>NC_091952.1:61067585-61410085 GCF_031021105.1 Erythrolamprus reginae
AGCGTTCTACTTGTTCTACCAACTATAAGCACTAACCAGCCTTTCTCCCATGGGACTCCAGCTTCGTCGTCTCATAAAATAATATCCAGCCAATCCCAAAAATCCCAACAGCAGGCCGGTGGTGACCAAGGCAATAAGGGTCCCCCGAGAATGGACCTGGTGAATCTCAATGCGTTCTTGCTTGTGGGATTTTATCCCAAGCTAAAAGGAAAAACAACAAAATAGAATTGAAGGAAGGAAGCATAAAAACACCTGTCAGAAAACAAACAGCAGAAAGGATAGACTTTTAAAGGTCATTCATCATGTCCTACCCCATACAGCTTATGTCTTTTAATAAAATGTATTACACAGAAAAGGTGCTCCCTCTGAAGTTTTTGTACCCTAGTCTAATACAGCTACCTCCTATGTCAGATACCTTGAAGTCTTTGACTTTGAAATATTCTCACATCTTGTTTAAACAAGACATTGCAGGCATTAGGAAAAGACAACATAACAGCTCCAAATTGTTTAGTGAGTTAAAATATCCACTTTATGGGGAAGTGGGGCTGACAAAATGCCCTATTAAATCTTAAAAACAAAGCCTTTAAAAAGCAGTTTAAAAATAAGTTCTTACTAAAGATTGAAGGTTCTATAATAGTTGGTCATTTACCTTTCTGAGCTGATAGCTTCCTGGAAGAGTGGAAGAGGCAGACTTAGCCTCCTCTGGGAATGATGGGTTATGTGATACTTGGGCAGCCGCTTAAAAACATCCCAAGAAATTTGTACATTATTGCTATTAAATATTTCACATGTGCTAGTGTAAGCAATAACTTGTTGCATATAATACAGACTAATTCTTTATATCATGGTATGACATTAGGTCTGAGGTAGACTTACAGTGTATAAAGTAAGACAGAGATAGATAATTAGCAAAAAAAAACACATTTGAAGGGAATGCAGAAAATGATCAGGCACAAAAGGAGAGGACTTACAGCCATAAACTACAGACAGATTGGGCACATGTGCCATATTTCAGGCTAGACAAGTACATTGGGAGTAAAGGAAATACAATAATAAAAGGATGTGGTTTGAGGAAAAGGAAGAGGATTATATAAGAAAGAGCAAACCAGTGTAAACAACCATCCACCAGTGCAATAAATTTTATACTCACGTAAACCTACATAAATAAATTCTAATTCTAATTCAAAAGTGAGGCACAATAGGTGGAAGTGTATTGTCCATTTTGGGAGGAAAATTGCAGCAATATAAAAGAAAACCCCATCAAATCTCTTAATCCAAAGTAATTCAAAGCACTTCATTCACTGTGATTCTTTCAAACGATTCAAGAATTCAGTCTGAAGATTCAGTGTGAAAGTGTGAGTTGCTGAATCTTCTGGAAATTGAATTACACAGCTTCAAGATATTACGCATGTTTGGGAAAATATTTTGGAAAGCGAGAAGTCCTGCATACTTCATATGTTTTGTATGTTATATTACAACACAAAGGATGCGATTTTTGGAAATTCTTGGAATTTCTTTTGCACTATGTAATAGAACATGGCACATCTTGACAGCTGTTTACGCCTTTATTGAATGAAACAACTCCATGAAAACAGTTTCACTTTGTCTTCTGAAATATTCTCTGGCGATTCTGATAGCTAAAAGTGGTTTCTTTACAGGGAGGAGGATACTGTAGATGCCCAGAAGCCTTTTCTGCCCAATGGAACTTTTGGTTGACATTTTAAGTTGATAATACTTAGAAAATGCATATTGCTTATTGCTTAAAAGTGTTTCATTGTGTTTTCTAAAAATAGCAAGTTGGAAATTGTTTGGGAAATTCCCACAGTTAATTGCTTGTTACAATCATTTTATTATTAAATTATAGATATTTCATTCCAAATTCTTTGTGAAAAATTTCACTGCTCATCTACATGATTTTAATCATATAGAATACTATACAGATTTTGTAATATTTTAGCTTTTAATTTTTTTTTCCTGTCTCACCCAACTCCTATATATAAAAGCATGAATACATTACCGCTTTCAAATCTGGTTGCTTGTCATCCAGAAAACCACACAATGCTTCTGCACCTATATTTTCTAAAGCAGAGAAAACTTAAATTTACTTTCACACAACATTGGAATTATTTATCAAGTAAAGCAGCCTTAACAATGTTTACATTATCACTTGCACAGGTTTTATTCAAAGTTATATCTGGCTTATATAACTTGTGGTTGATTAAATAAGTCACAATTGACTAGAGCAGTGATGGCAAATCTTTTTTCCCTTGGGTGCCGAAAGAGTTTGTGCATGCCCTGTCACACATGCGTGAATGCCCACACCCATAATTTAATGCCTAAGGACAGTGAAAACATCTTTCCCCACCCCCCGGAGGCCCTCTGGAGGCCAGAAATGGCTTGTTTCCCAACTTCTGGTCGGCCCAGTTGGCTCATGTTTCGCCCAACCTAGGCTCCAAAGGCTTCCCTGGAGCCTCCCTCCAGAGTCTCTCTGGGAGCCAAAAATGCCTCCCCAAAACCTCTGTGCGAGCCAAAGATCAACTGGCCAGCACACACATGCACGTTGGAGCTGAGCTAGGGCAACAGCTCGAATGCCAGCAGATATGGCTCCACATGCTACCTGTGGCACCTGTGGCACCTGTGCCAAAGGTTTGCCATCACTGGACTAGAGTGATAAACATAGCATCATCATATGCTATTGATACATAGTATGTACCATAGCCATGAGTAGATATGCGGTAGAAGTGTTAACTGACTCCATGGAGATTGTTTGGATCTGGATGAGGAACATACTTTAATTGAATGCCTCCAATAAGGAGTGGCTTTGGATTTGCAAATCTAACGATTGCAGGGAAAATCCATTTCTTAAAACTCTAAACAGGTTGTATTTCTTTGTTCAAAAATTGTTTTTAACTTCAGAACTCTCCTGTTTGAATACCAGATAAAACATTTTTGTACAATTACAACTATTTCTTCCTGGATTTGGAGGACTTCCTCATAGGCACTAAAGCTCTAGTCACTTCTATTAGATCATGGGTGTCAAACTCATGGCATCATGTTGTTGTCATGTGATGTTTCATAACATTTTCCTAATTTATGGAGGTGGGGTGGGCGTGGCCATTATTGCAGAATGCTCAACATGGGATGACTCTTGAAAAACCTGTGGCTTCTGCAGAATGAAGTAGCTGCAGTATTAATGGGAGTTGCCTTGATTTCCAACTGAATTCTGGGTGTGGTTTAAGGTGGTGGTTGCCACATTTAAACCTATACAGATCTGATCCTGTTATCTGGCCAACTTCTTCTTAATTCATTCGGTTGTCCAAACAAATGAAATAGTATAGCAATTGCAATAGACTTAGATTTATAGTACTGCTCCATAGTGCTTTATAGCACTATCTGGGTAGTTCACAATGTAAACATATTGCCCCCAATAATCTGGGTCCTCATTTTACTGACCTTGGAAAGATGATAGACTGAGCCAATCTTGAGCTGGTCAGGATTTAACTCCTGACAGTGGGCAGAGTTAGCATGCAAATACTGCATTCTAATCACTGTGTCACTGTAGCTCATAAATAAATAAATTCAGCTCTTCCACATTTTATTTCTCCAAGATTATACCTGATGTGGCCCTAGACCGGTGATGGTGAACCTTTTCGGCACTGAGTGCGCAAACCAGAACACGCACACACACGCCACCATAGCACTGGAAAACCAAAGACCAGCTGGCTGGTGCACATGCATGCTCTGGAAACTAGAAGATCAATTGGTGAAGGCAGGTATGCTCACAGGAAGGGCTCTGTATGCCACCTGGACTTCCGGTATCTGGTGCATGCATGCACATGTGGTGCGCAAAGACAAGCTGGCCAGCATGCATATGTGTGCTGAAACACCAGAAACCCGAAGACCAGGTGACCGGCACATGCATGCATACTGGCCAGCTGGTCTTTGGATTTCTGGTGCTCTGCCACATGTGAATTCCAGCTGGCTGGCATGCATACACCAAAAGCAGAAGAATAAATGGCAACAGTGTACATGCCCACAGAGAGGGCTCTGCGTACCATGTCTGGCACGCATGCCATAGTTTCACTATCACGGCAAGTAATGGGCAGCCAAAATTTGTACTGCCACAATGTGGGTGTGGCTTATTTTGTAGGTGTGACTTAATGGTCATGTGACTGGGTAGGAGTGGCTTGCCAGCCATTTGGCCAGGTGGGAGTGGCTTGAACGATCATAATCATTCAAGTGAACTATTAAATCGTCGCCTTACAACCTTACTGGTGTTGCTCGCTGGGGTGACAATTTGCTTTGTGTTTCCCATGCTGTCCTTCCTGGGTCGCCTCCCCTGCCTCAGGCTGGGTAGCTAGGCGCATTGGTGCTGCCAGAAGCATAAATGCTTCCAGTGCCGCTTCCAGCCATGCCTTCTGATTGCACCTCAGGTGGGAGGTGGCCGCGGGAGGCTGGAGGGGAGCTGGGCAGGAGAGAGGGAAGCTCATCTGAAGCCGGTAGGAAAGAAAGTGGAAAAAAGCAAGGATCGCAGAAGCAGGGTAAAAAGGAGAGCTGAGCCGAGACCAGTAATCCAGGAAGTAACAGCCGCCAATTAGCTGGAGCTGTGCACGCAACTTCATTTCCGCCGGTGGAACTGTGTTCCACCCAGTCCTGCCTGCTGCCCACCCCTGATCATGGCCCTAGAGGCAAGCATTCTTTGAAACTTCATTCCAGTGGAAATATTACATCATTCTTAGGCTCTAAGAAAACTTTGAAAATAAACTCATTTTGTCTTGCACTTGAAAAAGTTTTTTTTTAATTGAAATATGAAACACACTTTATGTGTGCTTCTAGAAAATAATTATATGTATTTAAGGATTTGAGAAGGATTTATCTGTTTACCTCTGTTCAGCTGCCATGGGAATGGACAAAATTCAAGGATAATAAAAATAAATAAGTATACGGTTTACAAATAAAACTGAATATGTTTACACAAATTTAATAAATGCATTATTAAATAAAATAATAAAATAAAACCAAATAACATTATGGCCCATGTAATCTGTGAATCCAGTCAGATTTTCCTATTAGCATTTGAATGTTGTTGTAACATATACCATCTATTGTTCTGAATTTAATAATGGCAGGGAGGTGGGAGAGTTTATAGTTTTTACTTGCTGCTGGCCACAACATTTAGCTGATTTTGAAAAAGCTAATCTGGGATAGACTGGTTATCACTTAGATATGAGACCATAAGGAAATTCCATGGCTGTAAACTAACTGGGCAGTAAACTAAAATGAGTTCCTTAACACTTCCTGACCTTAATTTAGTGTTGAATAGAAGTTAACACGTAACTGAGGACACCTAATATATTTTGAAATGGTTGGTTTTTCAAATACTTTCTGCATTCCCACACCTCAATCTAGGGATGAAGAAGATAGCAAAAACATCGGGTTTACTTATCTTGCAAACCCATAATTGCTGGATTGGGGCTAAATGTATTATACTGTATATAAGATTTGTTGAATCAGCCAAAGGTAAAATAATAGTTTCACGCAACATGTGAAATACAGTCAATCTTAGCAAGTCACTTATGGCTTCTATCCAGTTTGATTACAAGCTATAATAAATCAGTTCAACTAACCTGTATTGTTAACTGCAAGCAACAACATGCAGTGGTGATTCTTATCGGAGATGGCCAGTTCAATAAGACACGGCACTTCTTTTTTTTTACAAACCAATTTGCTCAGTCCCTCCCCTTTGTTTTTTTTAAAGCTCTCCTAAAAAAAAAAGAAGAAGACAAAACAGAATTACTGTTGAAAACATTTTTCATCATTTGTTTTTCTTTACATTTATTCAACATCAAGTGGCATATTAATTATCACTGGCTTCTATAAACATACCAATATTCCCATGAGCTAAAGTCTATTCCCCACTAGCATCTATTTGTGGATTTCTTGGCTCAAAATCTACAAAGGTTAAGATAAACCATAAACATTAAGATAAACCATAAACATTAAGAACAATTTTCCAAGAAAGCACAGCAATTCCATTTATGGAATCCCTATTTCCTACTATGACCATCAAAAGTACATGCAATGTAATATTCTTTATACTAAATTAATGTGTACATTTCTAAAAATGGGACCGATTGTGTGAATTAAAGCATGTGAAAGCAGAGCTACAGTAATTAAGTCAGAGTTTAGAGCATGTTTTAGATATATGCTTGGGATTCTTAATTTGCTCCACTGAAGTGTAGTGGATGAAAAGGACTACATGTCCAGTTATTAAAACATTATAATAAATCAAAATAGAGAGAATATATAATGAAATATTTGTCAACACATTTCTGTTGATACTGATTACTAATTAAATAGAATCTTTAGTTGCTGATTAAATAAGCAATGTCATTATAACAATTCATTATGCAACTATGTCCTAAATGAGCCAAGGCACTCTTAATGTTTCGAAGATATGAGCACCGTGTCCTTTTTCACTGTTACCAGGCAGGAGATGAGGGAAATAACAAGCACAGACTTGGCCTTCCTGTTTCAGAAATGCCTTGAGTATTTCAAATGGTTCTTTCATGGCACATTTTGCAAGGATAAAATCTTCCCACATAAAGATTAAAATAAAATGTCGCCTTTCCCAAACAGTTGTGAAGGAGACAGGAAGAAAAGTGTGAGGCTGTAGTTATTTTTCTCCCCCTCCACTTGGTCAATTTGGACATCAAAGGAAAGGCATAGGTCAAGGTCAGACTCAGAAGAGCTAGAGCTAAAATAATAATCTAAAGCAATTTAGAAATATAGGCTGGTTCAATGTGTTGGAAAAAATATTGAGTCTTCCTGACTCTGGTTGTTGACTATTTCATATCCAGTATACAGTATATTCAAGTAATAAAACTTTCTTCTTTAATTTTTTTCTAAACTGTTTCTAATTTCTTCTACAAACTGTTGTGGAACTTGGGGAGGATGAGATTCTGTTCACAAGCACAATAATTATATAAAAACTAACTAGAATGATGTCAAATTTGCCCTAGAAAGAGAAGCAGGTAAAAGAAAGTTATAAGATGGGCTGTATATGCTTGAGAGCTGAAGAGAAAAAACACTCCTGGTAAATTCCCCCTATACCCCCTTATGGGAAAGGCAATTAGACAGCTGCTAAAATCTTTCCTCCTCCCCTCAGAGTAGGATATATGCAATCCATGTTCTACAGCAAACATATACAAACAAAATTTTACTGTTGGGGCAACAAGGGAACAAAATACCTTTTTTTCATGTTGTGTCTATATGGAAAGATCTTAATCTTCCTGAAATTCTGCCCTGCTTTAAATTCACAGGTAGTATTATTACCACAGGTGGGTTGCTCCTGGTTTGGACTGGTTCTATAGAACTAGTAGTGGGAATTTCCCCCCGTTTGCCAAACTGGAAATGATCACTGGTTGGCCATGCCCTAAAACTGGCTCTAATTGCAGTGCCATAGTTGGTACTATTTTGTTTGTTGCTTCTGCATATGTGCAGAAGCTTGGTTTTTGGCACTGCGCATGCGTGCACCCACGAATCGTGGGAGTAAGTGAACCAGTGGCAAGGTAAGTTAGATCCCAGTTGAATGCTACGAATAAACAATCTGTAATCATCAGTACTTCCTCTTAAGTAAAACCAAATAATCAGTTATTCCCTTAAGTAAAATAAAAATATAAATATCTGTCTGTCCATCCATCTAAATAGCTATCAGGGATAAATCTTTCATCCCAGTCTACTTTGAGTTACATATAATCCTTGTTTAGCTATCACAATTGGACACAAGTAGCTCAATTATTAAGCAAAGCAGTTGCTAAGTGAAAATGCAAATATCCTTAAGTCTTACTTCAGCTTTTCTTTTCTTTACAGATCTGCAAAAATCCTAACAACATGGATTGTTTGTCAAGTTATGTTTTCATCATTGTCATAACTGTCTGAGCCAGTCACCCAATGAGAATTCCTTGTACAGTGATACCTCGTCTTACAAACACCTCGTCATATGAACTGTTCGAGATACGAACCCGGGGTTTAAGATTTTTTGCCTCTTCTTCTGAACTATTTTCACCTTACATACCCACCACCGCCACTGGGATGCCCCACCTCAGAACCTCCGTTGCCAGGCGAAGGCTCCCCCCATTGGGAAACCCTGTCTCCAGACTTCTGTTGCCAGCAAAGCGCCCATTTTTGCGATGCTGGGATTCCCCTGATGGGATTCCCCTGCAGCATCGCAAAAACACAGAAGTCTGGAGGTGGGGTTTCCCATGGAGGGGAGCCTCAGGGGAATCCCAGCAGCGCAAAAACAGGTGCTTCGGCTGGCAAAAGGGGTGAATTTGGGGCTTGCACGCATTAATTGCTTTTCCATTGATTCCTATGGGAAACATTGTTTCATCTTACAAACTTTTCACCTTACGAACCTCATCCCGGAACCAATTAAGTTCATAAAACAAGATATCACTATATATAACTTCTTACTGGCTGGGGAGATTCATGGGTAGATAGTGTACGATTTTATATCGATCCATTTAAGATCTGGGATATCAATTCATACCTTCAGATGGTTTAATTGGCTTTAGAAAAATCTCAAATGGTGATATAATGTGCCCCAATGGAATAAACAAAAGCTACATCATTGAAATAAAAATGTAAACAATCACAGAATGCATTATGCAAGGGAAATGGAAGAATGCAAATAAAACCTAACAAAAACCATTCCCACAAATATTAGTTTGGGATACTGAGGAAAAACACTCATGGTTTTTTTTTCTTTTTTTGTGGAAAGAATTTTTGAAAGGATGTCAGAGTTTCCTTTCTAGTGAATTGGACCAGTTTACTGGAAAAAGACTGCCAGAAAGACAAACAAGTGAAAAGGTTCATTCTATCTATTTGTGGCTCAGACGCAGCAATCAGTCTTAAAAATAATGCATAAGACGAAGAAAGAAGGCCTGATCCCAGTTTCCAGTAAAAATTAGCCACGAGAGTAAGCTGCAAATTGTATGTATGTTCAGGACAACAATACATTATAGTATCTTTTCAGTTTCTGCAGAACCAAGAAACATAGGTGCACATCATCACCTTCCACCAATATGTATCAGCTGCCATTGGTGGAAGCTGATGAAATATTTAGGTACTAGATTTGAGTAATAATGATTACTATAAAACAATAAATTAAAAGGTGACATTTAAGTTTATATATGGAATATTCACTCATGCAACTTCTTTTGCTTGAAATGGTTTCAGATTTCATTCTCGTATATATGCAATCTATTATATATATAATTTAAATATGAATTTTATAATAGATTCATGTTCATCATACCATTATGATATCATCATCATCCAAGTTTCTTCCAATAGCATGCATGGTCATTACAATTAAAGGAAATATTGTGACCTGGGTTATTAGTCATCCATTAAAAATTCCTGTTAATGGGGGAAAACATCTCTGTCCATATACCAGTGAATAAAAACAATGTTTCTGATGGAAATCAAATACTGGTTTGTGACTTCCTTTTATAGAATATATTATAGTGCTCCATATTGACAAATTAATGTTCACAATTCATTAGTTAGTTAATAACAATTTTTTGCTTATTAAATATTTTTGTTTGAATGCTACATACTGCCTTATTAGCCAGTACAGCACTATAGTTTAGAAAAATCTACAAACCATTACTAATATCATAATTATTATTGTTATTGAATTGTTATTGAACAATATTACTCAGTTTTAGCATTGGGAATATGCTAACGTGATTTCTAAGGCTTATAAGCAGTGGTGGGTTCTAACTTATCTTGCTGCAAATTTGCTTCCTCCCACGCCATGTGGCCATACCTCATGGGTGCCCCCCCCAAAGCAAAAAAACAAGATGTGCAGTCTATGTGCAGTGGTGGAAACTCGGTTTCTGTGCATGCACAGAAGAAAAAAAATCAGCAAAAAATCTCCCCCCCCCCCCCCAAAAAAAAAGATGATGGCCTCCATGGACCAGCACCGACCGAACCAGTTCTGTGATATCTACGTGATGTCATCAGCATTTTGCTACTGGTTCTATAGAACTGATGCAAACCAGGAGAAACCCACCGCTGCTTACAAGCCTTTATGAAAAGTTGTGATGACAAAGAACTTCAGTCAAATGGCTATTTCTGTACAAGATTGACATCCTGATTCATTTAGGCAGCTTTCCTAATTTGATGTCTTCTAGATGTATCAGAAATTCAGGTTCCATGCTTTCCAATCAATAATTTCAATATATACATTACTGGCAATGTGTGAAAAAACGGCATTGGTGTAGAATGCCTAGGAAATCTATAGAGTGGATGACTTTTTAGGCAAAGTATGGAATGTTTGTATTATTTTAATATTAATTTATTTTATTTTATTTATTTATTTATTTTGTTCAATTCACAATAATACACAATGAAGGTAATAGAGGACACCTTCGAGGAAATAGAATTAGAGAAAGAATAGAAGAGAGAGTATAGGATAAAATAATCAATGAGAGAATAGAAGAAAGATATAGGGATAGAAGAGAAGATATATGGGATATAGGAGAGACAATAGGACAGGGGTTGGAAGGCACTCTAGTGCACTTATGCACGCCCCTTACTGGCCTCTTAGGAATCTGGAGAGTTCAACTGTGGACAGTCTAAGGGTAAAATGTTGGGGGTTAAGGGATTATGCAGAATGCCAAAAGCTATTTAGGCAAAACATGAAAAGAGAATCATGAAAAGAGTTATGATTAGGACTAACATATGGTATATGAAAATGAAAGAAGAAATTCAAAATAAAGTACAGGACTTTCTTACAGAAAAAAGTATGTCAAAAGACCAGTATTGAGCTACTTGTTGCAACAAGGAAAGCAAGAATGGCATTTTAAGGGGAGTATTTTATAGTTTGCCATTTTTCCTTTTGGCATAGCATAGGAATGTGTGACAGCATTTCATATTTTGAAGTCTCATTTTTGGTATTCTATACATTTCTTAGGGCATTCTGATCTGTGATGGCACAGTGATTAGAGTGCAGCATTGCATGCTACTTAAGCTAACTGCTAGCTGAAGTTCAAATCTCACCACCGGCTCAAGGTTGACTCAGCCTTCCATGCTTCCGAGTTTGGCAAAATGAAGACCCGGATTGATGGGGGAAATATGCTAATTCTGTATACTGCTTAAAAGCACTATGAAGCAGTAAATAAGTCTAAATGCTATTGCTATTCTATAAAATGCCTAATTTCACACATTTGCAGAAACATACAGTATAAATTATGTCAATTCTGCAGAGGAGTAATCGTGGTTCTTAATCATATACAGTAACTAAAATAATAACGATCCATCTGATAAAACTTCCCTAATACTGATCCCCAATACAGTGTAAATGAATGGAGCTAAATTAATGTAGCTAACCAGCATTTTGTTATCACAATGCTAAATAAATATTAACACAAGTGTGTGTTATTTTTTTGCTTAAATATCACCCACCAGGTGGCGCCTATGCTATAAAAGTGAACTTCTGTAAGAGTTTAAGATAGCAGATGGTAAACCTAATTCTTGAAAAGCTTTCAGTTTAAATAATTTTCATACATTCTACCACATTTTAGATCTTTCTAAATATTACTTTAGCACAAACTTTTATTTACTACTATTAAAGAACATTTCAACATGGTATTTTATCTGCCTCTGCAGTGCAGTGCATGCTCAATAAAATTGTTTATTGGTTTAACTATAGTGCAGTTCAAATAGCAAAACTTTCATTACAAGACAGAAATTTTGTGGCACTTGCAGAGAAGCCATTCTCCCTTTTCTGGAACTCTTGCTTTATCCCAGCATTCTACTGCTTGAACTCATAATGTTTCTCAACCAACTGGATTTAATACTTTCTAGTCAATATCTAATCAGTTTCACAAATCTTTACAATCTCCCTTCCAATTCATGTTAATTTTCCTTGTTATAGAAACAAGATGCTGTGAATTATTACCCCAGTTTACCCTCTAAGATAGATGCTAAGAACTAAGTGCAATGATGCCAAAATTAAGAAATTGGCATCCTAACATGGCCATGCAAAAACATACTTGCTTCGCAATGCCACATAGAAGTATGCAATGGATGGATTGTTTCACAATCTCACAGTGCTCATTTCAGCACCTACCCTCCTTTTCCTTTGTCCAGATATTTATGCTTTTCAGCTATTGGGCTCAAATGAGCCATTACTCTCTTTCTGTTTCCCTCTTATATACGTAGTAGAGAAGCTTTATGCCAGAGCTCTTCCAACTTGGCAACTTTAAGACTTGTGGACTTCAGCTCCCAGAATTCTTAGCAGAGCTGGCTTGAGAATTCTGGCAGTTGAAGTTCTCAAGTCTTAAATTTGCCAAGTTTGGGGAGCTCTGCTTTATAGCCCTGCTTTATCCATTACTATGGATGCTGTAATGGAAAAATTGCTTAGTGTGTAAATACGATGCTGGATGGAGTTTGTTGGACAACTTATAAACTTAACAACTGGAATACATGAAATTTTAGGGCGAAAACATTGTCAAAATCTGGAACCAAATGGCTCATGATGAATATTTGAAAGATATGCAGTTTTGCACTGAATAGAAACAAATAATATATATTGTTTTAAAGATGGGTGGAGGATAACCATCACTTTTTACTTTTCCATTTTAGATCTTCTGCACCAAGAAATCCGCCCCCCCTCATCTTTTTATTTTAAAACAAAGCAAAGCAAAGCCTCCATTGGAATGAATGCCTCCCTTGCCATTTTCTCTTTCCTGTCTACTTACACAATCCTGGACTTCATGGAGTTCCAAGCATACCACTTCAGTGGCAGGAGGCAGCTGCTTGATTTTCATACATGTGATATTGAACTAGAAAAAGAAAGAATGAAAGAGTGTATCATTGTATTTCTCTTTGTCTAGTGCTATTTGTCTATTTTATTTTCTAATTGCATTTCTGTGAATTAATGCATTTCTGTGAATTAATGCAATTAATTGATATGTGCTTGAAAAGTTCTTCAAGCTTTCTCAGTTTGGTTCTTGTGTTGCAAATGGTTCATCATCCAAACTATGTAACTCCATCAGTACCAGCCTGATGATGTTACCTAGTTTGGGTAATGAAACATCTGCAGGGAAGCAATTAAGTTCAGAGACCACCAAGTATCACTAATTTCAACCCTGAGCTATAAATATTCCCCTTTATTGATATGTGCTTACTGAATAATTCAAGAACAAAGAATAAACAACAGTACTAAAATGGGACACAAAAAAGCACAATTTTTTTTCATGGAAAAAGTAAATGCCAAAGCATAGCAGAAATGACTATAAATATCTTTTTATGCTTACATGTGATTTTAAACAAATAGTTGTTTTAAGCAGACAAACTAACAACTTGCTGTAAACATAACCAAAAGGAAGGTGTTAGGCCACAATCTCTGGGAAAGCTATTCTACAATAGAGACACCACCCTCAAGAAGACTGTTTTTGAAATACTAGTTCACCTTATGTCAGTGAAGGGATGGAAAATATTTTACTACTACATTGTGGGCATGGCTTATTGTGTGGGTGTGGCTTGTCAGCCATGTGACCAGATGGGAATGGCTTGAAAATCATGTGATTAGGGGGTGGCTTAAAGATCATGTGACTGGGTGGGAATGGCTTACCGATCAAGATCAGTTTTCAAATAGGTGCTCGGACTCTTTTTTAGTTGATCAAGTCAAAATTATTTGAATAGCCACAAAAAGGGCAAATGATAGACAGCATTATTTGTTGAGGAACACAGTAACATTTTAAGGTTTTGTACTGAACCTACAAGGTTCAATTTGATAACAAATTAGGCAAGTAGCTCAATTTTCTTTAATTGCTATAAAAGTTCAGTTCTAGATAATGATTAAAATGATTAAAGTGTTTATGGGTAGAAACATACTATTTAATTATTTCCTATTTTAAAAGCATACTTTTAGAAACATACTATTTAATTATTTCCTATTTTAAAAGCAATTAGAGATAATACTAGAGAAAGAATGACAACAAAAATAACTATTAAATATTCAATAAATAGTGCATAAACTTACTACCCCCACTGTGCCCCCCTCCCATGGAGGCAGCAGCCCATTACTGCCTTATGTGATCAGGACACATACCTGAGCCATACCTGTAAACTTAATTACAAAGCCATACCCGTGAACTTAATCACAAAGTTCAGGCTGGCAGACATATGCAAGAGATAATTCTCTAAGGAAATTCTGTAGACATTCTCAGTCATCCAGATCATGGTTGTCCGAATGGTGCCTTTTCAGAAGGCAACTGGACTTTCTCGTTTTTTCTTTGAAGATATTTCGCTTCTCATCCAAGAAGCTTTTTCAGTTCTAACAGGATAGTGGGGAATGGACTTCCTTGTTTTTCCTTCCATTCCCCACTCCCCTGTCAGAGCTGAAGAAGCTTTTTGGATAAGAAGGAAAAAGTCTTCAAAGGAAAAAACGCAAGTCCTGCTTTGTCCTGAAAAAGCACCAACTTAGGAAATATTCTCATATTTCTAATGTGAGAAAACTTTCAGCTATTTTTTGAAAGGAGACACAATTCAAAGACGTATATGCTTCCATCAAACAAATAGCATTACAAGGCTGAAAAGGTCATTGATGAATATAGGGTAACCTGCAGATGGGGGTTCCTATTCACGGCTGCTACCAGCGCGATGTACACGCGGTTCTGGATGACCAGTAAGCGGGCGGGCACATGCGTAGAAGCAAAATCTCACCGGAATGCGTGCACCTGCCCACCGGTGCAGGTGCATTGCCATTTTTGCTACCGGTTCACAGAGTGGCCTGTACCAGTAAGGAACCCAATACTGGTAACCTGAAATGGAGATGTCAAACCAAATACATCTGCTGAACTTAAATTTTATCCATTTGAAATCATGGGTAAATTTCCTCAAAGTCAATCAAACGTATCAGATATATGAAAGAAGGGCCAGTATTAAGGAATATGTTACTTTAGCATCAATTTCTTTTGTCTTGCCAATATTCGGCTTTGCAATTCCAATATTGAGAACAGAGTCAATGTAAATTCAGGCCAAGGCAAATGTTTATACAATTGCAATTTTTATTGCATTGAATTAGTTTTACCTGTGCTCAGATACATTTTCATTTAGCAAGATGAGAATTTGTGACAATTTGCATTTTTTGAACACAAAATATTGGCAAAACAGTAGCTAGTAAAATGGTCATGTAGAACACTATAGCGTCTGAATGTCAGATGCTATTAAAAATCTGAATGTGGGAAAGCACATTAGAGAAGACCACAGCTGGGAGTTGTAAATTTATGTTCCCTCTTCCCTTCACATTTGTGGACTGGGCAGTCTGCCAATCAGCTGTTGGAGCTTCCTCTGCTGAGAAAAAAAGTTATGTAAACACATCCATTCTCTTGCACCTTCTTTCCCAATAAAATGAATAAGAACAATAGCCTAAGTGGGATTCAAAGAAATAAATGAGCACCTATGAGAATCATCCAGGAAGCTGAGGAATATAGGCAGGCACCTTTGAAAAGGTATCTGAAATTACCATGTTGATGAGACTGATTAATACAACTATCATTTTTTTACAACAATGATTCCAATAAAGGAGATTAATAGTTCTTTTTCATAACAATCCTAAATTTTCACAATCTTACATTTTTTTTCCCAGTCATGGTCGTAGTAAGAAAAATGGTAGAATTAAATGTTGTTGGCTTAGTAGGTTCATGTGTTAGAAGCGGTGTTGAGGTTAAATTTTGAGTCATTGTCTCGTTAGTAGTCAGTATTGCATTCCACTGTGTAGTAAAAGACTTAGCTGTTGTATTTGGTGAAGTTATTCTGAGCGTGCTGGTGGAAAATATCTCTGGCTTGGTAGTATTACTTGATGTCTCTGGAAAGAAATAAAGGAATTGATTGGTAGATATAAACGTCAAATCAAGTCTAGACATCTGGCAGAATAATAATAATAATAATAATAATAATTCACAATCAATTTCTACATACATGATCAATTTCTACAAAAGATGAGAATATGGATAAAGATACAAGTTTTTCACCTGTCAATTACAAAAAGCCACATTACTTGGATCTGCATATATGCTATGCTGATACATTACAACACCTTAGCTTCTTGGAAAAAACTTGATGTGAATGAAGAACCATACCATCTAGAGAAATGGCAGCTGTTTCACATTTTTGTGTAAATTGATGGGCTATAAGTGTGCACTTAATGATCTCAAATAGCACACTTTGATCTGGAGCTTCAGGTGCATCAGTCAGCCATGCCTAAATATATTTTGAATAATCTCTCTCAACCATTCTAACCAGCACAATATCTTAATGTCAGGGAATTGTACATCCAGTGTCCAAATGGAGTCAGAGATGGTAACATGGACAAGCATTTTTATATAAATAAATATATTTACAATAAATAAAATAGGAAAATAGGGGCATCATGAGGTAAATCAACACAGCAGGAACATCATGAGGTAAATCACAGAGAGCACACAGAGGGAAAAAAAGGGGAACAAGGAAACTCTGTCTTTACTCTCACAGCAAGCAGTGAAGGGCTGCAAAAATATTTACTACCATACTGTGGCTTATTTTGTGGGTGTGGCTTGATGGCCATGTGACCCAGTGACAGTGGCTTGATGGTCATGTGACGGGGGGGGTTGGCTTAAAGTCATGTGACCGGCTTAAAGGTGGCCAACTTGACATCACTCATGTCAAGGATTTGGGTTAGCGTTAGGGTGCCTGGCCTCTCCTCACCTCAAAGCATTACAATTTCCCTATCTATTTACTATTACTGAAAATCCAAAATATACTATTTAATTTTATGTATATTTGCTATATGTGTACATACATACATTATTATTACAATTATTATTACAATAATAAAACAATGTACAGAGAACAAATCTAATATTTAAAATGATCTAAAACCCATTATTTGTCTCAATTCCCCCATACCTGACGACAGAGGTGGGTTTTAAGGAGCTTACGAAAGGCAAGGAGGGTGGGGGCAACTCTGATATCTGGGGGGAGTTGGTTCCAGAGGGTCGGGGCCGCCACAGAGAAGGCTCTTCCCCTGGGTCCCGCCAGACAACATTGTTTAGTCGACGGGATCCGGAGAAGGCCAACTCTGTGGGACCTAACCGGTCGCTGGGATTCATGCGGCAGAAGGCGGTCTCAGAGATATTCTAGTCCGATGCCATGAAGGGCTTTATATTACATATTACACGCAGGCACACAAAAATATACATTATCTACTGTATAAACTGTATGTGTATGTACACACACACACACACACACATACACATACAGAACTCTTCTAAAATGATACACATTCAACCTCATTTATTGTGATAGGAAAAACAAATCCAATAAATAAATAAATAAATATCCAGAAAGGGAAAAAAAATTCAAATTTTTTCTACTGGTTCTGTGTACCTGACCCATACCCATAGGAGCCCATCACTGACAGCAACCAACTACAGCTCAGATTCCCTCATGTAGTAGCTAACTCTCTTTAATCAATTAGCTTTAACTGTATGTTTTTAATCCAAATTTTAAATTTTAAATACCACACTGTGGGCGTGGCTTAACACAAAATGAAATACTGATCTCTAAATTTAGGGAACTTTTGTCTTTGGCTAGATTTAATGCCATCTTAATACCTATCACTGAGGATATATGAGAACATTCCATTTGAGTAAAGACTATGCCCCTCTGGCATAGGAACAGTACAGATATTGAGCCATGTTGCATTGTGTACTATTGTATTGTCTATTTTATGTTATTTCATGTCAGGAGCTATTATCCCTATTTTTAGACTAATATCCTAGTCCAGTGATGGCCGAACCTATGGCACTGGTGCCATGGGTGGCACACGGAGCCATATCTGCTGGCACACAAGCTGTTGCCCTAGCTCAGCTCCAACGTGCATATGTGTGCTGGCCAGCTGATTTAACGTTCACACAGAAGCTCTGAAAGGGCATTTTTGGCTTCCAGAAAGCCTCCTGGGGGATGGGGCAGGATGTTTTTATCCTCCCCTGGCTCCAGGGAACCCTTTAGAGCCTGGGGAGGGCAAAACACGAGCCTACTGGGACCACCAGAAGTTGGGAAACAGGCCATTTTTGGCCTCCAGAGGAGGGGGGAGAAGCTGTTTTCACCCTCCCCAGTGTGGGCACTTGTGCATGCGAAATAGCGCATGCCCATGCTCTTTCGGCACCTGAGAGAAAAAAGGTTCGCCATCACTTGATCAGTTGAACTTTATCTTACTGAACTTAAATTAATATTGTCCTGTTACCTGCAATATTAGCTATAACTTACTAAGAATCATGTTTTAAGCATCTATTGTTTCAGACAAAGCAATTGCTTATTGTTAGTTTTATTCTATTTTTTAAAAAAATGTTACTCACATTTAGGATTCACAGTTGTGAACTCTGATGTTTATTTTCAGGACTCACTACTTAGGAGTTGTATGTAGTGATGGGCGAACCCAACAGTGTTCGGGTTTGGCAAGTTCGGATGAACTTTACGCAAAATTCAGCCGAACCCGAACTGAACCCGAACGGGGAATCCCACCAAGAGATTCCAGGGGCGGAGCTTTGATGTCACATATACCGGCAGGTTGCTAAGGACGCCAAGGTGATCACTTCCTGGATTCTATGGAATCTAGGAAGTGATCACCTTGGTGTCCTTAGCAACCTGCCGGTGATGTCAAAGCTCCGAATGCCGAACGCAACCCCGAACTTTGCCTGAAGTTTCAAAAAATTTTGGGTTCGTGTTCGGCATACCAAGCACCACAAAATTCGGTATGGACCCGAATTGTGCGGGTTCGGTTCGCCCATCACTAGTTGTATGTCTTAATTTAGAATTTATTTTTGAACTGATCTATGACAGTAAAATCTGATCCAAACTTTTCAGATGTTTAACAATACATTTGCAAAGTAAGCAAAGTATTTTAGTACGAGCTTTAAAATTGATTTAAAATAATAGCCTTGAATTTGGAAGGGAAGTGATAAATTGATGTTTACAGGTAGAATTAAAGTACGCTAATTACATCTTATTCCTGATAAAATGAATTTAAAAATTGAACAGTTTCTTGAAAAATTGGAAAATTGCACTAAGAATTATTGAATGAAAATTACATTTCAATATTTTCTTTTTTCTTCCAAGTGGGAATATTAACATTAAAAACTCATCTTTGTCAACAGGCATGGGGAAATTGACAACCCTCCTAATTGTCAAGGTTGGTGTATGGTTTGTTTGGATTGTGTGGTTATTTTATTTTATTATAAGGGTTTTCAATTGTATTTTTAAAAAAATGGATTTGTACACTGTTTATGTTGTGAGCTGCCCTGAGTCTTCGGAGAGGGGCGGCATACAAATCGAATACATTATTAATTATTATTATTAATTAGTCTGAGAAAAGATAGGAAAACAGAAATGGCAACATTTTGAGGAAGTTATATTTTTATCATAAATGATTAAATGAGTCAAACTAGTTCCATAGAAATGTTGAAGCCAATTTACCTTTTAGTGATGTAGTAGTAGACCTTAAAGAGGCAATACTAGAAGCAGAATTTGGAGTAATGATTGTCGTCAACTTCTCAGCAATGGTAGTATTTGGAGCAATACTACTTGAAACATTTTCATCACCAGATACTGGATTTTCTAAAAAGGAAAAAGGAAAGAAATGTAAAATATTTATAGATATTCAGTACAATTTGATGCTGTAGAAGACTCTTTGATGAGGCTCATAGTAGAAATGCTGAAACAAGAAAATATGGAGTCCTTTTCTTTATTGTTCATGGTAGAAAATTTACTTAATGCGAGTAAACTTTCATATTTGCAAGAATGGTCATCACTCCTCAACAAATTGATGTTGTCTACTTTCCTTTTATACATTGGCACAACAGAAATTGGGGCAGATTCATTGTTTATTATTGTTTACTGGATAACATGTGACTGTTTGGGTCATCATTTCAGAGATATTTCCTTACCTAAACAGAGAAGCAGAATGTCTATTTGTAGACAAAAAAGCAGTGAGAGTGGGAGTGACTTGTGACTTCTTGCTGGTATCCCCATTATGTTTCCTTGTGGGAAACAGGCAGAGAGTTTCAGAAACCAATCTTCCTTCCTTCCTTCCTTCCTCCCTCCCTCCCTTCCTGGAGCATGGAGATGTACAAGGTAGCATTTGGGGGCAGTGCAAATCAGGAAAAGTTTATAGGGAGAAATTAGGGGAGCTTGTGAGTGGTAGTGGAATGGGTTGAGGTCTCCCCCTCCCTACCCATTACTGGGAAACTGTCATGGAACATTGAAAAGGAGGTTTATGTGAATGTAGCAGAAACAAATCAGCACAACAGCATCCAGTAGCATTGAAGCAACCACAACTTTCCCAATTGTAATCCTTCCAGAATAATGGATCCCATATTTTTGACACATTCTGTAAATTAACCTATTTAAGGTACCTTGATTCAAAAAATGGTTGCCTTATGATGTTCTGTTGCAGTCAGTTAAAGAGTACGACAATGAACATTTCAGTACAGTAGTATATAGATAGAATTCCATCCCAATACATGAAATTTACAAAGAAGAAGTTTGTCAGATCCCTGAAGGGGATTCACAATTTAAAATAAACAAAAAACATTGGGGAAGCAGGAAGGGGAGAGATAGATCAATCTGGGAAAGACAGGCTATTTGTTCAATTGCTTGTATATTGGTTTAGTTTAAAATTATTCTGAACAACAAAAAAGGAACATGTGAATTTCAGGAAGGGAATCAACATAAGAAGGCATTCAGGGAGGCAGTTCGAGGAGTATCTAATCCAGCCAGCCTCTTCTAGAATACAAAACATAAAAGGGTGGAGCAGAAGCTCTTTGGATGATTAAAATTTACAGGAAGGGATGTGACAGAATAGAAAAGCAGATAAGCAACTATAATTCCATGAAACAGCTTCCTGTACCCCTGAAGTATAGCCCTGGAAACCTAAAATACGTCTACTGTACCTTGAAACATTTCCTTCTGTAGCAGTGGAACTACGTGTCATACAGTGAGTAGGAAGAATTATTTAAAAGTGGGGGTTGCAGTGGGAGCACTACTATATTTTCCAGTCTACAGAATATTTCTCTTGCTAGACTATAAAGAACAAATATATCCATATTTCAGCAGGAGAGATCATGTACTTCCAAAGCCACAAGCATGCAATATACACACGTAGAAAGGTAAACCGAGAAAATTAATCACATGTACATTTCCCCCCATTGCAGTTGAACAATTTAGGAGTGGGAGATCGAGAGGAAAGGGCAAGCAGACTGTTGAGGCTTCTTGCCTAGGCAGCAGAGCAACAATGAAAGCAGTCCTTGATAATAATGACTTGGGGAAATATGGTATTGCATTGAAAATTACAGCACCACGGCTAATGCAGGACTCTTTGTGGTTTCCCAAGCCATAGAGATGTGCTTCTTACATTCAATTCCTTATATGAAACAAGAGGTGAATTATTTCATCTTGGGGTAGTATTTATGTTAATTGTAAATAATTAAACTTAAATTAAATTAGATGTTTTTATTCTATCCTTGCTCACTTCTTTATTCTGACTCCGTTACATCTGGAATGCAATCACACAATATACTCCTGAAAGGTCAAAGGTCATATCAAAAGACCAAGTACAGAGATCTGAGAGGGAAAAATAAGACAGAAAATAGTGAAAATAAGACTTAAAAATAGTGAAAGTTTAATTAGATAGAGCTTGACTTGAAGAGACCCAACTGAGAACCAAATCATGAAGACAACTTTGAAGAATTTGGACAAATGGAAAATCAAACAGAAGATAATAATCAACTATATCAAAGACTGAACAGATCTTATAGAGATGGAGGAATGAGGACAGTTGATTGAGAAGTGGGAAAGTGAAAATACTTTTGGTAAGGGTCATTCAGAGGATGATAGCGGCAGAAACCAGATGGGAAAGCTTTAAAGGTAGGATTGAATGAAAAATGCTGATAGAATGAAAAATAGGACCCAAAGGAAATGAGAGAAATAAAGAATAAAGATGCAACTGAATTATCATTCACATGCAGGCACACTCATACATAACCCTCTTCATTTTTTTTGCAAGAAAGGTCTGTATTAGAATAGATTTTTTTATCACAATACATGCATCTGTATACAGATGTGTTTAATAATTGATGCTGTTTTTGTTTGGACAATAGTTCTGAACTATTCACAGTAGTGCTGGATTGCAACTTTAAAGCCCTTTAAACTGATGGCAGTAACTCATAGAAGCTGGAGTTTATCAACATCTGGAAAGCTATCTCTCACCTAATTCTTTGTAATGCTTTAAGCAATATTTAAGATCATATTTCAGTAATATAATTTATATTTCCAGTAATAAAATGCTGATACCTTAAAATATTTATTCCTAATTATTTTGCCATTTTAGGTTAAATTTATTCAAACTTTCAAAACCCTTTTAAAAAAATACGTAGTTGATTCTAACAACAAATGCTACAATTTCAGACTTTCAAACTATTGAGGTTATATTTTTTCTTTAAAAGTCAATACAGACTTGAAACTCAGATAACAACAGAACAAGTTTTAAATCTTTATTTTTATAATCCACATTCCACAACAGCTTTGTTTGTTCTCTTTTGTGAAAGTATTGCAGATACATAATGTAATTTATGGGCTACTATTATTGTTTCTGAAAGCAGACAACTTTTCTTGTGCTTCTTTCATGAGCCATACCTGACTAAGTTCCTTTAAAATTGCTTGAAAGTATGTTTTATAGGAATTTTAATCATGTGTATTTTTTCTACAGGTCAAAAGGTTAAAAGCAGAATAAGAAATCAATTATTTTCCAGAGTTTGGGCAAGGTGTATATTTATTTCCATCAGCCTTATTAAAAGAACATTCTGTTGTGCAAAAGGATATGTTCTCATTGCCAAGAATTCTGGATTATCTTAAAATTAATCTAGAACAAATGTTTAGAGCCAAGTGCCTGAAACAGAATAATTGATGTCTCACATAACATAGCTCAGGATGTGTGTATTAATGCTGCAAGTTCACCTTAGTGCTGGCCAAGCATTATTTTGTATTCACTGCACGAAAGGCTATTTGTATACACATTCCAGTTTGCAAAGAACTATCATTCATGTATTTGTATCCAAATTGTAAACATGTGACAGTTGCATGCTCATTTGTATACACATTCACTGACTGCTTGATTTAGATTTAAACTCCTGAATTTATGGCAATTACAAATCTTCTTAATATAATGTACTTGCATCCTGAAACACCCCCCCCCCACAGATTTATAGCTTTCATTTGATTTAGCATTAAATGCTTAAACTTAAAACAAAATAAAAGCTAGTGTATAGTATAAAATATAACATGAATAAAATTAGTAGTTAACCTTTACCTTTTAGAATTAACCATCAAGGGACAAAGAGTCAAAAAACATGCCAAAAACTAGCACTTGGTAGAGCAGCCATGAAAGCCTTGGAAAAGATTAAAAAACCCTTATTTATCTCCGTCTATAAAGATAAGAATCATGCAAACCATGGGTTTCCTAGTGACATACCATGGAAGTGAAATTTTGAAAAAAAGCATAGTAGAAAGAGTATTGACACCTTTGAACTTTAGTGTTGAGAAGACTGTTAAGAATACCATGGACAGCTAAGAAAGCAAAACAATTAATAATCGAAGAAATCAAAACAAAATTCTCCTTTGAGTTCAAATGACTAGGTTCAAATTACCCCACTTTAAACACATTATGCAAAGACCTAGGTGTCTGGAGAAGGCTCTAATACTGAGAAAGGTGGAAGGAAAGAAAAGAGGATGACCAGTAGCAAGATGGTTGAACTTCTTTACAGTGGTGATGAACGTATCATTAGAAGACCCGGAAGATCAAGTTAGGGATAGATTGTCATGGAAAAAAAATTACATGGATGATAGGAGTAAAAAAAAGTGATCCAATGGTACATAATCATCACTTATTAAAAATAGAAAATCCTTCTCTCATTTTTCAATAACAATGCTTGCTCTGTCTCTATTACAAAGAGGAATTAGAAAGAAACAGATAAAATGAAACTTGTACACTGGGGGAGATTCTGACTTCCCTTTCTGTTTGGGAGACTTACCTGAAGACAAAGAATCTGTTTAGGCATTCTCAAATCTGCATGAAATCACAGGATTTTCCTGTCCCTTATGATAAACAAGTACTATAGTAATTGCCTTGAAGATAGGATATAAAATTATCCATGTGGTGGATTGATCAGTTTAAATTTCCCTTTTTCCCACCCACTAGAAACCTGCATTTTTAAAAGTGTGGAAATGAGTAATGATTAGATATGTTATAGAAATCAAAGGAATTGTTCTGCGAGGTTAAGGTTCCTAATGAATTTAAGTAGGTAAGTCCTCTAAATTTTGAATAGGAAACGTTGTGGTTAAATTTCAATTTAAATTGCTTTAAACATTCTTGATCCCCTCTCTGCTTTAATAAATTGGGAGTGTATATAAATTTGATCATTTTTGTTTGTCTCCTGGGCATAGACGCTTGCTCGATTTTTAAGGCAAGAAAAGGAAAATCTTGGAAAAGGATTTTTTTCTAGAGGGGGAAGCCCAAGCTCTGGATCCAGCTCTGGATCCTTCTGTGTTTTACCTGAGGCTTGGTAATGGCTATAAATCAAACAAATGGTAGCAGTGCTTCAGCCACAGAAGTGAAAATGCAGAATATTTTGACCCATTCAGCATTATTGAGGTGAAGCTGTCACACGAGAGGGAACAAGAGTGCATTGCTTTAGGTTCAATATTACAATGAAATTGAGAGGTGTCATTAGTGGCATGTTCACACATCTGTGAAGCACAAGTTGAGGTGGTTGGAAAGAGCTCCAAATTCTCAGCTCATTTGATTGTTTAAAAATCAGTGGTGGATCCTCTAGTTCAGTGGTTTCCAACCTTTTTTTGTCCATGCCTCACCTAAGCATCTCTAAAACCCTGATGACATCCCCGCCCCCATGACATAATTCTTATTATTCAAAAAGTGAACTACTCACGCGGACGAGGCCTAAAAGGCCATTAACTAGGTTTAAACAAGGTTCCAATTTCCCCCATTAAAAATGAAATTGCCCCCCTGTGGGCCCCATGTTGAGAACTAGGGCTCTAGTTATATTAGGATCATAGCAATAGTGGGTTCTAAATCCCATCACTACTATTTTGTGCACACATGCAACACTTCTGCGCATGTGGAGAAGCATCCTGGGCAGATAGGTGGAACCTCCCGCTGTGGTCACTAATGGTTCACTGAACTGGGCCAAACCAGGCCAAACTTGAAGCAACCCAGCGCTGGATCATAACGCTTAAAAAGGGATCTTATTGCCTTTTTGTGTTCTGTTTACAGAATAAATGTTTCCATTCTGTCTTGGGAAACATAGGTTTCTATTTGTCTGTGTGGATAAGGTGAAATTGGGAAAGGCCTCCACAGGAAAAGTCTAAAGCTTTTCTGATGAATAGTGCTCTAATCTGACTCAGGTTCACTCACAGCTGTATTTGTCAAAAAGAGAGAGATCCAGCCATGGATCTCATACTATTTTATCTGGTTGCACCCTTTAAAATAATACAAGACATGGTGATTTGTTTAATAACAAATAAACTTACTCAAAAAAAAATAGTTATCCTTTCCCAGAAGGCTTTCTTCCAGCAAAAATATTAGTTGAACGGAGGATTTAATCCAAAAATCATTGCCATGTTTCTTTAGGAAACAATGACTTCATCTAGAGATAGTAAGGCTCTGAAAATGGACAGTTTGTCCCATGAAGTAAGCTAGCATACTTGTGGGTCTAGATCATCATAAATCTGCATTGAGCATCTCACCTAGAGGACCGCAGTATCTTTCAGTTCTCATTGGAGTTACTTTTGCTAGTAAACTGCAGATGAAAACCCTGGGTCAAATCTTATAGTTTGTGCACCCAAGAAAATAGGAATTGTACTACTGCATTTAACCCTTTCCAAGTGACATGGAAGGATAAACTTAAGAGATACATTAAAAAAAAATCATGATTCAACAAATTAATGCATGATCAAATGCCATAGTTTATAATGGTGTCAATGTTATAATGGTATACTGGACTTGACCCACAACTCTACATAATGTTTAGGTTGAGACTTAAAATAATATCAGGTAAATTCTATACTTATCTTAAATACAAAGTAAGTCCTAATATCACTGTTATTGAGGTGGCCTACTTGTATATTTAGTTAACAAAACATACTACAATTTCCATCACCATGCCCAAAAGGAAACACATTTATCAGAAAAGATCCAAGAGCTAGGCTAGAAAAAAGAAGAGTTGCATTCAGTATATAAACATGTACATTGAGACTAATGCCAGTCTCATAATATTCATTCATTCATTCATTCATTTAACTTCTATGCCACCCAATCCCGAAGGATTGCTATATATATGATCACATTTGCGACACAACATGGGACTTGAAATAAAATCCTGAAAAACATAATCTATCTTCATTCTATGAGGATAAAATAATTGTGGGGATTTATTTGACCATCAAACATTAATTCCCCTGAACTGAATTCACTAGAATATATGATGTCCTTTTAGTTTAAAAGAATATTTGAAAAACTATGGAAGATCCTTTTGAATTACATATCCCACATCTAGTTTATGTGTGATTATGGCATAAAATACACTGCTCAGATGCTTCAAAGGTGTGCTCAATTATTATTTCAGAGGAGATTGAGTGAAGCAATACCTTTTCAATGGAGATGGGAGCAATTATACTGAGCCTCACGTTTGGGTATAGTTCAGTATTTCAAATGATGGATCAATATCTTTCAAGAAAGCAAAATGAATCAGATAAAATACAATGCTAATGATATTTTATTACTTCATATTCCCACACACACTTTGGTTTATATAAAGCTATGGACAAAACAATGGCGAACAATAGATTAAGATGAGATGTAGAAAGCTCTCTCGCTGTTGTGTATAATATGCTCAAATAAACATTCTGTCCCTGTGCCTCCCACAGGAAAGCCCTGAATATAGATTACAGTAACCACAATACAAGAATTTCCACACCCACAACAGTCATAAACTCATGCAAAAAAATCCGGTTCACCGCTATTAGCAGCACCCAAGCTGATGGACAAAATAAATGGGAAAATTAAGCCTACTCATCTAAAGGAATATCTACTCAAGTTCCATGGACTCACTTCTAAGTGAAAGCCTAAATCACTGAGTATAGATGGCAATAGATTATATGCCCTACATCCACAACCTTACAGGTAGAGTGCAGAAAAGGATATTATGGTACCAAGATTATGAAAGTACATTATTGGATAAGTCTATAATTATGCCACCCTAAATATAAAAATATATTAGAAATCTATCTTGATTTCGGGTCATATTCAGTCTCACCTATCCATCACACTTCCCTAAAAAAACCCAAATGACATCAAGAGAATGGTCTTCAGGAAGCTGGGCCCCTGCTCTGATATCAACCATTCTTCCAGAGGTCCCCCCCCCCCCTTTCCTGTGCAATGCTCTCTCCCATGAGAATACTGTTTGGAACAACTCCTTTGCCAGCTCCTTGCTCATCTACTCTGTTTATGTTTCCGCTCCAGAGAAAACACATGAAGAATAGTTCTCTAGGGGATAGCATGAACTATCTGCTAACTCTTGAAGGTTTGGTTCTTTGTAAACCTTCTCAGAAGGGTGATGTCATGGAAAGAACAAATCAACTTTGTGGTCAGAATTCAACGTAGTATACATTATTCAAATATGCAGACACATGGCAAAATGAAAACTTAGAAAAATCTATATTGTATTGCAAATAATGGCTAGAATTCTCTGGATCCTTGAAAACAAAAAGTTGAATGATTATTTGAGAATGTGAATTACTCTACAAGATGAATTTAATTTAATATCAAATTTCTACAAACAGAAATGAAGTGGTTAAGCACTAGGCTAGAAACCAGGAAACTGAGTTCTGTCCCATTTTAGGTTTGAAGGTTGGCTGGCTGACTTTGGGCAGTCTTCTTTCTCACAGGATTGTTGTTGTGAGGAAAATAAAGAGTATTAAGTATCTTCGCCATCTTGAGTTAATTATAAAAAATATAAAAGCAGTATAAAATGCTTTCTGTAACCTTAACCATACCCTAATAAATGTGATTATATCAACATTTAACCTTTAAAGACCTTATGAAGAGTAATTAAGGAGTGTGAAAAACATGTTTTTCCTTCATCAAACTGTATGTCAAAAAGGATTTTTCTCTGCTTTCCTTAAAAGGGGCAAAAGACACCATAGGGGTATTACTGAGGAAATGAAGAACTTGTCAATTAAAGAGGAAGTCAAGGAAGTATGAGGCAAAAGATTTTACTGTGTTTACATTCAAGTCTCAACTTAGAAATCTTATTTTAGCATCAAAAATCCTGGCTGTCATATGTTTTTTTTCCTTTATCCAGGGGCAGCCAATCTCTGCACTGGCTGTTGTAGAATTTGTCTTACGAAGGACAAAAGACATCAAGCTTCACAAGTCTTCTTCATTCTCAATCAGAGTTTTCAATTTAATGGAGATTCCATAATAGTCAGAAACATTCTGTGTAATTCTGTCTGTTTCTCAACCACTCCACCAGGGTATCAGTTTCAGATATAACATTCCTTTGCTTGGCTGGATTTGAATCTATGAACTTTGGTTTTAATGCAGGACTGTCAAACTTGCGTTGTTATGGTGGCATCACATGACATATCTGGATTTTTCTCCCCTTTGCTAAACTGCGTGTGAGTTTGGTCAGGGTGTGACGCATCTGGCCCGGCAGCCACAAGTTTGACAGCCCTGATCTAGTGTATTAACTACTATATTTCATTTTGCTTCTATCCTTTTTAGTGTGGCTATAGAATCACCACACCTACAGCATTTGTCTTGACCCTTTGCAACAGCTATTTATATTATAAAACTTTCCTCTTGTTGTGGTTGGTTCTGGGCCAGCTCCTGCTCCAAGGACTGTGGGGGTTGATGTGGGAGAATCCTCACATTATCAAAGGCCAGTTTTACTGCCAACAGCTTCCGACAGCGAAGCGTCTGTGTCAGGGGAAGATTCTAGTGAAGTAGGCTCAAAGGAGGAGGTAATTACAGGCAGCCCATTAGCTAATTACCCCATTAGTGAACCATCATCATCATCATCATCATCATCATCATTAGCATTGTTAGGTTCAGAAGAGGAGGCATTGATGGATGTTCGCAGAAGCAGGTTGATATCAAGGAAGGAACAACTGCGCAAGTATTATAGGAAATAAGGCAGACTGGCTGGGGCAATTAGGCTAATGGGGCTGCTGATAAATTGCCAGCGTTGTTGCCTCTTGGCATGGGAGTTTATCCATTTTGAGAGAAAGAGATTTGTGGTTTTCTTCAGAAATTTACAAAGACTTTTGTGAACGGCTTCAGGATTTACAAGGACTTTGTGGAACAATTCACAGTTATGTTTAAACATGAAGACTCTTGACAGTGTGTGTGTGTGTGTGGCTGTGATGTCTTCACAGCTGCTTTTTATCTGCTTATGTTTTTCACAGCATTCAAGGCTTGTGGTGTGTGGGAGAGCACTTTGGCTGATTAAAAGTGCGTTTTGGACAGTATTTTCCTTTTGATAAACCAACTTTGTTTACTTTACAAACGTGTGTGTTTGACTTTCTACTTTGGACTTAACTGGCGGCTTGTAACGTGAAGCCTGGCATAACAACTCTAAGGAAGAAAAGAAACAAACCAGATGAACAATCACTACATCTGCCTTTACTTGCCATGGCTTTTTGAACAACAACTGATTTCCTCATACATAGCTTTAGAACCTGAAAATTTGCTTGCCCTTTTTAAACTCAATGCTTCAAAACAGTCATCTGTATTACCTGTAGAGGATGCTGGCTGTATTAAATGCAGAGGAAGCGGTGTGGTACATTTGCCTTTCCCCCCTTGTTCTAAAAATGGAAAACTTAACAGAATTAGATCAAACTGCATATGTTTGTTAGAGCTTCATTTTAAGAAAAATCAAATAAAAGAGAAAAATGATGTATTGCAAAATGAACCCTTTGTCTATGTTTCTTCAAACCACCCATACCTGTTCCTTAGTGAATCATTTTCACTTGACTATGATAGATATATCTTTGATAAAATAATTACAAGCTGTTCATCTTCCTAGGAATAAAGTGGAATAAGTACACACTAATGTTTAAATCTTAAATAAGATCATGGGCCAAACAAATGACTGTGATGGATGCAACAAATGTACTTGGGAGGGAGAGCAGTAGTGAGGAGGGGGAGGGAGCCGGGGGGAAATGCCTTCATAGTAATACCTGACAGCTCACCTCCCCCCCCCCAAGAGAAAGCCCAAGAAATACACAATAGGGAAGGAGGTAACAGAAGCCACACCTCCATCGGTCAGCATAACTAAGGCAAAAACAACAAAGCTAATTCCAGGGGGGAGGCAACGGTGTGGACCCATCATGCGTGCAATGACTAAATTGATCAGTAACATATAAAAGCAAGCATCTCTTCAATGGTGATTTTACACTCTGAAGATGTGATCGGGGGCTAACAAAACCTTAGGAAATAATTTTTTAAAAGTACCGGAGATCGTGATGTCTGTCATTTCTTCTATAATTACACCTGGAATTCTCATTTTTAGGACTACTCAATACATATATACATGCATACATGCATACATACATACATACATACATACATACATACATACATGTGTCTGTGTATCTCTGTGTTTGTCTGTCTGAAGTCCCAATTGTCAAATTTTGTTCTTAGGTTTTTGCTCAATAACACTTGTCTATAATATACAAGTCTAGAACATACAAGTTATTTCAGTGTGAGATTTCCATATAGCAATCTAAAATTCTACTGATCCCTAGCTGTAGCAATCTAAAACCTGTCTTTATTAATAATACATCACTACAACAATGGCTGGATTTGCTATAAAACTATTAGCACGGAAATCCTCAGTATGTATTTTCATGTCGTTTGGACAATGTGCTTGCATATTTAAATGTAAGAATGGCCTCTGAATCCTTTACATTCTACAACTACATAGTTCTTCAGCTGTATATCTTCTTATTTGATCAACTTATTTGATCAACTGATTGTAGCTGAGAATTTTAATAATAGAATAGCTGAGACTGAAGGTAAATGTGACGCATAGAAGTGACTATTTAGTTTAGTTTAGTTTAGTTTATTAGTTTATTAGTTTATTTAGCCTCAGACTGCCAAAATTAACATCACATTGCTATGTGGGTAAAAAATGAAGTTAATTTTTTTATCCACACAGGATTTCATTTGTTGGAGACCTGGGAAATAAAATTGGGAAAGCCAAGATTTTTGTAATTGTGATTTATTCTGCCAATAATTGTAATGAGTACCACCTTTGGAGATTCTGAGCAACATTAGTCATGAAACTTTAGTTTTGCTCTTCTCCAGCCATGTGGCAGGAATTCAGAAGGGTGGAGTCCCCTTCCCTCTGGAAGTATCTGATAAAATTCTACCCATTCCCTCCTCCAGATATTTTTTTTTCTTTTTCCACATCGCCCCAGACAGAATATGGGTGTGGGCTTTACTGAGGAGAATGTGAAGAGGAGAGAAGTTGACAACTTAAAATATTACAACACCTGGTTAAGCCAACTCCTTGTTCATCTATTCTACTCAAATTCAATAGCTGAAGTGTCTATAAAATCAATGATTTATTTTTTAATGGATTGTATATGTTATGAACATTTGAGTTGTGTGACTTTAGAAGCATCAGAAACCAATTTTAAAAACCTCTCACCACAATTGATCATATAATATCAGGATATTATTGTTTAACATTCTATTTCAGTTCAGCTCAAGTAATTCGATTTCAAAATGTCATTAGGATTTGAATTAAACTAGAAATAATCCCTATTATAACGGTCTATCCTTTTCCAAGTGTTCTATACTATTCCAGGTTGTATATATTTGAAACACAATGAACATAATAGTGCTAAAATCAAATTTAAATAATTTAAATAATCTCTGGGGATTTCAGATTCAGATTATAGTAATAATAATAATTTATATAATAGTACTTGCTCTGAATGCAATATTCTTATTCCAAAGAGCTCCAAACATAACAATTGGTGCTATCAAGTGCTATCAAATTTGTATCATGAAGTTTAGTTCAATCTTCAAAAACTGGTGGTTTTGTTTGAATAGAATAGAATAGAATTATTTATTGGCCAAGTGTGATTGACACACAAGGAATTTGTCTTGGCGCATATGTATATGCACCAAGTATCTGTGATACTATCATACAACACTCTATGCTCACAGCTTTCTTTTTCTTTTTGGTTACCATTATTACCATTTAAGAAGATTTTTTTGTTATATTAAAACATTCCTATTGAATATTATTTGAATAATTATTATTATTTGGCAAATGTATTAATTTCCAGGTAGTGGTTTTTTTGGCTTATAGGCACTTTCCCTGGGAAAGATAAGGCACTATCAGCTCCCTGGCAAAGATAAAACCTAATACATTGAATGCATAAGTTTGCTTTCCTCCTTTAGAGTTTTACAATGCAAGTAAAACAATTATAAAGTTAATATACGTGAAGTAGCAATTAAAGAAATATATACACATTAATATGACATTTTAGCAATATGTTTTATACTGCATCACAGTTTGCAATAACAGGTTCAATTGCTTTTACAGTATATGATGAAAAGTTGATGAAAATGCAAGCTATGTACCTGTGTGTGTGTGTGTGTGATTTTCAGGAATGCACTTCATCAGTGTGAAGTGATAATCTTACAGTTTTACAGTGATGACTTGATAAAAAAGCAAAGGAGCAGGAGAAACAAATGACTAAATAAAGCCCAAGACATAAATCACCTAGTTTCTAGGAAGAAACATTTTAAAAATATCCAGAATTTTCTGTTTGCTTTGGAAAAGTAAAAGGAAAATATGCAATAAGAAATATCTGTCTTGTTTAGATGACCAAAGCAAGCAGATAAATAAAGAAAAATTGGGCAATAGTTTTCCATTACAAAATGTAAAAGTGCACAATTCTCTTTTGTTCTTTAGATTTAACCTAGCAGATTGGCAGTGTGACTGTGGCCAAGACAATTGAGTCTGAAAACTGATAAGGGAAAGTTGAAATGAAACATTAAATGGGACTGTTGTACAAACAAGCATTTATCTTTTCAGCCACATGTAAATTAAATCATGTTTCCTATCTAAAGTTGCTTCAGCAGGTCAGGTCTCTTTAGCTCTAGCTTTTTAAGTCTTCTTGATTATGGATTCTGTAAGATTGTCAAAAGAAAATAGGTTTCCACATTCCAGGTGCTATCTGTTATTTGTACATCTGTGTATTTAAATCATCCAGGTTTTTCAATATGAATAAACATTTCGTTAAAGAAAAAGAAAGGATAGATACAACCAAACATTTCTGAAAAATTGCCCTCTGGATTCTTCATTTTGGTTAGAGATCTTTCTCTTCTGATTTTTCTTAAGAAATAAGGATCTTAAGCTTGTAGTAAACTCCAAGGAATAGTACCATGACAATTTAAATAAAGACTCCTAGCCAATGACTTATTTTGCCTTTTCCACATTCATGGAATGAATTGAAGAGATTTGGTTTACTCCTAGCTCTAGTAAAGTAATGAATTTAGAGAGAGGTGGGGCGGGAGAAAGAGGGAGAAAGAGGAGATTAGTATTATAAAGATAGTGGGAAAGAATTCAAGAATCCACAAGTGCACAATAATCTTCTTAAAATGACTGCCAAGTATAAATAAATTCCAAAACCAAAACTGTTCATGCATCTCTGAAATGGTAAACAGTCACCTCCACTTTTTGGAAAGCTTTTCTCTCTTGGACTCAAGTCAACGTTCAATTACATACAGCCAATGGTCTTGGATACATTTTCTTTCAAGAAGCCTCCCAATCTTTCAGTACAATATGAATAAAAATTGTGAGATGGATTGAAATATACATCCATCTAGTCATTTTCTTGCATATTGGTTACATATTTGCAAAACTAATTCCATGTTTTTCTAATTTCTGGCAAAGGGCCTCTCTATGGATTGAAACCTGTACTAAGACAAATGGGGAGTTGCTCTTCCAGTAGTACAAGAACTTTCAAAACTGCTAATAAAATACACGAAGATACTACTTAGAATAGAAAAATAGGAACACACACACACACACAAACACACACACATAAACACATGCACGCACGCACAGACCATGATTACCATGATTATCTGAGAGTTAATTATGAGGCAGTTTTCATATGTGATATTAAAAAAGCATTCAAGCTATTATTTGAATGTCACATTCAGATTTCCCATTCTTCTCATGCATGATCAGGTCTTTAGAGTTGCAAATCAGGGCATAAAGATGGATGGCTCAAAATAATATGGTCTACTTGCTCCAAGGTTATTTGCAAGTCAGATATTGCCCTTCCCATCCCCAATATGTTATGAATATTGACTAAGGCTGATTATCTGCATCCACTAATATAACAGTGCACAGCTGGATTTTTTAATAAAGAATTTCATTTATACAATATGTCTACTACTGCAGGAGGCATTTGTAAATTCTTTATATGATAGAAAAGCATTGTTCTACTAATATAGAATGCATTCTATTCTATCTAATAATAGGCATTTGTTACCAGAAACATTGTGGTGATTATTTGGGAATGGGGACAATGTGCAGGTTCCCAGCAGGTATCTAATATTTCTGGGCATTTGGAGAAGCAAACGGAATCAAGTATGTCAACAGAGAGCCATTGAGGATCCTTTGGGGAGTGCTTCAAAGTACATTGGACATAAAACATTCCGAAAAAGAACTGTATACCATCTGATAGGATGTAGCATCTAATGATATGTTAAAGAAAAAAAATAGAGCAAGTTGACTACTTGATGGTTCAATCAATTGTGGGTTATTTTCACCTAATTTAGAACAATGTGGTAATCCTTATGACAACATCTTCACTTACGGATTAGCTTTATTAATTACAGGTACAAACTGGAAAAAAAAAGACAAAGCAAAGGCACATCACTAATTTCTCATTGCTCAGAATGGACGGACTTTTTGAATGGCAAAATATCCTCACACATGGTCTATATACTGTAAAATACAGTATCAGCTGGTGAATATATTCAACTGATAAACTCTGCTTTACTGTTTGCTACTGTTAACATTGTATTAGTATTAGTTTGGATTGTATTAATGAATATTTTTCACTAAAACATTTATTTAAAGAGACTGGATATTGCAATACAGGACATGCTCAAGTAAAACATTTTCTAGTCATATTGTGGACACAAAGCCAGCTAAATGACTTTAGGTCACTCATTCACTCTTAGCCCTAGGAAAGAGACAATGGCAAACCCCATCTGAAAAAAACCCTTGCCAATAAAACTTCAGGGACTTTTTCATATGGGCATCGCCTTGTGTACACATGGGCACGTGCGAACACACACACACACACACACACACACACACAAATATGTTTTATACTGCTGCATTTTAAGCATTTATAGAAAGATAGTGCATTTGCAATAGAATTGATAACTCTTTTTGAAACTAAGCATTGGACAGTAGGCATTGGAGAGAAGGATACATTTTAAAGAGCAAGCTCAAATAAATACACCAATACAAATGGAATCTACTCCTCTAAGTTATTAAAACAATGAACTATATAGAATAGACATTGAAGGATTACAAGCGTACAATTTTTTTTTAAAAAAACCTTAACAGTATTTTGGCTTTTAGTTATGTACTCTGGGTTAAAAATGAATGATAAAAATACATGCTAGGATAACTAAGCATTTTTGATGATTTGTGGAAAAGACCATACAGTTCCAAAACACTGAATAAACACCTGTGTCTATTTTCTGCATGCTTCCCTACAGCATTTATTCACAAAGGGATACTACACATACAGTATGCAAAAATTTCTGTCTATAAATTACCAATTTGGAAGATTTTGATTCCCTGTTGCATTCTTTTACTACTTTTATCTGCCCTTTGAACCTCAAAGGGACTGACACTACATTAAAAGTACACATTTCTATTAATATTTCATAAACAATGGCATACAGATTCATAATTCCATTCTTTCACTTTTGTGCATAAGAGGTTCATCTTCTTTTCAAATACTCACCCAACAGGTACAAAACATAGAAGATTGCCCAGAGGACTTGCCTCTCCTTCTCGATCTTAAAACTCAACAGTAGCATCATTCCCAGTATAGAAGCAGTGTCTAGGACTAACAGCTGAATGATTCTCAGAGCTCCTCTCAGATATAGTTTCTCTGCTTTCAGTGTTTCTTCCTATTAACTAAAGCTTTTTGAGGTCAGTTCATTGTGGGATAGGATTCCCTCCTAAAAGATGTGCTTATGGCTCAAGATTGTGAGGTGGAGTTTTCTGAAGCCTGATCTCATAGCTTTATATAGTTCAGAAGAGTCTGTCAACATCATTGTTAAACTTCCCCTCACCCGACAATAGCACATCAGTTAACACTTTCCTGGAAACTCCTTGCTTTTATTATGGACAGAACATAAGCTTTAAAATGTATATATATATATATGAGAATATATATATTCTGGGTATTTTAACATGAGCAGTGCTGGAGAATTTAAAAACCACATTTCTTCCACAAAAATAATTTTGATTAGTTGCAATATTTAAACGAAAAGAAACCAAGAACTAACTGCTGAAAGGCACTTTTAAAGTAAGTTTTTTTTCCCCATGTAGAGGAAAGCAAGCTGAATGAATGATTTAAAATTAACTAGCTTCAGACCAACTCAGGGGAGAACTTTAGCTTAGAGGCATACTGAAATTGAAGGACTTGCGAACAAAATGTTATAAAGACAGTGGAGGGAGTCTTACTGGGACACCTAGCAGTTTCTTCTTGAAGAGAAGATTCTTAAGAATCTTCATAAACTTTATTAAATGTGAGAAAGGCCACTTAAAACATTTGGCAAGCTATTTTCTAAAAGCCTCTGGCATAGTAATTTGCATGCAAGTTTTTTGGAAGTTTAATGCTATGCACAAGGTATATTTAGATGTCGATTACATTTTTACTGGACTATCTATTGCAAGGACAGACAGTGATCTTAACATGAGGCTGACATTTAGAATTTCCACATCATATTGGTATTCGCACAAAACTATTATCTTGGGGAGTCTTGCACATTCGTAAAATTTTGCAATGGCAGGCAAGAGCAGTAACACACACACAAAATAATAACAGTCTTTTATCAGAAAATTTAAAAAGTAAGATTCTACATTTAGGCAAGGATAATAAAATGCACAGGTACAGTATATGTGGTACATTGCTCAACAGTAGTAACTGGGAGAGGGATCTTGGAGTCCTAGTGGACAACCATTTAAATAGGAGCCAGCGGTGTGCAGAAGCTGCCAAAAAAGCCAATACAGTTCTAGGCTGCACTAACAGAGGGATAAAATCAAGATCACATGAAATGTTAGTATCACTTTATAAGGCCTTGGTAAGACCACACTTGAAATACTGCATTAAGTTTTGGTCACCACGATGCAAAAAGGATGTTGAAACTCTAGAAAAAATACAGAGAAGAGCGACAAAGATGATTAAGGGACTAGAGGCTAAAACATATGAAGAATGGCTAGTCTGATGACGAAAAGGACCAGGGGAGACATGATAGCAGTGTTCTAATATCTCAGGGGTTGCCACAAAGAAGAGAGAATCAACCTATTCTCCGAAGCACCTGAGGGTAGAACAAGAAGCAATGGGTGGAAACTAAACAAGGAGCGAAGTAACTTAGAACTAAGGAGAAATTTCATGAACAATTAATCAGTGGAACAGCTTGCCTCCAGAAGTTGTGAATGCTCCAACACTGTAAGTTTTTAAGCAGATGTTGGATAACCATCTGCCTGAAGTAGGTAGGGTTTCCTGCTTAAGCAGGGGGTTGGACTAGAAGACCTCTAAGGTCCCTTCCAACTCTGTTGTTGTTGTTGTTGTTGTTGTTGTTCTCGTCATCATCATCATCATCATTCTCTATCATCTTCCTCAGGATAGAATCCTCCCAGCTATCTCATTTTTAAATATATATATTTCGTACCCGTATTCCCACTGCTATAGGATTTCATTAGTGGCCTGATATGTATTTTTGAGCATCTTACAATGAAATTAATATAGTAATGGAGTGAAGTAGGAACAGACCAATCTGCATAGAGAGATTGGGCTAGTTAGCCATAATAGTTACTATATCTGCTTTTTTCTATTTACCTGAGAGTCACATGAAGGAATCACTGTTTTGATACTATTGCCATTGAATGTCAGATCAGGCTCCCATACACCCACACAAATAAGCCATCTTACCAACAACGATATATGCTACAAATGTAACAAAACCACCAAAGAGAATGAAGAATGCAAAAAATGCCAAATGTGCTCAAATTATGCCCACAATACCTGTCTGACAGACAGCAAGTGGTTAAAGAGGAAGTGCCGTATCAAATCCTTCTTCTGTCGACAGTGGTGTCCCTCAACACCACCGACAATGCTGCTACCCTTCAAAAAGATCTTGATCATGTAGCAGAATGGTCAAACAACTGGCAACTTCAAATCTCAACCAACAAATGCTCTGTCTTATAAATTGGCAAAAAGAATCAGAATACAAAATACAAACTTGGAGGAAATGAATTGTAGATGACCCTCAATCTGTCAAAGACCTGGGAGTGTTCATATTCAATAACCTAAGTGCTGGAGCCTACTTTAACAACATTGCTAAAAAGGCACTAAGAGTTGTTAATCTAATCTTATGTAGCTTCTTCTCTGGTGTTAATATAGTGCTAACCAGAGCTTACAAAACATTTGCTAGACCAATTCTGGAATACAGCTCACCTGTCTGGAACCCACATTGCAATCCTTGGAGAAGGGTGGCATATACAGTAATTGCAATAAATAAATTGTATATTAGACATTAATACAATTGAGAGAGTCCATAAATATTTCACAAGTAGAGTCCTCCACTCCTCCACCTGCAACAAAATACCTTATTCCACCAGACTTGAAATACTGGGATTAGACAATTTACAACTAGTAGTTCATAAAATCATATACAAAAATGTCCTTCCTGTTAATGACTACTTTACCTTCAACCGCAGCAATACACGAGCACATAATAGATTCAAACTGAATGTAAACTGCTCCAAACTCAACGGCAGAAAATACGACTTCAGCCATAGAGTGATCAAAGCCTGGAATGCACTACCTAACTCTTCTTTTTACTTTATGTTATGTTTATACAAACTACAACTATCCTATACATGTTTGACAAATAAATAAATAATAGACCAACTGGTTGTCTGATGGGTGACCCTTCTCCAAAGAGAATGTGCAATCTATTTTTCAGTGGGTTTTGATACCACAGTAATGACCAATTATGCTTTTCTTTTTCTTAAAGTCAGAATGACATATTTTAAAAGCAAGCTTAATTTGAGTTTTGGACAGGGCAGAGTTATTAAAATTTGAATGATATGCCAGGTCTAGATGGGATGCCATTATTTCTTGAGGAATTGAGGCACAGACAGGAAAGGGAAAGGGTCACCATAAATTTATTTTTGTAATTTTGTTCATTTCATTTCATTCTAACAGTAAACTGGTCCAATGACAGATGAGACTTAAAACACAGTTGTTTTCAATTTTCATATACTACAATAAACAGTTTTATGTTCCTTGAATTCTTTTAGATATTCACCCAAACACAACATGTTCAAAATACACAATGCACTCCTTTTACTTTTCTCTTTGCTTTTAAACTCTAATTGAGCCTTATTCTCAGCAGTAAATACTTAAGCAGTGACTAACAAAATGCATGTTTTCTGAGTTCATCTCAACTCCGGAAAGCTTTGGAAATAAATATTATTGAAGGGGGACGTAAAAGACCAACATTGGAATGTTCCACAGTCTTTCAATTGATATTGAAGAAATACTGAAGAATAAAGATATTATAATATTTCAAGAAACTATGCCAACAAATCAGCGATCACATTTTAAAACTTTTTTATTATAATCATGTTTTTCTTAAGATGAAGTTACACAAAGTTAACAATAAAAAGAATAAAAAGACTAGAGATGATAGAGAAATTGCAAATTGGGTGCTCTGGGGTGGAGCTCCATTTTTGCTACCCCACTGCGTTCCCCCCTGTCCGGGCAGTAGCCCATCCCTGGATAGATAGATAGATAGATAGATAGATAGATAGATAGATAGATAGATAGATAGATAGATAGATAGATAGTGTTGTACATATTCCTGATCAGTTGGAGGATGATGAAGATATTGAGGACTCGGATTCAGATAGTGTTTATGAAGTAGTGGGGGGCCCGGGGTTACAGGTAGTAGAACAGGTGGGAGGCCAGCCACAGGATGGGGCTATGAGTTCAGGATCTAGTGAGGGAGAATCAGACGCACGCTGGGTTAACCCTAAATTCAGAAGGATTCAGAAACGTAGAGAGCAAAGGTCTGGAAGAAGATATTAAGGAGAGGAATGGGTTAAATATTGTAGTGAGGTATTTGGCATGTCAGGGGGCTAGTGGAGAAGAAGGGTGGAGTTTCAATGTTGCTGAAAATAAATATGGATGTGTTTTCGCCATGCTAAAGTAAGCCAAAGTATTTTGTATTGTATTTAGTCAGTGCTGCTGTTTTTTTAAAGCTATGTAGTTAGGAAATAAATCTTGTCTAGTGAAGCAGGAAAAGGAATGTCAGAAATGCGTCTAAGAGAGAGATAACGGACCGAGTGATGTCTGGAATGTGTTGAAGTACAGGAGAGCAGAGAAATAAATGGAGTTGCTTTATTCATGAAATGATTCATTTAATGAGAGTTATTTGTAATTACTAAACTTCTACCAGAAACCAGAACAGACAGACAGACAGACAGACAGACAGACAGACAGACAGACAGACAGACAGACAGACATATAATAGGCAGGCAGGCAGGCAGGCAGGCAGGCAGGCAGGCAGGCAGGCAGGCAGATGTTAAATGAAAGTTATTTAGGCTAAGAGGCCATCTGTAGGCCAGCCAATCTGGAGGGGAAGGATAAGCCAAGACAAGAACTACTTGTTGCTATTGGAACCTGTAGCTTGACCTAATTCAGAAAACACCCCTGGATAAAAGCCACTCAACTAGGCAAAAGTCACTGGATTTAAAAGGTAGATAAATTTAAAAGGTCAAAGTTGAAATGTCCCTGTCGAAATGATTAAGGAGGGTCATTGCTCATTTAATTTCTACTGAAAAAAAAAAGTTTGACATGCTGGTATTTTGAAATGCTGGCAGGGTGTTAATACTTTGCAAGGCAATGAAATGACAAGTTAATGGTGAAGTTTTTATGGAAGGAAGAAATAGCTAGGATTTTTCTTTAAAGCTGTGGATGCCACATGTAAAGATGCTTTTGATTTTCTGGACTTCAAAACATATTTGACGTAAGAAAGACATTGATTTCTTGCAAGCTTTATTGGAGAATATTGCTTGGTGCTATAAAGTTCTGTCAAGTTTTTAATTCTTGCTATAGCAGCAAATGAAGAGTGTTAGGCACACTGGGTTCTATTGGATAGAAAATTAAATTTGACTCCAGCTATCATGAAAAATTAATACTCTGAAGTAATCCTATTTAAAACGGTTGGAAAACTTTTCTTTTAAAATCTGGGTAGAAAATAGGATTAAGGTTTTCAATCAAGTAGTATGTAATGATATCTTTACAATGTTTGAAGGATTATAAAAGGAATACTGTATAACATGCATAAAACAGTCAAAATACAATTTATGCATCTCTTAGTTTTATTGTTTGGCTCTGATGCTCTCTTGGCTTCTAACATTTCTTAAGCATTCTGTATGAGAATGCCTTTTCAAAGAGTAAACCAACATTGGAATAATGAGTTGGAATATCTTATGTTGCAAATCAATGGCATCAGGTTTTTTTAAAAGAAAAGTATGTTTTACATGATTTCAGAATTAATTTCATACAGAAAAAAATCTGTACTGGATTCAAAACAGTTCATTAATTAATTAATTGATTGATTTAATTAATTAATTAATTAATTAATTAATTTTAGTTTATCAACATCCAGCTTTTGAAGTAGATCAGTTATAAGGCAAAATTAGACAATATAATTTTCTATTGTATGTTTTTAATTCAGTAATAAATTTTGAATAGTAATGATGTTTCTATACAAATGCATAATTAAATTTTTATAATGAAGGATATGACTCAAACTCAACCCTGATAAGACGGAGTGGCTGTGCATTTTACCTCTCAGGGACAACTCCATCTGTCCGTCAATAACCCTGGGGGGGGAACTATTGACCCCCTCAGAGGGGGTCTGCAACTTGGGTGTCCTCCTCGATCCACAGCTTACATTAGAGAACCATCTTTCAGCTGTGGCGAGGGGGGCGTTTGCCCAGGTTCGCCTGGTGCACCAGTTGTGGCCCTATCTGGACCAGGACTCACTGCTCACAGTCACTCATGTCCTCATCACCTTGAGGTTCAACTACTGTAATGCTCTCTACATGGGGCTACCTTTGAAGACTGTTTGGAAACTTCAGATCATGCAGAATGCAGCTGCGAGAACAATCATGTGCTTCCCTAGGTATGCCCATGTTACACCAACACTCCGCAGTCTGCATTGGTTACCAATCAGTTTCCGGTCACAATTCAAAGTGTTGGTTATGACCTATAAAGCCCTTCATGGCATCGGACCAGAATATCTCCGGGACTGCTTTCTGCCGCATGAATCCCAGCGACCGGTTAGGTCCCACAGAGTTGGCCTTCTTCAGGTCCCAGCAACTAAACAATGTTGTTTGGCAGGACCCAGGGGAATAGCCTTCTCTGTGGCAGCCCCTACCCTCTCGAACTAGCTCCCTCCGGAAATTAGAATTGCCCCCACCCTCCTTGCCTTTTGTAAACTCCTTAAAACCCACCTCTGCCATCAGGCATGGGAGAATTGAGACATCTCCCCCGGGTCTCTACAGTTTATGCATGGTATGTTTGTGTGTATGTTTTTGCTTTTTAATAAGGGGTTTTTAGTGACTTTTAAATTATTAGATTTGTTATATGTTTTTTTATTGTTGTTGTGAGCCGCCCCGAGTCTGCGGAGAGGGGCGGCATACAAATCTAATAAATAATAATAATAATGATGATGATGATGAAATTTTGAAATATTTGATTTTTTTTAAAAAAATTAAATTTCATTCTTTCCCCATACCCTCTTCTAGTTAATATTGCTTACAAAAATGCCTTTATACAGTTATAGTTTATATGTGATTGTTCTTATTGTTCTTATGTGTTAACAGCTGTAGAGCTGGCTTTACTGCCTAAGGGTAACTTCCACATACCTGTGACAATTGATAGGATTGAAACATATATACTTCCAGGATATATTAACTTATGTGATAATATTTTTTGAGACGCATGTACAAACCTAGAACTAATATCAATAGATTTGCATACTAAGATGTTCGGTTGATGCTTTACTAATGTAACATGTTCACAATTGAGCTGAAAATATTTTTCAAATGCTACGTACATAAGCTAAATATTTTTGATATTTTCCCAATGATTCATTTTTGATTTTGATTTTATATATACTTGTCATTTTTAACATCCTGTCTTTTTACTCGATGACATCACAAAGTAATAAAAATTCCCCAAAACAACCTCATTCTCTGCTCAGATACTAATACTATGCCAGCTGCCACCCATTATATCAAACTGAGGCAAAGGCAAAACTTGCGACAATAACCAATTGACTCTGTTGCAATGGAATTTTAAAAAGACTATCATGTTTCAAATTACTATCTAACCAAAGGCATCCAATTCATAAAGAATGTAATGCCAGACAAAGTATACAGAACAAAATCATCTGATAAGATTCCTGTGAAAGAAATGTCACATCCTATTCCAGCCTTTTATCAGGTTATGCTGTGATGCATATTTGGGCATCCTGAATGTATGTGTGAGGATTAGTTAGTCCCTGGGAAGAAAGGAATGTACATACATATCAGCTGCTTCAGTTGTAATGAAAAGGAATTCTGGCTATCAGAAGACACAGCATGAGAGGTTCGAATGAGGAAACTAACCCAGAATTTAATAAAGCAAAATACTTGTTAATGTCTGAAAACATTAATTCAGAATCTGAAATCAGGATTTGCAATTGATTTTCCACTATGCCATTGTTAAAGAACAAAAAGGCATGTTTTTGTTTCCTCTTTGATTTCTGATTAATTTAATCTCTTGCACAAGGTAGAGGATACAAAAAGGGATTGTTTGACATTATTTTTATTTATTTATTCAATTTTTTTAAATGCCGCCCTTCTCTTTAAACTCAAGGGCGGCTTACAACATGCTAGCAATAGCACTTTTAAACAGAGCCAGCATATTGCCCCCACAATCCAGGTCCTCATTTTACACATCTCGGAAGGACCTTGAGCTGGTGATGAGATTTGAACTGCTGACCTACAGATCTACAGTCAGCTTTAGTGGCCTTCAGTACTGCACTCTGCCTGTTGCGCAATCTCGGCATTAGACCTCAACTGCTCTTAAACAACCTGTTATTAGCCTATGCTATTTAAATAAAGCTTAAAGTTTACAAATATTTTTTTTTCAGATTGCTGTGGCACTATGGTATATCGTTCAGAATATTTAAGGCTTAACATCATCATTGGTGCTTTCAATGAGTTGTCTGTTTTCTTGTTTTCCATCATAATTCAAATGCCTCAGCTTTTATTTATTTTAAAATACGAACTATAATTGGGAACATCATAGCATTGGTAATATACATTATCAGTGTGATGTCACTGAATATTTTATTATCTAGATGTTTCATTGTCTTTTTCTCAAATTGCAGATATTTCATGTTTCATAGTCATCAACCACATACCTATGAATTTTTGAGCCTACAAACATAAAATACATCTACTTCAACTTCTTCATCACCTAATTCCATTTCGGCATTGTCTCTTGATGTAAGAATTTGTTTTATGTTAATACTGATGCCACACAGATTTATGCAGTCTCCACTTTCTCCTTTGATAAGAAATTCCTTTAGTCTTTCTTATTTCCTGCCATTAAAATGATAGCAGCATATTTGAAGTTATTGGTGCTTTTCTGATCAATTCTAATTTTTATTTCTTCTGGTTTAACATTGCTTATGATATATTCTTCATATAGTAAGAATACATGTAAATAAGGGGATGGTACACGATGTTGCTCTACTAATTCCTCAGTTTCAGACTATTTAATTGCATCTTATCCCATTCTAACAGTTGCTTCTTATTCACTGTGTTACTAGCAAATAAGGGGGGGGGGGGGCTGATATCCCCATGTTTTTAAAAGGCTATCCAAAGTTTGTTATAGACTACATAGTAAAAAGCCTTAGTATAACCAATAAAGCAGAAACAGATGTCTTTTTGGAACTCTATTGGCTTTTCCATTATCCACTGGATGTTAGTACTGTGACCTCAAGTGCCTTTGCCTCTTCTGAATCCAACTTGCACATCTGGCTATACTTCTTTTATGTATTGTTGAAGTCTAAATTGCAAAAACTATTACCTGCCATCTCCTATATGATGACACATGTCAGCTTTACATTTCAGAATACAGTATAATGGTACATATAGACAATATATTGCAAACTTGTTTGTTAAAAATTAAGAAGATATTTAGTCTGAATGTTATAGGAAATAGAACGTGCAAGTATATTTGAGAGAGAATCATCATGTAGGTTAAATTTCACAAAGCAGGATGCGAATTACACATTCCATGTTACTGATCTGTTTATTTAAATAAACACCCCATTATGTTGTGCATGCTCAATTAAAACAAATTACACAAGTTCAGTTGAGGATACATTTTACGATTCAATTTCAGCAAAACTGATATTCCTTGGAATATATCACATAATGAAAAAAACCCCCAGCATCAACAGCATCTGCAGTGCTGGGAGAGTGTAGCATAAAAAAAATCTAAGATGCACTGCATGTAAAAAAAAGTGTGGTGCACAGTTATGCCACCCCTCTGTCTTTCTTGAGACTTCTCCCCCCACTCAGATGCCTCTGAACAATATACCTAAGCATTTTCAGTAGTCGTTTCTTTGAGAACGGAGTAATTACAGCTTCTTTCCATATATTCAGAATCAGAACTGACAGATATGGGATGTAGAAATGTGATTTAGATGTTCTTCTAACCAGGTTTTTCTCTATAACTAAGCCCAGATTATAGATAAATTTATGCCAAAATAGGAAAGGAAAGATCTTGACAACTGACAGCTACTTTATTAATACTATTAATTTAATAAATGTCAAATATAATATTGTTGCATCTGAAAAAAATCATCTGATTTGGTAATTTTTATGAAATACAGCTGCTATAACTATCTGCATCAATATTTGCCAATGTAAAACCATGTGGTGTATGTCTTGAAACTCACAGTAAAAGCTCATTATGCAATTTTTGGCCTAAGTGTTTTATAGTTTTCCTGTTTTTGTACTGGTGAAAATGAAAGGGAGGGGAGCATTAGCTTTCTCCTTTTCACAGTTCTTTAGCATTTCTGACAAGCATTATTGATCTTTGGAACATGCCTGTAGCAGGATTTGCCTTCTACATTATCAATTGATTTCAACTTCTCCATATACAACCAAACCAGCTACAGGCCTATTAATTCAATGAGTTTATTAATAAAACAGTACAGTTTAGGAGTCAGCCAGCATGATCCAATCTCTTAAATACTGAAAGCCATTTTGGTGTTAATCCATGTGTTCTTCCTGTTTAGTTTTGCAAAATGCCTAGGACATTAACTTGCGGTTAGTAATTTGGACTACAGTACATGCATTCCTTTTTTTCTTCTTATAGTTCAGTACAACCCTCATGCAGAGTTCTATACGAAAACTGGGTTTATATAGCTGTAAAACTTTCTAGACAAAAAGATCACTTTGTTTTAAAAAAAAAGAATATTTTGTCCAATTGAAGGCAGCGAAGTCTAGATACAGAATCTGAGAAATGGTAAGGCTGTAAATTTTAGGCTGCAAATGCCTGGATGGTTATTAGATTAGCAGAATTCAATTTTTGCTATCAAGATCTGACAGCCTAAGAAAAAAGCTCAGGAAAATGACCACACATGTAGCTTCTCCTGTGCTTAGAAGTATAGAATAATAATGACTCAAAATAGGATGGTTCAAAATAGTAATGACAGTGTGGAAAGTTCTGGGCATTTTATGATTGGTTAATATAACACTACTGGCTTCCACAGAGTTTCTAAGGGCAATCCAAGATGCTGATTATAACTTCCAAAGCTAGTGGCTTTTTCAGCCACTTCAGAGAACTCAGCCCTTTGCCACTTAACCTTGCTGTTCTGCTCAGGTCAATATGACCTGAAATGAAATTTGAGACCTGTACATTATTTGTCATGCAGATCTCAAACTTGTGATTAATTGACTTTTCTTACTTTGAGGGGTTCTTACTATGAGTGTGGGGGGTTTTTTTCCGTTTTTTTTCCTTTTTGCTCCATGCTGATTGTTACATTTCGTTGCACCTGAAACAGTACAAGTGTATAGTAAATGCGAACACAACAACAAGGTTAAAGGCCATTCCCATTCACCTATCAAGCTAAACCATTTTTTAAAAAAATATATAAAAGTCACTCAATGCAACAAAAACCTCTGTAAATGTAGCAAAGCATTCTAATGTTCCATTTCTTGGTTTCTTAATAGATGATAACAATGATTTTGTATCAAACATTTCCCAATTAAAAGCCTCCATATTTCAAATTTTTATAATGAAAAGCCGATTTTACTTGCTAGAATTATGCACATTAAAATTTAAAATAAATAAAAAGTACCCAATTGAGTTTGCTGATGCATATGCTAAAAATATGAACTTAATTTTGCATTCCTGTATTGCTCTTTATATGAAAAATGTCTCTCTTAGAATGGTCTCTTTCATCTTTTATTGGTATTTTTGTACTACTTCTGTTACATTTCACAATTTTTCTGTCTTTATTATTTTCTGTTAATCATATAGATTTTTTTTAAAAAAAATGGGTATCATTAGAGTGAGAAGGGAAGAAATAATATTTTATTCCAAATCACTTTCAAAGTAATAGAAGACAAACACAGCAACAGGTTATTTCCCTTTTACAATGTTACAAGCACTTAGATTATGTAAGTGTGCAGTACCTCTAAATGTTAAGTGGCCTGAATTTACATAAAACACTGTTAGAAATTTGTTTTTCTGTATCTCACATTTCATGTTCTGCATTTTTTCCAGCTGACTCATCAGCTAGGCAGCAACCCCAGGTAAATATTTCATTTTTTGCTCTCATAGAAGGTCAAAATATATGTCTCAGTTCCTACTAAGATTTTTATTTAAAATATTTTATCAGTCAATTTTCCAGTTGGCTGATTGACTGCTGTTATTAACCCACAGTTAGTGAGGGAAAACTAGGCAATTATGTTGTGTTTGGAGAACTGTGATTCAAAAGAATTAAATCATTGAATCATCTGATTTGGTATTTGTGAGAGAAATTTGTTTTCAAAAGAATAGTCACGTTTTTAAGAAAGGAGGCTTGGTTAACAAACTTTAGGAAAGGATTATGTAGTTTGCCAACTTGATTGATTGGTTGGACAACATCTTTAGGAAAGGATTATGAATAGTTTGCCAACTTGATTGATTGGACAACATCTTTGTTTCTCATTAATATAGACCATCCCTGGAAGAAACAATATTTTTGCTTATTTTGTTATTCCAGTGATTTATTCCATCACACAAATTCTTCATGCTCATAATGAGACTAATTTGAAGTAATGAGGAAATAGAAGAAAGTACTCAGCTTGATGGTTTCTTCAAGGTTTGTATCTTTTCTCAAACTTGTCTTATAGAACTTTTTCTATTCTCATGGCATTCTAGGACTTTTTCCAAATGAAAGGCGATGACCTGTGCTGCAATTTTTTTCTACCATTTCACTAGTATTGATAATGGCAACCTAGAACATTTAACTGCCAAAGAATAATAAATAGAATTCTTACTCCACCCCAACCTAGTCAAAATGAAAACTAGCCAAGATATTTTGGCACTTAAGTAGAAACTCCCATAAGTACCTCTTCAATTAATAAAAAATGCAATAAAATATATTAAATAATGGTCAGTTTACTGTCCTTTCATGACACTGAAGACATGATTTCCTGAACAGCCTGGTGTCAACTTTGAACTGAACTGGCTGTAGCCATCTTTCTGTTCCTCAGTTGATACACAGGGGAAAGGGGAAGAAGGATGCAACAAAGAGCTTTCTCATAAGAACCAAGGTCAACTCTACTGACAACAGATAAGGTTGGGAAAGGAGTGCCTGAAGAGCCCACCAATTAACCCAATTAACCAATGTGACCTGTGACACTTAGGGATGGGGTTATTTCCTAGTTTAATTTTACTGAAACTTGAAAAGTTTGACTACTGAAACTGTGGGAAAGATTTAGACTTGGTTTTCCACTGAAGCTGTGCTCATACAATGTACTCAATAAAGAAGTCCTTTGAGAAGAAGCTAAGTCTCAGAGTTCTGATTTGCTTAGAGCCCACAGAGTTGGCCTTCTCGGGGTCCGATCAACTAAGCATTGTCGGTTGGCAGGCCTGTGAGGGAGGGCCTTTTCTGTGGTGACCCCGGCTCTCTGGTACTAACTACCCCCTGACATCTGTACTGTCTCCCACTACTGGCTTTCTAGGAAGTCTTGAAAACCTGGCTTCACCAGCAGGCCTGTGGGCCATGAAAACTGACATCTCCTAATTCTGGCCTAAATAAGATTTGATTGGGATGTATGATATGGTATGATTATATTGATAAGATTTAAGGGTTTTTTTAGGGTCTTTTACTATTATTAATATTGTAAACTGATTTTATCTTGTTTTACTGTTTTATTGTTGCAACCCTCCCTGAGTCCTTCAGGAGTGGGTGGCATACAAATTTAAATGAATGAATGAATGAATGAATGAATGAATGAATGAATGAATAAATAAATAAATAAATAAATAAATAAAATAGTCCCAAAGATTAAAAAAAGATTTAAATAATAATCCACTACTTTCAAAGTTTTGTAGTTGATGGTGCCTCAAGAATGAAAGTTTAAGGACTGGACAGTAGTTATTTAATCTAATCTATTATGAATCTGGAGCAGCAACTTGAAGAGGGTTGTACTGAAATCCTCATCAGGGCATTACACTGTAAGCATTTGGACCAGAAGTGGGGTCCTCTCAGTTCGGACCGGTTTCGCCCAAAATGGTAACAACTCGTTAGTGATATCATGATAATGTCATGGAACTGGTTCAGTTGATGCCAGTCCCTGGGTGCTGCCATCTTTAAATAATAATAATAATAAATCGGATTCCCCCCCCCCCGAATTTTTTCTTCACATTTTTTCTTCTGCGCATGTTCAGATGCCGAGTTTCCAGCCCTGCCCATGCATTGCCATCTTGCTTTTGGCTTTTTGAGGCTTTAATTTTTTTTTTACATGTGTGTGAAGCATGTGCATGCCCACATGGAGCGGGAGGAAGAGAACCAGCAATGAGGTAAGTTAAAGCCCACCCCTGATTTTGACTGTTCTTATTTGGAGAAATGGAGATTTAACAGCCATGATATATAAGCCTAACAGTTCTCTGAAAAATATTTAGATGTAGATTCTCTTTAATTGTATTTCCAGCAAGCACCTTAGCACTCTGTTCTCATGAGAGGTTTGCAACAGCTACAGCGACATCACTTCCAGGGGTGGGCTACTGCCTGGACGGGGGTGGTGGATACAGTGAGGTAGCAAAAATGGAGCTCCACCCCGGAGCACCATTTGGACTGAAAGGTGTTGAAAGAAAGTGCAGGGCATCCTGCATAAACCACGCCCACAGTATGGTAGTAGAAATTTTGGTAGCCCTTCACTGATCTCTTCCCTTGAAAGTGCAGCAATGAAAACTGGTTTGAGTTGTCAACTGAATCCAGAGTTTTAGCCATATAAAGGGGAATTCCACAAACCTGATGTCAGTTCCTATCCATACCATTGTAGAAGAGTCATTATTCTCATCACCTTCAACCTTCTCGTTTCCTGGCTGCTCTTTTCAGTCACTTGTTTTTCCTCCTGTCCACACTGCCTGGTTTCCTGGTATTCTCTCATTGCATTGAAATGTGGGATTGAATAAAAGAAAACAGCAAGCCCATCCGGACTCTAAGTGGCAGACTTTGACTTGCCTTTCCTCCCAAAAGAAATCTAAAAATAATACTAAATCATACTAAAAATAGGGTAAATTTCAACTTACATGCTCTTGGGTGTGAGAACCAGAAAGGTTGGTATTTCCTAGTGTGAATGAAAATTGATTTCAGAGTTCTTGATGGAATACATTTCCTGAGTAGGGCAGCTAGTTTCGAATTATGATGGAAATTTAAATGATATGTTAGCAATCAGGTGGGACATTACTGATTTTATAGTCATTTTAAAATACGTATAGCTATACAAGAGATTGAAAACATGGAAAGTGCGATACATAGTTCTTGCTCAATTAAAGTGAACTATCAGTTATTAACTTTACTTATGATTCCATTGTTCCATGGAAGATGGAAAGGTATGAAAGAAGACACCCTTCTTCACTCTCTCTTCTCTGTTATATTTGACACATCTGAGCTCCAAGAACTGATGGTTTGTCTTCAGGATTTGAAAATTAATTGTGAGGTTCCAGTCTCATCTATTATAGCTAATAACAGAAAGTGAGATTAAACATAAAAATAGCACTTGGCATATTGATTATGACAAAAGTTCAATAATTGCATATGTACTGCTAAAAAAAAATAAAGGGAACTACTCAAATAACACATCCTAGATCTGAATGAATGAAATAGTCTAATTGAATATTTCATTTGCACAACTATTCCATTTGCAGAACAGCATGTGAAATTGACTGTCAATCAGTGTTGCTTCCTAAGTGGACAGTTTGATTTCACAGAAGTTTAATTTACTTGAAGTTATATTCTGTTTTTAAGTGTTTTTTTTGAGCAATGTATATTTTCCCCTCCAAAGTACTCTCATCATTTATATTCTGACTGATAAATTGAAAGCACATGTATATCAATTTTAAGAAACCTTCGTTGTTATTCATTCATTTAAAGTATATCCCACTATTCTATCAATAAAAGGACTGCATAAAAGGCTTGCTGGTATTCAAATAGGGAATTTCAAAATCTGAAAAGTGGTGACCAAGAAAGTCCTATTTAGATTCTCACTAGAAATTATCTGATTATTATCTCCCAAGACAATTATCTAACCCCACCATCCTTGAAGAATTACTTTCAGCTACACAGAAAATAAGATGGACCTTTAAAGAACATCGCAATAAGCTCTGTATGACTGTACAGTGGTACCTCTACTTAAGAACTTAATTCCCCATAGGAATCAATGTAAAAGCAAATAATGTGTGCAAACCCATTAGGAAATAAATAAAAGCTTGGAATTTAGGTGGGAGGAGGAGGAAGAAGAAGAAGAGGGGGTGGACAGTCGCTGCCGAAGGAAGAAGGTGAGGTGAGGAGAATAAAAAATATCAAAAACTTTATGGCTTTTATAAAAAAAAGAGGGACTCTGAGGTGGCAAAGAGGAGCACGCTCCTCCCATACACCCAGCACGAGGCTGCCTCCTATACACTGCATCAGAGAGAGAAACCCAGGAGGGCGAGGGGGGGAAACCTCCTGCTTCTTTGACCGAAAGGCTGCTGCTGCTGCTACCTGCTTCCTCTTCCTTCCCATGCTGAAGGGCTCCCTGCTCCTCTCACTTCCAAGCTTTGTAGCTGCCGCCTTTCATTCACTGTGGTCACTCCTCAGTTTGTCTGAAGCTGAGTTGATCCAGCTGGGGTGAAGCACCCCTTTTGCCTTTCTGCATCCAGACCCTCTGAGAGGCAACCTCATGCTAGGTGTATGGGAGGCAGCGCGAGGAAGTCACCACAGCGAAGTGGTTTATTCCCTCTCCAAGAGGGAGGAAAATGCTTCGTTCGCTCTGGACTGCCAAAACCTACTTAAGTGTCACTGAAAGGCTCCTCTGGCAGTGCAGAAAAGCCTGAGATGGCTGGGATTAAAGTGCTAATGGCAGGAAACTGGCTGGGCTTTCGTGCCGCTCTCAAACTTCCTGGGAAATTTTTCCGGGCTTGGGTTGTTAAGTAGAAAATGGTTCTTAAGAAGAGGCAAAAAAAATTTGAACACCCAGTTCTTATCTAGAAAAGTTCTTAAGTAGAGGTGTTCTTAGATAGAGGTACCACTGTATTATGAAAATTGAACATTTATAAGAAGGATGTTCCCAAAAGGACATTCCCAGACTTATGAAACTAAGTACAGTGCTAGAAAAGTGAATAACTTAATAACTAGAAAACCTTGAGAGACAGTTGAAATCCTGCTATTGTAAGTCAGTACAAAAAAGCAAGTCAGGTCAGGAAGCAAGCTCAGAGAGCAAAATAGAAATTAGAACAAAAGAATAACTAAAAGATGCAGAACACCCCAAATCTCAGAGACATTTTGCTTATTAGGAAAGGTACAGGCTGAGTAAGGCGATGTTCTGATGTGATATTTAAATGAGAATTTGCATTCTGCACTTTCATGGCTCACTAAATGAGCAACTGTACATATATTTCATCAGTTTCTGAGATTGTAGCACAGCAGCAAAGAGCACTTGCATTAATGTAGGAGTATATTTAAAAAAAATTGAGGGGAAATTCCCTATAGCAACAAATAATTTTCCAGTAAAAACCAGCAACATGTAAATTTGCTTTTAGAATACAAGCTGATTTTATCAGTATAATCAGATTGAATCATTTTTGGTAAGTTTAACTCAAGAGTCTTCTGTTCTTCCTACAATAGTTTGGGCACCCTCTCTTATTTCCATAAGGAGCTCTAAAAGAACTGAAATAATAATTAGATTCCTCTCATTTATGCCTGTTTTTATTTCTCTCTCCTTCTTCCATCTTTCTTGGAAATAAGTTTTAAAACATTTCAAACTCAGTTTAAATATAAAATGTAAATTGTTCCAAAAATAATCACCCATTGAACACTCTTCACATATGGGGGGCTGAGATATGTGTGTGAAAGAAATGAATCTCTCTGACTCCGGAAGCTACAGTTGGTAGCCTGGGACAAGGAGATAAGCATCTTTTGGGAGGCCAAGAGCCACTGCTTCCTGTTGCTTCGGAAACAAAAGAACCACTTTTGGCTGCATATAAAGGCATCTTGAAGTGACTGCTTTTGTGTTAACACACACAAAGGAGAGGGTATTCTATTGTCTAGATGTCTCTTTCACTCTGTGTTTGTGGGTACTCTCTCTTCCTTAATTCCAAAATTATATTTTTAAAGAAAGACTATATAAGCAAATAGTTTGGAGAGACTTAATTCATATGAGAGGCTTAGTTCATACAGCTACATATGTGTCACTTTGATAGGCTAAAATTGAGCTTTATTAGCAATGGCAACTTTGCCTGAAATGTAGGAAATTATCTCATTTGATGAACAATAGCCATCCTCTCTTCCCAAATCCTAAAACAGGGCCAACTTCGGCTTCAGAGCAACTGTCGTCATTGCATGAGCTAATTGGTTCTGCAACAGATATTATTCCTGGGAATTTTGCAGCCAAACACATCTGGATGGTACCAAATTAGCAGCAGATGTTATAGTACGTTAAATATTTTATAAAACAGAACTCTTCCAAGAAAGAGCCATGGTTTACAAATCACAGGGGTGGATTAACATAACATATGGTTCATATTACTATATGAAGATATTGTAATAAAGTGTCTAGTATTAGAAGAGAACCTTGGAATTCATGCATGACAAACAGGTAGTTTTCCTATTTTGCTTTAGGTTTACCATATTTAAGTAGTTTATGTTAAATATTGCTAATTCACACAGAGATCTGAAATCCTGAAGAATACCATACTTACAGATGTAAATATGCAACCAACAGAGAAGACAATTATGTTGTTATATGTGTTAGTGAAATATAAATAGGTGTTAGTGAAAACCAATTTCGTTGACTTCAAAAATAGTTCTGCCTTCAAATCTATAGTTATAGTTTATTGATATTGGACACACATTGTGAAGTGTGAAGGAGTCAAATTAATATATATTGCATCTTATTATATTCGCATTTGATATCAGATAAAATGAAGTGCTTTTGTGCTTTTGAAGTGTATTTCGAATTTCTGCACTTTTGAAGTGCATTTACATTTTCTGCATTCTCGTGGAAGTAATTATGATGTTTCTGCCCTCAATTATTACATTTATCTTTTAAATATTATCAGGGAACTGATTTTTGAAGCATTTTAGCAAAATTTATCATATAATTACAGTCCGTTTGGAGATGTTTTGAATTTCCGGCGAGTCAATATTCATAAGCTATTTCCTCTCTATCGTATACTTAAATGTATTGAATATATTTTCCAGTCCTGAATACAATTTCTTTCTTGTTGCTTTAGGGTGCAGTTGCAAGTCAATATCCTCTAGTTGAGCTCAACTATTATTCCAGGATACCTGCGAGACCGCCTTCTGCCGCACAAATCCCAGTGACCGGTTAGGTCCCACAGAGTTGGCCTTCTCCGGATCCTGTCGACTAAACAATCTCATCTGGCGGGACCCAGGGGAAGAGCCTTCTCAGTGGTGGCTCCGACCCTCTGGAACCAGCTCCCCCCAGAGATCTGGATTGCCCCCACCCTCCTTGCCTTTCGTAAACTTCTAAAACCCCACCTCTGCCATGGGGCATGGGGGAATTGAAACATCTCCCCCTTGCCCATGTAGTTTTTGTAGTTTTTGTGTATGATTCGATTGTGTGTTGTTTTTTATATATTGGGGTTTCTTTTTTGGACTTTTAATCTAAAACAGTAACCTAGATTTTTAAATATTAGATTTGTTACTATGTATTGTTCTTCACCATTGTTGTGAGTCTGCGTGGAGGGGCGGCATATAAATCCAATAAATCTAATCTAATCTAATCTATTCTCAGGGCCTTTTGGGCCTCCTTTTGCAGTATGAAATTTGATGGCATTTGAAATCTCATACATCTGGTGAGATCAAACTTGCTTCATGTAAAATCTTCAATCTAAATCTTCTCGAGAAATCAAAGTATCTATTCCGCAAAGTAGAACAAAGGAATTGCAATTGTTTGAAAATTTGGTTAGATGAGAGAGAGAGAAGGAGAGAAAGAGAGAGATACTGAAGAGAGAAAATTATGCTTTGTGTATATAAGCCTTTTATTTAATATTTAATCATGATATTTATGAGTTATTGGGGCACTCTGAGCATAAGACACTTTGTTATCCTGGTCAGCCAATGCAGCAGTAGAGATCTTCAGCTGTAATGGTTCATTATGCCACTGTCAACCCTGAAGCTGACAGCTACTATATTAAGGTCTCATCTGCCGAGAGAGTGGGATTACCCCTGTGCAAGGGCTATTCCAGAGGTGGGTTCAGACCAGTTTGGACCAGTTCTATAGAACCGGTAGTAGAAATTTCCCCTGCTTGCTGAACTGGAAGTAATTGCCAGCTGGCCAAACCCCCAGACTGGTTTTCCAAGTGGCACCATAGGTGCTGCCATCTTGTTTTTGGCTTCTGCACATGTACAGAAGCTGAGTTTTCAGCACTGTGCATGGACGTGTTTTGCGCATGTGCACTCACATGGCATGTATGGAAGGAAGTGAACTGGCAGTGAAGTAATAATAATAATTATTAATAATAATTTATTAGATTTGTATGCCGCCCCTCTCTGGAGACTCGGAGCAGCTCACAACAGTGATAAATAATGTAACAAATCCAATACTTAAAAAGACATCTAAAAACCCATATCATTAAAATAACCATACAACTCAGTCATACCATACACAAAGCATATTAGCCTGGGGATACCTCAATTCTAAGTAAGTTAGAACCCACCCCTGGGCTGTTCCACTTAAAACTTCACTACTTCCATATTTCTGTTGGGCAATTCATTACCTACAACATCTGTAAATCATCTCAGTCCAAAACTAATTCACTGAGTCCTGTGGCAATGGGGAAATGGTGAAGTACAAGTAGAAATGACCGTCTTCTCCGAGACCGCACGAATCCCAGCGATCGATTAGGTCCCACAGAGTGGGCCTTCTCCAGGTCCCGTCAACTAAACAATGTCGGTTGGCGGGCCCCAAGGGAAGAGCCTTCTCTGTGGCAGCCCCGACTCTCTGGAACCAACTCCCCCCAGAGATTAGAACTGCCCCTACTCTCCCTGCCTTCCGTAAACTCCTTAAAACCCACCTTTGTCGTCAGGCATGGGGGAACTGAAACACCTCCCCCGGGCATGTACAATTTATGCATGGTATGTTTGTGTGTGTGTTTGTTAGTAAAATGGGGTTCTTTTTAAATATTTTAAATTATATTTGGATTTGTTATGAATTGTTGTATCTTGCTGTGAGCCGCCCCGAGTCTGCGGAGAGGGGCGGCATAAAAATCTAAATAATAATAAATAAATAATAAAGTTACAAACCTGAAAATGGGTGGTCCTTTGATCAGTGCATATTTGTTTCAGTACCCAGAGCAGCTGAGATTCCAGAGTGCACCCAGGGTGACTGGGCAGCTTTTCTAAGATAACACTCTCCACCCCTGCATGAGAGAACTAGCTAGAAAAGTGTCTAGAACTCCCCACTTCATCATCAGTATTCATTGGCATGATGGTGTCTCCAATTGAAGATTTTGGATTGCAGAGAGTCTATTAGCATTGAATCTCTTATTACTAGAGTCCTGATGAAATGGGTGGGACACATCATCACAATGGATGACTGTTGTACATTTTGTTGCTCTATGGTGTAATGAAGTTTGAAAGTGATCTCGAGGTCAACCACACAAGAAACTATGAAAAAACCCCTATGCCACTGTGATATCTAGCCAAGGGAAATAGAAGATGTACCTGCTGGCAGAACTCACTGGTGAGCAAAAAAAAAGGCCTTTCCTCCCTTGGAAGACAGGTGCCACCAAAAACTGATAGAAAATCATGAATAGCAACATAGGATAACACCAATAGTTGTTACAACAATAAACTTTCAGTGTCCCAGTTGTGCTAGGCTCTGCACTTCTGTATCCATAGTTGAATTTCTGAACAGTGTGTCTTCTTCAAACCCGAAGGACTACCATAACCAACAGTTGGAAAGAGAAAGGTGGAGTTAGGAAAAGGAAGATAAACATGAAAAAGAAAAAAAGAAATAGCTGCTACTAAGAGAACAGAAAGATCATAGGGATCAGGTTTAGTGAAACTATGCTCACAAAGATTAGTGATAAAGATAGTCTAGTGTTGTTGGTTTTTTTAATAGGAAACCAAAAATTCAAGACAGACTGAGATTTACTGGTCAGGATTTCTTGATAATTTATTAGAACATTTAGATTATGTCAGAGCACCATTAACTTGGTTGGTTTCATTGACTGCTCTCCAATGCCTCATGGACCAAAGTACTTAACTATAATAAACAGCATCACAACAAAACAGCAATAAAAATCATTAAAGCATAAGGTTCATAATTTAGTACACAGCCTAGCTTTTCACACTTGCTGTGCAGACCACTGATTGCAATTTATTCCACTCATTTATGGATGTCACATCAAGGCGTGCACTAGATTTATGAATCAGATATTCGATCCATCAACAGTCTTGACTGGCAAAAACAGGCCATTACTATCAGAGATAGATGTTTAATTTAACTTTAATTTTCAAGAAAAGAGCTGTTTATCACTGAGTATGTTCTATATATTATGCTATAAATTGACATTTTCAATTTAAACCACCAGATATTGACAAGTATCTTGTAGTTACAAGCAGCAGTTCTTAATGCAAGCAACTGAAAAATGAATAATAATGTATAGTTATTAGAAAAGAATATAGTGTCCTACTCTCGACTGCATGACAATGTTTAGAGAAAAGAAAAGAAAAAAGAAAAGAAAAAAGAAAAAAAGAGGAGAGAAGAGAGGAGTGGGTGGAATTGGCCATTTCTAAGATTTACTTTGAGAAGATTTGGGATTAACCACCTGTGGATGCATCAGCTAACTATTTGTAATATTAGAATTCCAGGATCAACTATGTCACTTCTGAAATGATGTGGAACAGTAGTGTGTTCTAAAACCTGTCACTACCAGTTCATGCGTGTGTGCAAGCACATATGCAGTGCTTCTGCACATGCCCAGAAGTATCCTGAGTGGATGGGCGGAGCCTCACACTGCTAGCGGTTCACCGAACTCGGCTGAACTGGGAGCAACCCACCATTGATGTGGAAGGGAAAGACAGAGATATCTGCCTTATTTTAAAACTCGGAGGCAATTCATTATAATATCCCTAGGATTTTGAATTATACATTTGACATTGTATAGCCACTGAACACACAGATACAATTTTAAATTGAGATATTGCATAATGTCAAAATATGAAACCCGGATGTGGAAAAATCAAATGTTGCTGATTAAATGTCTTATACTGGTTGGCATACATTAAAATGCATGTGGGTGTTGAGTTTGCATGCATAAAACAAAGTATAAAACAAAAACATGTATAAAACAAAGCCAGAATAAAAGTGGCTGCCAATTCCTAATTGAATGTGGCAAAACTGGCTTATGTAATCCTGCAAAATATTGTAGCGTAATAGAAACTATGGTATAGTATAAAGTGACCTAGGACAAAATATAATACACAGTGTAATTATTGAATCAAAACAACTGATCCTCTTTATAATGCAAATAACACAAAATGATTGTGTGGATTGCTGCCTGAAGTGCTTTGTCTTTAAAAAAGGTTAGTGGGGTGGATATCCTTTTTTTTGTTTAGGATTGAGTTATTTGTTTCATTTTTGTAAAATTGCTCTTTTTTATTCACAGAACTTTACAGGTTAAGTGTTGGGGGAATCACATCTCACATTGATAATTCTCCTCTGTCTTTCCACCATTTATTCCATTCCTTTACCAGTAAATACATTGCAGATGAAGGGTGGAATATTTGTATGATCTTCTGAATAAGTAGCACTCACATATGTCTATCTGAAAGGGTTTAATATCTTGAAGAATTATAGTGATTGGCTACTTTTAAAAAAAATCCTGGCCTTATGCAACATCATATGTTATATCTGCTCATTTATTATCTCCACATTTATTATTTTTATAAATGCTGACAATAATCAGCTCTGCAGTAATATAATATAACAATAATATAACTCTGCAGACAATAATCCCTCAGTTCCATCCAACTGGCCAAATAGCTGTGTTGACTTAGATATTGAGATTTTTGGATTAACCAGTTTCAGAAGAGAGCAAGTTGGGACAAGTTAACATCTATCAGCAAAATGCAGGCAAAATACATCTGATTGGGAGTGGAGTGGGGAATCCAGATTTCTGACGTCGATTTCAATTGAATATTTATCATGGTCCTCCCAAATAGAACTACGAAACTTGGTGGGATGAATCACACGATTGGAACATGCAGATAAAAGGATAGTGGATCTTCCCAGTGACTCCAGTGATGTTTCAGATAATGATAAGATCGAGGGAGAATCTGCAGCCACCAATCCTGGAGACCAGTTCCAGATCTTTCCCTGGGACACCATAGGAGCTACATCAGAGCCGTCTACTCAGTCCAGAAACACCACAAAAACTAAACTGCGCAAGCAACCAATATATTTTCAGGAATATGTCACATTGATCAACTCCTGATTGGCTAAGCCAGGAGCCTGGGGGGGGGGAGGAGTGTTACTTATGGATGTACAGTCTAAATTTGCATGTCACTCGTTGATTGGTGCAGCCGCAAGTGGGATTTTGTGAATGGCTGTCGCCACTCAAAAGCTGGCCGCCTCCAAACCAAGCCCTTAAAAGTAGCTTGTCTGGAGTCGGCTGGTATTCTGCATTCACCACAGCTGAGATACAATAAAGCCTATACTTCTTGCTGTGCCTCGGATCTCCTTTTATTATCTATATTATTATGTATATTATTATGTATATTATTATCTATATTATTATTATTATTAGTTTTGTTGTTATTGTTATCATATTAGTATTATATTAATGTTATTTATTATCTAACAAGAAGGACCAGGGTTGACATGATAGCAGTGTTCCAATACTTGAGGGGATGCCACAGAGAGGAGGGAGTGATGCTGTTTTCCAAGCACCAGAAATCCAAACAAGAAATAATAGATGGAAGGTGACTGAGGAGAGATTCAGCCTGGAAGTGAGGAAAAATTTTCTGATGGTGAGAGTGATCAACCAGTGGAACAGTTTGCCAGAGGAGGTTGTGAGAACCCCAACACTTGGGACCTTCAAGGGGAGATTGGACTGCTATCTGTCTCAAATGGTATAGGAACTGCTGCTTGGGCAAGGGGATTGGACTAGATGACTTTCAACTCTGACAAACAAACAAACAAACAAACAAACAAACAAACAAACAAACAAACATTCAGTTTCATTTTTAGTGTCTGGGCTCTCTTTTCAACATTTTTAAACATCAATTGATTCATTATGCAGGAAACTAAGCCTCTGGTTCCGGTGACTGACTCAGACTGGATCTTGCAACATTATCCTGCGATATATACAGTACAGTATATCCACCTTCATTCATCATTGATTGTGTGCCATCAAATAATTTTAGAATAAGGATTACATGGTGTAACATGCCCTCTAGTGGCTGCTATTGTTGTTGTTATTTCTTACAATAAAGAGTCTAACTTAATTTTAAAAACATTTTCCTTTCTCACCAATTATAATTTAGCTGTACAATTTTAATATCACCATTATAACACAAAACTGAATGTGAGTAGTCAACAACATACATGAGATGAACGGAAAGTTCTCATATATCTCTTCCTGCTTTATGATCTGATTTAGAAATTAATTTCATGATTTATCGCAATCACAAAGATGTTCTGTCCTAGATGAGATTTGTACAGTCCTTCTTTACATAGTGGACTGAAGGAAACTAAACAGTATGTGTCATTCTGAAAAAAAAAGACAAGTTATTTCTGTTTTTTCTAACAGTCCTCACATTGGTGAGCTGTGTAGCTTAATTCTGTCATTTGCTGAACCTATGTGTTAAATAAAGGTTAAATATGTCCACAGCATAAGGCTTGGAATTTGGCCGAAGGGCTGATGTACAATTCTTCATACAACTTTCCTCTACTTGGTATCTTTCAAACGAATTGGAAAATAAGATCCAAAATTCAATTACCATATTTAGGCTGCAAAAACCACATAATTGTTAGATCCATATCACCACTAAGTACAACAAATAAAATTTTCTATTCACCTAAATTGTTGCCATTTAGTGGTCATATAGGTTTTTGCAGTTCAGGTATGATAGTGGGGTAAGAATTTCAGAACTTGTGATCCCAAAGCAGCAGGAGCAAGTCCAATTTATTTATTTATTAGCTGCTCACAACCAGCTGACTCTGGATGGATTAGAAAGAAGTTGAGAAATATTCTACATCCCTGTAAATCTACTAACTTGATAAGCTTGATGAACCTCAGTAATGAACTTTTGTTTTTTTTAAAACTAATAAATTATTAATTAATTAATTGTTTAATTAATTGTCTCAAAGGTAGTCCAACAATCAGTTGTTCAAGGAACAGAATTGTGTATGCTATAAATATTATTAGGAAGAAATGCTTGCAATGTACAAGCATAGGGCCCTTTTTTGCTATTCTTTAAAGCAGCCCTGCTTTTTCTGACCTCTTTGTAAACTGAACAAAATTTATTGTACATTAATAGCAACATTAATTTTAATGAATTGGCCCTTTCTGGAAGCCTGAGAAAAACCAGACTGCTTTAATGAACAGTAAGGAGGTGCTATACTTAGGTTTGCACAAAGCCCAAACCATTTCATTTCCATAATGTTCAAATGCTGTTAACAAAAATTCACTGAATGATGTTTATTAGTGTTGCTAAATCACAAGACTGCTTCATATTATTAAACCAGAATACATCCACAGAATATTATGGTGGCAGAGAGAAACAGTCTAATAGAAATAGTTGTGCCCAAAATTATTTTGCATCTGTTCTGTTTATATATAGCTTCATCTTTCTTCCAATCTCTCTCATTTAATGCATGTTGTTATCTTGCTTTTATTCCAGGGAAAATTCTCTTCTATTTCTCAATCCTGATTCTCTTAGTAAATTGATATTCCTTTTTACATAGGGTAGAAATTATAGCACTTAACAATAACAACAACAACAGAGTTGGAAGGGACCTTGGAGGTCTTCTAGTCCAACCTCTTGCTATACTATTTCAGACAGATGGTTATCCAACATCTGCTTAAAAACTTTCAGTGTTGGGGCATTCACAACTTCTGGAGGCAAGCTGTTGCACTGATTAACTATTTTGACTGTCAAGAAATTTCTCCTTAGTTCTAAGTTACTTCTCTCCTTGTTTAGTTTCCACCCATTGCTCCGGTGCTTTGGAGAATAGGTTGACTCCTTCTTCTTTGTGGCAACCCCTGAGATCCCCCTTTTCTTTTTTTCTTTCCCCAAACTTCCCCTTTCTACTACATCTTTCCTGTCTTCTTTCTTCCTTCCTTCTCTCTTTTCTTCTATTCCTGTCATAATACAACATATATGATTGATATGCCATGTATTATATTTATATTTATCTCTGTTTCATTTTTAATGCATATATTTAATAAAGATATTTTTAACTAAAACATACAGGATGGCTCTGGTGTCATTTTTCCTATGAAATTGAGTAGAGGTAGGCCTGAGAAACATCTGCACTTGACCTTGGGTACATCTTCATACCATGCAGGTGGTTGCACATCCTCCCTGAAATGATGCAATGGTCTCCGAGAATGTCCTTGAGAGACACCAGTAGTGGTGGGTTGCTCCCAGTTCACCCCGGTTCAGGAGACTTGGTAGCAGCACCAGCAGCAGCAGGAGGCTCCACTCATCCACCTGGACATCATCATTGATGATCAGCACATGTCCAGAAGTGCTGTGTGCAAGCGAAGGGTGTGCATGCGCATTGTGCACAGAGTTCTGAACTGGTAATGAAGGTAAGTGAAACCTATTACTGGACACCAGATGGCGGTGGAAGAGGTGAGGAGAGGAGAAAGATGAGTATGAGGATCTGAAGATCAGACAACAGTAAAATAAGAGTCAGCTGATTCCATAGAACAGAAATGGTGGACCTTATTTTCCTTGGGTGCCGAAAGAGCATGAGTGTGTGATAATAATAATAATAATAATAATAATAATAATAATAATAATAATAATAATAATAATAATAATTTATTAGGTTTGGATGCCGCCCCTCTCGGAGGAGATTTACAGCCATTTTATCTACTCTTTTGTTTTGGCACGCTGCCGCATTCAAGGACTTTTTTGGGTGAGAGTAATTTGACTCCTCTCCAAGTTTGTGTTTTCAAGATTGCTTGATAAACTTGCTTTAATTTCTTTGTGACTGTGTGTGTGTTTGAAATTCATTGCACAATGAATCAAGCCCGAGTGCCCACACCATAATTCAATATTGTGTCACCTCACCGCCCCCTAGAGGTCCTCTGGAGGTTGGAAATAGCCTGTTTCCCAACTTCTGGTGGGCCCAGTAGGATCGTGTTTCACCCTTCCCAGACTCCAAAGGGTTCCTTGGAGCAGTAAAAACGCCATCCTCCTGGAGCTCTCTGGAAGCCAAAAATGCCCTACAGAGTCTCTGTGCATGCCCATAATCAGCTGGCCGGTACACACATGAACATTACAGCTGAGCTAGGGCAACAGCTTGCGTGCCAGCAGATATGGTTCCACATGCCACCTGTGGCACCCATGCCATAGGTTCGCCATCACTGCCATAGAAGGAACAAAGGTATGGCAAATGTCTCAGAAGGTATTCTTCATAGTTTCTTGGACTGTAAAGGTGATAGAGAACAGATATACTTTTAGACTTGAGATATTGATACTATCACTTTACAATAAAGGGAGTGTTGGTATTCATGGTTGAGGCTTTTTGTATGTGCTATCCCATAAAGCTGACAGAGGAGACAGGTTTTCCTGAACAACATGCCTTAAACCCTCATCTAGTAATCCCATAGTTTAAAAAACAATAAAATAAATTAAAAGGGCAACCTGAACTTGTTTAACATTTCAGAACCCACTATAGGGAAAAATATTAGCAGTTTTAGCCCAATTGTATATCTGCCTATTTTTAAAATTTGCTTTGCTTCGATATTATCTTATTAAGACATTAAAAGAAAACTACAGAGCTAAACTACTGAGTGAAACTGCAGAGGGTGCTAGAATCTCAGTTAAAACAACTTAAGTGCATTGCATTGTTAGCTTTGGATAGGAAAAAAAATAGAAATGCATAGTTCTAGCTACCCCCTGGCATATCTGGAACATCTAGAACCTTCTCTATGCCAAGAAAATATATATTAACTTTCCCTTTCTTAATTTGTTTGCCATTCCTATGATTGCTGTATCATAAAAGAAATATCACAAGAAAGGAGGTTACTTATATGAGTCAAGACACTCCATCCAGCAACTATTGTATACTTTAGTTGGTGACAAAGATGCTACAGATCTTTAACCTTACCTGCTGTTGCATGCTTCGAAATGCAGGCATTTAAAATCCAACCAGGATTGTCCTTGGATAAGGCTGCGGCTTTGTGACCTTTGGATTTATGGAATTTCACCTTTTTTCTGCAATTCAGTTGAAAACAATTTGTATGTCTAGCATAGTAAAGAGAAGGACTAGTGGTGACATGATAGCAATGTCCCAATAATTGAAGGGCTGCCACAAAGATGGGTGGGTGGGTGAGTCAACTTATTTTCCAAAGCACCTGAAGGCAAGACAAGAAACAATGGATGGAAGCTGACCAAGGAGAGATTCAACCTAGGATAAATTTTCTGACAGTGAGAACAATTAACCAGTAGCACAGCTTGCCTTTGGAAGGTATGGGTGCCCCATCATCACTAGAGGCTTTCAAGAAGAGACTGGACAGCCATTTGTCTGAAACAGCATAGGGCGAACCTATGGCAAGGGTGCCACAGGTGGCACGTGAATTGTTGCCCTAGCTCAGCTTCAGCAAGCACGTGTACACTGGCCAGCTGATTTTTGGCTCACATGGAGGCTCTGGGAGGGTGTTTTCAGCTTCCACGGTGCCTCCAGAGGGATGGGAGGGGGCATTTATTTATTTGTTTGTTTGTTTGTTTGTTTTTATTTATTCATTTATTTATTCATTTATTTATTCATTTATTTATTCATTGGATTTGTATGCAGCCCCTCTCCGTAGACTCGGGGCGGCTAACAACAATGATAAAAACGGCATGTAACAATCCAATTAATAAAACCACTAAAAACCCTTATTATAAAACCAAACATACACACAAACATACCATGCATAACTTGTAATGGCCTAGTGGGGAGGAATGTCTTAACTCCCCCATGCCTGGCGGCATAAGTGAGTCTTGAGTAGTTTACGAAAGACAGGGAGGGTGGGGGCAGTTCTAATCTTCAGGCTACTGGGCCCACCAGAAATTGGGAAATGGCTGTTTCTGGCCTCTGGGGGCAGGGGGGCAGGAGAGGCCATTTTCACCCTCCCCAGGCATTGAATTATGGGCATGGGCATTCGTGCCAGTGCAATAGTGTGTGTGCACGCACTTTTGGCACCCAAGGGAAAAAAGGTTCACCATCACTGGCATAGGGTCTACTGCACATGCAGAGGATTGGATTAGATGACCTCCAATGCTCCTTCCAATTTAGTTCTTCTGAGATATTCAGAGCATCAAGCGACATATCCATTGACAAAGGACAGTGGAAATTTTAGTTGCAAAGATATATCACGTATCTGATTTTGAATGCTTCCTCTAGGGAAGCAAAATGCAAAGGAGGATGTGTGCTTGAATAATGAGCATCGCTGCCTTAATAGATATTCAACCTTCATATTGTTCCCAACACTCTTGAAAAATAATTCACATTTTCTTAGGTTGCTCACTTTGTGCAGCTTAAAAACATATTGGGTAAAATCTAATCTGTATATAGTATTTGGTTCTTACAAAAAGCACCCTAGCCAACTGTTTCTCAGCCACAGTCAATGTGTCTTATTCGTGGCATCAAGATCATTGAGAGTGAGTTCCATCTATAGAAGAAGTACAGAGGATGGGAAAGAAACTCATGATTTTTAGTCATTTTCTAAACTACTTAAAACAAACATGATGGCATTATGAAGAGAGCACAAAAGAGCCATATTCATTAAATTTTATGTGGAAGCCTGTGAACTACAGTTCCATCCACTGCAACACAACCTATCTAGCTTCAATAGGTCTATTACTCTTAGACTGCAAAAGATCTATTTGATCGCCTAGAGAGTGACAAAGGATTAGAATTTTCTTCATCTCTTTACTCCATCTAATGCTTGTTCAGATCTTTATACTCCACAATATCTATCCTTTGTAGTCCTTCAATTTAAATAATTCATAAAATCCAACACATAGGTCATTAGGATGAGCAGGCAACTGTTTAAAAGTTCTTGAGATTAAAACTTCTATGGTAACCCATAGAAGTTTTAATCTCAAGAACTTTTAAACAGTTGCCTGCTCATCCTAATGACCTATGTGTTGGATTTTATGAATTATTTAAATGCAAAAACGCAAATAAACCCTAGATACAGAAAAAAAGATAACATAAAATTGAAGCTGTTACTTGCCATCAATGTTCCCTCTAATTTTTTTTCGGTGTGGGCAGAAAAGTATAATGTCTGAGCGGCACATTTTCATGCCTGGGCGTGGATTGGTTAGAAACCTGGTTGTTGAGCGAATCTGGCTTCTTCACCCCCCCTCCTCCATTGTCTTTGGTTGTAAGATGGTTGCAAAAGGGGGTCACGTGACCACAAGACACAACAACAGTCATAAATATGAAATGGCGGCCAAGTTTTGACCACATGATCGTGGGGCTGTTGCAAAGGTCGTAAGTGTGAAAAAGGGGCATAAGTCACCTTTTTCAAGGCTGTTGCAACTTTGAACAGTCAGTAAATGAACTGTTGTAAGTCAAGGACAACATGCCTTCTCCCCTAGATGTGTTCTGTGGAGCTTCAAAATGGACTCCTGATCTGCACTCTTCTAAAAGAGTGCACTGGTCAAACAGATAATCCTCGACGTCTGTTCTGACCCCAATGGAGGCCAACGTTTCTATCTCCTGAGTAAGACGGTTATTAAGTGAGTTCTGCCTCACTTTGCCACCTTTCTTGCCACAGTAGTTAAATTAATCCCTGCAGTTGCTTGTCAGAAGATCCCAAAAAATGTTCACATAACCCTGGGACATTGCCACCATCATAACTACGTTGTCAAGTGTCCAAATTTTGATCCAATAACTCCTTTATTTTTCTAACAAAGTCCTTCCTTCCTAGAAGGAAGAATAGAAAGAATAAAATGGAAAAGGGGATTAAAAGGGGATACAAAAAATAAAAAAGAAAAGGGTTTGGTTCAAAGTTCTGCTCAGATTAATGAAATTGGAGTTTGAGAAGGGTTGATTAAGCTTAGGGTATTGTTTTGTTTGCTCTTTTTTAACTTTAATTATTTTAGGAATTGCTGATCTGTTTTAATAAAGTTAGAAGTATTGATTATAATAAGATATGTAGTAGGTAATACTGATTTGGATTAATGCATAAATGGAATTGAATTTAGAATTGTTGGGGAGATTAATGATGTTAATGATTTTTAATTGATTGAAAATAGAGAATATTTAGAATTTTTCCCCTTTTTTTCTTTTCTCAAACTGAACGAAATTTAAGATTAATAATTAAGTAAGAAATGTAGATAAGTATTAATTGACTAAATGTTAGATGGGCTGAAATAATTTTTAAATTTGGGATTAGGTAAACATAATATTTAGAGGGGGGGGGAGAAGTTTGATATTCATATATGTTTATGTTTTTAATTTTCTTTTGTTAACATCGGATTGGCTATACAAGGTTTTCTTGGTTTCTAGAAAAATGTATAAAGAAAGAAGGAAGCACTTTGGCATAATGGTTAATAAGTTAGAAATATAATTGGTGGTGTAGTTTTTGAAGGAACATTAAGAGGGAATTTAATTTAAAAAAATATATGTAACTGGATGACAAAATTAGAAAAATAACTTTTGCAACTTTTTGGATGATGGATATTAGTTACTAACAAAATACTGCATTTTATTCATGAAAAATTAGATGGTACACTGTATTGTTTGAATGTATGTTGAGAGAAAAATATAAAAAAATTACACCTCCCCCAAAAAAGTATTTCCTTCCTCTGTCCCTCCATTCATTTCATTCTTCCACCTCCTTCCTTCCTTGTTGTCTTCATTTCTCCTTCCTCCCTTCCTTCCTTCCTTCCCTCCTTCCTTCCTCTACACTTCTCTCTTTCCCTCCCTCTTTTACCCTTTTCATTCTTTCTCTCCACTTCTCTCTCTCTCTCTTCTCTCTTTTCCCTCTCTCTCATTCTTTTCCTCCAGGCCTCTCTCATTTCGGTGTACTTCTCCCTCTCCCCCCTTCTCTCTCTCATTTGTTTCTCCTCCCTTTTTGCTCTCATTTCTCTCATCTGTTTTTTCTCCCTTTCCTCTCCCTTTTTCTTTGTCTCGTCGTAATCCAGAGGCAAGGGCTGCAGGACCCAGAGGGAGGCACGAGAAGAGGCAGGCTCTCTTCTGGTGGGGGGTGCAGGTGTGGTGTCAGCGACAGAGCCTGGCAGGCAAAGGAGGAGGAGGAAGAAGAAAGGAGACCTCACAGAGGGGAGCCGAGGAGGAGTGATTCACACTTTTGTAAGCTTTCCCTACTGGATGGTCAATCACTATCCAGCAGGGAAAGATTAACCATCCAGCAGGAAAAGCTTATGAAAGCGCAGATTGCTCCTCCTCGGCTCCTCTCTGTGAGGTCGCCTTTCTTCCTCCTCCTCCTCCCTTCTGCTGGATGGTGATTGACCAGTGCCGAGAGGAGGATGGTGGAGGGGGCCGGCCTCTCCCCAAAGAAAATGGTTCTTTGCCTGCCAGGGAGGCGGACTCAGCCGCTGCTGATCTAGAAGCTGGAGAGGGCTGGCAGCAGAACAGGAAGCTCATGCGCGCACGCCATTCGGCAGAGAAAAGCCTTCACCGCTCCCCCCGAACTCCTCACCGTCTACCTACCACGGATGATTATGGATCTGCACTGGAATTGGAAACTGCTGCGGCGAAGGTCTCAAACCTCCTGTGCTATAGCGCACAGCGCAGTTTAATGGGAACATTTTTTGCCATTAATAGATTATGTGGATTTTTGCAGGCCAGATATGCTGGTTTAAGAGATTATGCAAAATAGGAAATGCATATGTCAGAGAAGTGATTGGTTCAAACAGTGTGTATCATCAGTTGATCCTGACAGCAAATTCTCAAATACAGAAATAAGGGAGATTACCAAAATTAGTCATCGACTTCCTTAAAAATACTATCTTGGAAATATTTGGTCAGCCAGCTCAGCTATCTAATTGTTTTAACTTGTAAGACTGCCAATATTATTAACTGTCAGGTATGGTTGAGGTTGTACTACAAAGCATCTTCTTTACTTTTATCTGACGAATGCTAGGAAATAAGTGTATCTATGAAATTATTCATTTTTCCAATGGGCAAAAAAAGAATAAGAGTAACTATCCCTCAAAAAATACCACAGAGTGATTTTCTTTGATACTGTCTTGCTCTTTTGTAAATGATAGTCCACAGAGATTTTAAAACAATGATCAACAACTTTTGTGTCTACTAACTCTTCATTCTCTCATGGTTATCTTATTCTGCGCAGAGACTATTTGAGGTATGATCCATTTCGTACTTTAATTAAGTATGTTGTGCCTCATACCCCTTTCTTGCAATCTTATAGCACTGGGTAATCTCCAAGAAGTTATATATGCCAAATAACCAGCCAATTGTTCTATCTATTTAACATTGACAGAACAAAAGAGAAATTTGTTTATATTGCAATTATCATCTTGATGGGACAAGTAACTTTCAAGTTATTATTATTATTATTTATTTATTACACTTGTATGTTGCCCCTCTCCGAAGACTCATGGTGGCTTACAGAACACAATACAGAAACAATATGTGTACAAATCTAATAATTTAAAACTATAAACTAAAATCCCATTACATTAAAAAGCAGTCAATAATTCAATCACATAACATTTAATGGTCAGAAGGGGGGAGCATAATCTAACTGCCCCATGCCTGGTGACATAGATGGGTCTTGAGGCTCTTGCAAAAGGCGAGGAGGGGGGGGGGCAGTGCGGATCTCTGGAAGGAGCTGATTCCAGAGGGCTGGGGCCGCCACAGAGAAGGTTTGTGTTAAAGTTGTGACATCCAACTTTAAAAATACCACCCAGAGTCCGGAAGGAGTTGGGTGGCCTATTAATTAATTAATTAATTAATTAATTAATTAATTAGTTCAATAATTAATTAATTAATTAATTAGTTCAATAATTAATTAATTGAATGAATGAATGAATGGGCGAGAAAATAAACAAACAAACAAACAAATAAATAAACAAACAAACAAACAAACAAACAAATAAAAAAATAAAATAAAATAAAATAAAATGAATATTACTCATTCCAGAAAAAAGGACAGTCACAACTAACAAATCAAAAATGGATCCTCATGTGTTTCTTACTTTTTATATCAGAAAAGGTACTGTTTATAATACTGAATTGTATAAGATATAATTAAATGTTTAGTAATGTCACTGTGGCATAACAGATACTCCCTCATGGATTATGAAGTCTATATGGAATGCTTACAGAGTCACCATCTGGGGGGTAAATGCTTTTGTCCAAAGCATGGAAATGCTTATTTCACATGGTGTATATAGCTTATACTATAACAGCAGTAAAAAAAAATCTATTGCATTCTATTATTTGCCCATCTACTGGTGAATGCTAATTTCTTATGCAACACAAGCAAATTAAAGTTTAAAAAATGCTACTTATTTTGCATTCTTCTCTTAAGGATATTAGAATTATCCATCTTACCATATCTTGGTTGTGAATAAGCTTTTGATGATGATTGATTCAGGCTTCTGCTATCAAGGAAGAAAGCTGTTTGCAGTGATTTAACTGATCTTTCACAGAATGCAATGTAATTGGTTTTGGCCAATTCTATTCCTGTGCTATTCCTGTGGCTATGGCAGGAAATTTGTTGGCAAAGCTGTCTTCATTTGAGTCAATCCAGGGATCTTCAGGGGTGATGTCCACATATTTAATGCCCTCTTTGATGTGATCCATTCACATTTTCTTGAGTCTACCATGAGGTCTTTGGCAATCATTGGTAATGACCTTTAAAACCCTACATGGCATTGGGCCAGAATACATCTGGAACCGCTTTCTACCGCACGAATCCCAGCGGCCGATAAGGTCCCACAGAGTTGGCCTTCTCCGGGTCCCGTCGACCAAACAATGTCATTTGGCAGGCCCCAGGGGAAGAGCCTTCTCTGCAGCGGCCCCAGCCCTCTGGAACCAACTCCTCCCAGAGATTAGAACGGCCCCCACCCTCCTTGTCTTTCGCAAATTACTTAAGACCCACCTTTGTCGCCAGGCATGGGGGAGTTAAGTTATCCTTTCCCCCTAGGCTATTACAAGTTATGCATGGTATGTTTGTGTGTATGTTTGGTTTTTTATAATAAGGGTTTTTTAGTTGTTTTTATTAATTGGATTGTTCATGTTGTTTTACCACTGTTGTTAGCCGCCCCGAATCTGCGGAGAGGGGCGGCATACAAATCCAATAAATAAATAAAAGGGAACAAAAAGAAGTCTGCTGGGGCAACGTCAGGGCTATAGGGCGGGGGCAGCATTGGCACCTGGTGTTTGGCCAGGGACTCATGGACTCGTAGCGCGTTGTGGCAAGGTGCGTTGTCGTAATGGAGTTGACAGGTAGCGGAGAGGTCTATTCTCATCCTGATGACCCTTTTTTGGAGTCTTTCCAGCAGTGTTAACTGTCTGTCCTTGAGGAACAAACTCCATATGGACCACTCCTTTACTGTCGAAAAAGACAATGAGCATTGTTTTCACTTTTGATTTGGTCATTCTTGCCTTTTTGGGCTTGGGGGACTGGTTGGTGTGCCACTCAGAGATTTGGCATTTTGTTTCTGGGTCGTATTAAAAAACCCAGGTTTCATCACCAGTGATGACATTATCCAAATAATCAGGTTCAATTTCTATACGTTGCAAAAGTTCACTTGAAATTTCCATTTTGTTGGTGTTTTGGTCATCTGACAACACCTTGGGCACAAGCTTGGTGCACACTTTCTGAAATGATCCGAGTAAACGGCTCTGAGTTAAAACGCTTTATTCTTTTCACAGAGAAACAACAGCCGCGGCTTACTTTCACTGCCGAATGCAATCTGACAGGAGACGCGTAAGCCCGGTAGCACAGGAAAACTTTCGCCCGGCAACAAGCGACGCCTGACAGCTCTTTAGTTTGGCGCCCAAAGCCCAGCGGCCAATCAGAGGTAAGTAAACAGTCCTGTCTGATTCTAATGACTTTTGCTTAACAATAACTCTTTAACTAAATTCCCTGGTAACAGAAACTTCTGGATTTAACATCCCTCCCCCTTCTGGTTGATTTATTACAGATGTTCACTCTGATAAATATGTAATAAATTCGTCCAAACGGGCTGGTCTTCTGGGTGCCCGCTCAGACCTTCGTGGGTCTTGGAGGACCTGGGTATCCACCAATGAAGAGGGCTCTTCCGGATGGGACTGTCCAGCACCCCCATGGCTGGAGCCTTGCGGAGCTGCAGCTGCGCTGGCTTGACTAGTAAATCCAGGTAAGTCCCAGTCTATTTGTTCCTGGTTCCTAGTAGGTCTTGAGTAATTTCCTGTGGGGTGTGAAGGAGGAGAGGCCCCATTACTTATGGCAGCCATATTGTCCCTTATACTGGCAGATGCCAATCTCCCTCTAATGTGATCTATGTGCCTCTTCCAGAGGCGGCCATCACTTAGGGCAATTGTATATGTTTTTGGACCGGTTTGTTCTGTGACTATTCCACTCTCCCACAATGTGCCCTTATCAAAATTTTTAACATACACGTTTTGACCGATACATACCGAGCGTTCCGGAGTGGTGACATTTACCGTTTTTAACTGGACATAGGCTGGGTGCAGCCTATCCAATGGTGACCTTAACTTCCTCCCCATCAGTAATTCAGCCGGGCTTCTATTTGTAGTCATACTTGGTGTTATATGTTGCATTAAAAGGAAAGCGTCCAGTCTGCCTTGAATTTCCCCTGGGGATGATCTTTTGATGGCCTCTTTGGCCACTCGGACATACCTTTCAGCCATCCCATTAGCCCACGCTGCGTGGACTGAGACCAAAGCATGTTTCACCCCCAACCCGGCGAGGAACATTTCAAACTCCCTCGAAGTAAATTGGGGCCCATTATCCGATACCAGAACATCTGGACACCCATGTGTCGCAAACAATCTCCTCAACACCTTTGACACTGATGTTGTTGTAGTGGACCCTAGTAACAGTATCTCCAGCCACTTGGAGTATGCATCCACCACTATTAAGAACATGTTATTGTTCACTGGCCCCGCTAGGTCGATATGTATTCTTGACCACGGGCCCCTAGGGGTGTCCCACTGTGCAGGGGTGGTTTTGGGAGGATTTGGTCTGGTCTCCTGACAGGACTTACATGTAGCAACCCAGTCCTCTATAGCCCTGTCCAGCCCTGGCCACCATAAATACCCCCTAGCCAAGGCCTTCATCCTGACCACCCCGGGGTGTCCTTGATGCAGCAGCTGCATCACTTGGGGCCTTAGGGAATGGGGGATGACTACCCTATCACCCCATAACACACATTCATGCATCACCGACAGTTCTAGCCGTTTTGTCTTAAACTCACCTACTATTGGGTCATCCCCATTGGCTGGCCATCCTTTTAGAATATAGTGAAGGACTCTTCCTAAGACAGGGTCCAGTTTTGTTTCCTTGGCTACCTCTTCTGCTGTCACGAGGGATGGATTGCCTAAGTCAATTAAGAGGACATCTCCAGCAGGGGCTGGATCTACCACCTGCTGACCCAAGGGGCAGCGGCTCAAGGCATCAGCATGATTAATTTGAGAGCCACCTTTATGCACTAAAATATAATCATAGCCAGCTAAAAATATAGCCCACCTGGACATGCGGGGGGACATGAATGGAGGGGTAGGTTTCCCAGTGGCTAATAATCCCAGCAACGGTTTGTGGTCAGTAATCAATTGGAAAGGGCGGCCCAACAAATAATTATGGAATTTTTTAACGCCGGCAACCAAAGCTAGGGCTTCTCTATCAATTTGGGCATAATTTCGTTCAGCCTGGGATAAGGTCCTTGAAAAGTAAGCTATAGGTGCCTCCTGACCATTAGGTAATATATGGGCTAGGACAGACCCCACCCCGTATGGCGAAGCGTCGCATGTGAGTCTGAGGGGTAATGTGGGACTATATTGCACGACTACACTTTGGGAAGTCAGAAGTTGTTTGACAGCAGTGAAAGATGCCTGTTCAGTATCTCCCCATTGCCATTGCGCCCCCTTGTGGAGAAGTCTATGAAGCGGCTCAGCTGCAGAGGCTTTATGCTTCAGAAAAACTGAATAGAAGTTCAATAACCCTAAAAAGGCTTGCAGCTCTGCTTTACAAGTGGGGGCAGGTGCATCTCTAATGGCCCTAATTTTATCATCTGTGGGATGAATTCCTGCTGCATCGATTTTGAATCCTAGGAAATCCACAGATGGAGTTCCCCACACACACTTGTCAGGGTTCAGCCTCAGCCCTTTTGATTGTAACCTGGTCAACACCTGTCGGATTCTAGAGTGTAATTGGTCCCTTGTGTCCCCACAAATTAGAATATCATCGAAGTAAGGGACCACCCCTTTAAGCCCCCATAACAAGCGTTCCATTAGTCTCTGGAAAATACCTGGGGCTACACTAATGCCAAATTGCAGGCGTGTGCACCTGAAGGCACCTCTGTGGGTAACTATTGTCTGGGCTAAAGAAGTGGCTTCATCTACAGGAAGCTGTAGGTATGCCTGGGCAAGGTCCAGCCTTGCAAAGACCTTCCCAGACCCTAAAGTGTGCAGCAAGTGCTGCACAACTGGAATTGGATAAGAGTTGTGCTGTAATGCCTTATTCAAAGTGGATTTGTAATCAGCACACACACGCAGAGATCCATCAGGTTTAAGGGGAGTTACAATAGGTGTCTCCCAGGGAGCGTGCTCAATAGGAACCAAAATGCCTTGGGCTTGGAGTTTGTCCAATTGGGCATCTAATTTGTCAAGCAAGGGCAGAGGTACCCTTCGAGGCTTTAGTCTCAAGGGGGGAATGGCTGGGTCTAAGGAGAAGGAGATTGGGGGTCCCTTATATGTTCCCAACCCTGGTTTAAAGACATCTGGAAATTCCTTCACAAAATCAGGTGTGTTAGGAGCAAAAATTTTGTGGACACCGGTGATGGCTAATCCTAGGGGAGCCATCCAATTCAAACCCAACAAAGAATGATTGGCCCCGTCCACAATTAAGAGGGGCAACCTATGGTGCACATTTTTAAAAGTTATAGGGACGCTAGTAGTACCCAATACACTAATTGGGTGTCCCTGAAAGTCTTTGATGACAATATCTGAAGGCAGCAAAGAGTCTCGAGACACATCGGGTAAATAAAGTCTTAGTTTGTGCCACGGCATCAAAGTATATTTGGAGCCCGTATCCAGCTCCATGTGGCAGGGATGTTGATTTAATAGGAGAGGGACAACAATTTTATTAAGGGGAGAAGGAGTAGCTGCAGAAGCAGGGCTTGCAAGGTTACCTCTGTTGGACCATGGTCTCCTATTTCCCCGTCCTTGTTGTCGGAATGGCCGGTAGGAACGCTGGGCAGGGAACGCTGGCAGCAGATCCTGGTTCCCTGAGGTGTCATCTGGCAGGGCGGCACGGCATACAGCAGCGATGTGGCCTCGTTTGTCGCAGCGGCGGCAGAAGGCGTCCTTGAAGGGACATCTCGAACGTGCGTGTTGACCTCGGCAGCCAGCACAAGCAGGGAAGTTTTGGCGGAGTTGCCGGTTAGGGGGTCCCCGAATCAGGCAGCACTCGTCGTCTTGGGCATCACGGCTCTGAGTTAAAACGCTTTATTCTTTTCACAGAGAAACAACAGCCGCGGCTTACTTTCACTGCCGAATGCAATCTGACAGGAGACGCGTAAGCCCGGTAGCACAGGAAAACTTTCGCCCGGCAACAAGCGACGCCTGACAGCTCTTTAGTTTGGCGCCCAAAGCCCAGCGGCCAATCAGAGGTAAGTAAACAGTCCTGTCTGATTCTAATGACTTTTGCTTAACAATAACTCTTTAACTAAATTCCCTGGTAACAGAAACTTCTGGATTTAACACTTTCTTCATTGCTAAATCTTCAGTAACAATGCGAAACACAACAGTAGATGACAATTTCAGTTGGCAACCATCTTGATACTCAATCGACGGTCAGAGTCCAACAATTGTTGAACACGAGCCACACTGTTGTCGGTTTTGCTCGTTGACAGCCACCCAGAGCGTTGTTCAACGTGAACCTCTTCCCGACCCTCTTTAAGGCCTTTAACCACCTCAAAACTTGTGAGTAGGATAGAGCAGAGTTCCCGTAAGCCTCACAAATAATTTTGTTAGTCTCCTCAAGAGATTTTTTCAGTTTAGCACAAAACCTAATCGTGTAACATCACTCAATCGTCGATTCAATTTTTTTCATGACATGGTCGGCATGCAGAGGTTTACAATAAGTGATGTCCTGCCACTTCCACAGCTTGGAGAGCACTGAGACTGGTTTTACGGCAAAGCTTAGTGTCCCCCCCCCACCTACTCCAAGTGTTTCAGTCCCAATCCGACCCAAAGGAGCGGCATGGGATATTCAATTACATTACTTTTGGAATGCACCCTGTATGTTAGATAGAAAGGTGACATGAGGCATCAGAAGAAGAGGTCTTTTCCTGTTAAATGCTGATTTGTGCATAATTCCTGGAAGGCCAGAGCATTGCAGCTTCCAAAGATACAGTTATAAGATATTATTTTAAAAAACATGCAAATTATTTTTAACCTTCCTTAAAAAAGCCTAAAGCCATGAAGTTTCTTGTTTTGTTTTAATTGTTTCAGCTGTTTGGAAACAAGAACATTCCGTTACAAAATTACATTGGATCATTTTTCCATTTTTTCCCTCATATATAAAATTGAAGAGCATTTAGACCATCAAATTCAACCTTTTCTATAAGACTCTAAATTAAATAATTCCCAACAAATTACCATTTATTCTGCTATCTCAACAAATCCAGGGAAGGGGAGTCCATCTCCGGTTTTTGATAAGTTCTTTCTGCAGCGAAATGTTTTACAGCTAGAAATAGAATAGAATAGAATGGAATGGAATGGAATAGAATAGAATAGAATAGAATAGAATTCTTTATTGGCCAAGTGTGATATGACACACAAGGAATTTGTCTTTGGTGCATATGCTCTCACTGTATATAAAAAAAATATACATTTGTTCAGAGTCATGAGGTACAACACTTAATGATTGTCATAGGGGTCAAATAAGCAATCAGGAAACAATCAATATTAATACAAATCTTAAAGATACAAGCAACAAATTACAGTCGTACAGTCATAAGTAGGAGGAGATGGGTGATAGGAATGATGAGAAAATATTAGTAGTAATAGTAGTGCAGACTTAGTAAATAATTTGACAGTGTTGAGGGAATTATTTGTTTAGCAGAGTGATGGCATTTGGGGAAAAAACTGTTCTTGTGTCTAGTTGTGCAGTGTGCAGTGCTCTATATAGCAACATTTTGAGGGTAGGAGTGAAACAGTTTATGTCAAGGATGTGAGGGGTCAGTAAATATTTTCACTGCCCTCATTTTGACTCATGCAGTATACAGGTCCTCAATGGATCAATGGAAGGCAGCGCCCTGTTGATACACTTTTGTTAAGTTCATATCAAAAATACCGTTGCATGTTAATATATTAATTACAATTTGGGCAATAATTACTGTAATTAATTAATTAATTAATTAGTTTTCCCCTGCCTTTCTTGTTTTTGCATATAACTTAAGGCAGTGAATGTATACAACTCACCTTCCTCTTCCTTTTCCCCCCACAACAATAATACCACAAGGTGGATTGGGCTGAAAAAGTGAGTGACTGTCCTAAGGTCACCCAGCCAGTTTTCAGGACTAGAACTCATGGTCTCCTGCTTTCTAGCCTATTGCTTTAATCTTTGGCAATATAAAAGCAGTGGGTTGTTCCAGGTTTGGTCTGGTTCTGCAGTGGTGGGAGGCTCCTGCCCGGAACATTTCTACACATGTGCAGAAGCATCATGCGTACACGTGTGTGCACATGCAAACTGATAGTAATGGGTTTTAGAAACCACTACTGAATATAACATATGTCATTCTACCAATCATGAAATGAAAATCACCCTATAAAGATGAATATAATTTAAGAGTATAATATACAAATACACTGCCAATTTTCTGTACAGAAGTACAGAATCACTGAATAAAATTCATTTTCCTATATAATTTTTGAAAATCTGGAAGAAAATCTATTTCTTCTTTCATCTGATGATAAACTAGAGTGAAATAATGCAGTCTGTTGAGTTAGTTTGAAAAATTGTAGATTGCAAAGGCATTTAATATAAATGTTGTGCATACTTTCTTTGAAAAGAGAAAAGTGGCTGAGGAATCGAACATTTGAATGTGCCAATACTTGTAAATAACCATTAGACCTAATTGGATAGTCTGGCAGAGCAAGAAAAGTAATATCAACCAGGATTAAGTGGAGGAAATGTCTTTTCAATTCCATCTTCCAGCTGTAGTTTATTTAGTGTAAGCAAAGTCTAAAAGCAATGGCAATATCTTTCAATAGGAAAAAAAAGTATAATAGATTTACTGTTTGGTGTATTTCCACTCTGAAGTCACTACCACTCTGAGTATACAAATCGTTGTTTATGTAGCTACACTACTGTGAATGACAGTATTTATGAACCTTGCAAGCAATGCTTAGTAGAGGCTGACAGTAGTTGAAAAGAGAGAAATGTAAAGTTACTGACACCAGTAGTTCAATTGAAGCAGGCATATACATTGCATGTCGGTACAAGATTATCCCAGAGGCATGTACCTTTTCACAGAACCAGATTCTGCCCTGATTAATCACCTTGATTATTTAAAAGTTTGTATTCTTAAAAGCATTTATCCAAAATAAATAAAATATATAAAAGCCAGAAATATCAGGTGTGGATTGCAAAAAAATCAGTTTCCTTTGCTGTCACCTAATGGAGTTTTGGACTTAGCAGCCCATTTGTTGCATCCCTAAAATGTGATTTAACTGTAAAATACTTGGGAACCAGAGCAGCACAGTAGCAAACTATTAGCAGACACATGAAGATATAATGAGCTCAGCAATTATATTTATTGGAGCAGTTTGCCTTTGATCAAGATATCTTGGTTATGTGTAAATTTGGTAAGGTAGCTTTTAAGACAGAATACTTAAGATTAGATTTAATGCCTTCTCCATGGAACTATTGGAATTATGACTCATAAGTCAATCTATATGCAATTGAAAGTCTCGTTCCTGTAATCTTTAAGTGGATGAAATGGTGCATCATTGGGAAACAATTTTTGAACCAAAGTATCTTGAAGAGACAAACTTTCAGAATGTATCCAAAATTTAGGATCTGCAAAAACTTCAGTGCAACGGAAATTTTGCAAAACTAAAAAAAAAATTGCCAGATGAAAATTATCATAAAATAGCTTATGACATAATACAACACATCACAAAACATTTCCTGTGGTAATATTTCACTGTAATATAGAGTTCACTATGGGACTGTTTTAAAGGGAGATCTCAACTTTTCCAGTGAAGGCAGTACCTTAGAAGTTCTTTTATTAGAAGAGAAGAGGTTTATTTTTTGGAATGAGGAAAAAATGGCTGGCTGCAACTAATTCATTGATGGCTCCTGGCTTCTTTGCTCAGAATAACAGAATTGGAAGGAATCTTAGAGGTCTTCTAATCCATCTCCCCTCTTAAAGTGGCAACTACAGTATATCAATGATGGTGAACTTATTTTGCTTGGGTACGATAGCATCCGTGAGCATGCATGCCCACATGCATAATATAATGCCCTCCCCCTGTTCTGCCCACTGTGCATGTGTGCAGACATCAGTGAAATCTCTGCACTTGGTAGGCTCATTCGGTGTTTTTTTGCCCTTTCCAGATTTCAGGAAAGCCTCCAGAATCTGTGGATGGTGAAAAATGGGCCCAACAGGCCTACTGGATGTTTAGAAATGAACCCCCGGTAGGTTCATGGGCCATTTTTTGCCCTCTCTAGGCTTCAGGAAAGGCTACGGAACCAATGGATTTTGCTCTGCTCAAACTCACAGGACCTCCAGAGCCACGGAGGCAAGCCCAATTAGGTGTTTCGGCTAGTAGCCCACCACTGACTGAGGCACATGGAATGCTGTTACTGTCCCACTGAAGCGATGCATATTTATCTATTTGCATGAGCCTGATTTTGAACTGCTAGATGGGTAAACTATGTTTACAATTGATTTAACACTTTATTTATTTATTCATTCATTCATTCATTCAATTTTTATGCCGCCCTTCTCCTTAGACTCAGGGCGGCTTATAACGAGTTAGCAATAGCATTTTTTAACAGAGCCAGACTCTTGCCCCCACAATCCAAGTCCTCATTTTACCCACCTCGGAAGAATGGAAGACTGAGTCAACCTTGAGCCAGTGATGAGATTTGAACCGCTGACCTACAGATCTACAGTCAGCTTCAGTGGCCTGCAGATCATTTCAGTGGCCTACAGATCATTTTAAGCTTCTAGCTGTTTTGAATATTTATATATAATCTTTTAAATAATCTTTTAAATATTTTATCCTTATGTATATATTTATTTGGAGCTTTAAATATAGGGATGAAGAATTAAGAGATAGCTTGACAATGACACGGGGGACATTTGTTGCAAATCACCATTCATGTATCTTATGCAGCAAGCAGCTATCTACTGGGTAATTACAAAACAATTAAACCTGATTAAGGATGGTTGTACATTTCAATGTAAAGATGCAAGAACAGCATTGAGCAGATGGTAGAGGCTTGTGTAACCTCTAGAAAGTGATGGCGAACCTTTTTAGCACCGAGTGCCCAAACCAGAATGCATGTCCATGCCCGTGTGTGTGTTTGTGTGTGGCGTGCATGCGCTGGTATGCATGCCGGTCATTTTGTCTTGGTGCATGCCAGAACATCAGATACCCGAAGACCAGATGGTCATTGCATGCATGCCTGTTTTTTGGCTGGGTTTTGGGGACATTTTCCGGCTGTTTGTGGTTCTTCTTGGAGTGTTTTCAGGGCATCTTCAAGGCTATTTTCAGGATGTTTTGGGGCCATGTTGGGGGGCCCTTTTTAGGCCATATTCAAGCCATTTTTGAGTTGTTTCTTGGGCATTGTGGAACATTATAAAGCCAAAATTGGGCCAAAAAGCAATCTGAAGAATGGTTTGGAAAACGGCCTTTTTGGTGGTCTGCGGAGAGGGGCAGCATACAAATCCAATAAAATAATAATAATAATAATAATAATAATAATAATAATAATAATAATAATAATAATTTTCAGGCCATTTTCTGGCACTCCAGGGCCTGTGAAGACCAGCTGGCCAGTGCACATGTGCATTCCAGAAACCAGAAGAGAAGCTGGTGATGGCATGTGTGCCCAAAAAGAGGGCTCTGTGTGCTACTTTTGGCATGGGTGCCATAAGTTTGCCATCAAGGCTCTAGAAGAATGTCCTGAGTCTGTAGAGTATAGAGTTAGCAAAGTTGTGTGTACAATCTGGAAGGGCGATTCACAGACTGAAGCCAACCCCTTCTCGCTGGAGAGTAGACACAATGCATCCTGTTGAAAGCTCAGTGTAATCACTACAAGTGATGGCTCATGTAGCAGTCAGCCCTTCCTTCAAAATGCTACTGAATCAAAGTCCAGCAGAAGATTCATCTGTTGTTCAGATGACACAAAAAGGCCCTCTATTTGTATTGATCCTGTTATATAGATAGTAAACGTAGTCCTCGACTTACAATATTTCATTCAATGACCATTCAAATTTACAACATGGAAAAACATGACTTATTTTTCACCCAACTGTTGCAACATCTCCATGGTCTCTTGATCAAAATTTGGATTCTTGGCAATCAGTTCATATTTATGATGATTGCAGTACCCCACAGTCTTGTGTCACCTTTTGTGACCTTTTGACAAGCAAAGTTAATGTTACTATCTAAATAAATTCACTAATTCACTTAACAACTGTGGCAAGAAAGGTCTTAAATGGGGCAAAACTCACTTATCTGTCCCACTTAGCAATAGAAATTTTGGGCTCAATTATGATAATAAGTTAAGGACTACCTGTCATATTGGTTTAGAAAAAAAATCTGTATTAGGTAGACACATACAGTTAATTTTAAAAATCCGTACAAATTCCTAAAATTCTATACAATAAGAGCTACAGAATTACAGCTGTTTTATCTAAAATTATCACAGTGGTGCAGTGGTTAGAGTGCAGTATTGCAGCCTAGTTCTGCTGGTCATTAGTTGCCAGCAGTTTGGCAGATCAAATTTCACCAAGTTCAAGGTTGACTCAGCCTTCCATCCTTTTGAGGTGAGTAAAATGAGGACCCAGATTGTTAGGGTAAACCACTTAGAGAGGGCTGTAAAGCACTCTGAAGCAGTGTATAAGTTTAAATGCTATTGCTATTGCTATTTATTTATCTAAAATAGGTTTTATCTAATTTATTTAATTTTATCTAATTAGACGATATGTGGGCAACTGCATCAATAAAATGGATAAGATTTTCATGGACTTCACTGATTTCACATTTTATCATGTAAGTAAAGCCTCTGAGTCAGACATGACTTGATAACTCATTGACAACATATATTTTTGACTTGACAACAGTGTAGAAGTAGCTGTTCTCTGACTTGGACTGAATTAATTATTTCTGTTTGGACAAAACAAACACTTGGCTCTCTCTTCTTTAATTGTAAAATTGGGAATTATAAAAAAATACAAACTTGCATTTGTGTGATGACCTAGATAAAGAACAGTGGCTATGCAGCACTAAATAAGTTACTAAATTCAGGCACCACTTATTTATTGATGAGTTTAAACTTTACAGACTTTTTTCTCTGGGAGTGAACATATATGCATTATATTTTAGGAAAAAACTAGACTGAACTAGAAGGTGGGATAAAATGTTTTATCAGCCAATATAGCTTTGCTTATAACTTGACTAGATTCTTGTACATAGGTAGCAATAAAAAAATGTCCTGCGCTTTGAACTCATGGAATGCTCCTAGTTATTTGTGCCTCGCATATGTACAAAACATCTTTAGACTATATGGAATTAAAACCTTCCAATTCCACTAGGCAAATTCCATAAAAAGAAGATGGCTACTGTATTGTCACAAATGTGTTAACATTTTCATCAATGAAAACATGAAAAGGTTTGCACTGAATTGTTTTGTTTTGAGGGCAAATCATGTCAGACTAATCTCATTGAATTCTTTGACTATGTCACAAAGGTGTTGGATGAAGGTGGTGCCGTGGATATTGCCTATCTGGACTTCAGCAAAGCCTTTGATATGTTTCCACATAAAAAGCTGATAGATAAATTACCATAGTGAAGATTGGACTTAATCCCTGGATAGTTCAATGGATTTGCAGCTGGCTGAAGCGTAGGTAACAAAGGGTTGTTGTTAATGGCAAGTATTCTGAGTAGAGCCTGGTTAGAAGCGGTGTGCCACAAGGGTCTGTTATGGGTCCTATTCTTTTTAATATCTTTGTGAGTGACATAGGGGAAGGTTTGGTAGAGAAGGTTTGCCTATTTGCCAATGACTCTAAAGTGTGCAATAGGGTTGATATTCCAGGAGGCATCTGTAATATGGCAAATGATTTAGCTTTACTAGATAAATGGTCAGTGAACAGTGCAGTCAGGTAGTAGGGAAAGCAAGTAGAATGCTTTGCTTGAGTTTCTTTCTCACTTTTTTTACCTTCCGGGGCTAAGCTGGTATTTGCATAACAACTGTTGTATCCTTCCTAATAAGCAACTCCATATTCCTCTACAGTAATTAGTAATTAGTAATAGGGTTGATATTCCTGGAGGCATCTGTAATATGGCAAATAATTTAGCTTTACTAGATAAGTGGTCAAGGCAATGGAAACTGCACTTTAATGTTTCCAAATGTAAAATAATGCACTTGAGCAAAAGGAATCCTCAATCTGAGTATTGTATTAGCAGTTCTGTGCTAGCAAAAACTTCAGAAGAGAAGGATTTAGGGGTAGTGATTTCTGACAGTCTCAAAATGGGTGAACAGTGCAGTCAGGCGGTAGAGAAAGCAAGTAGAATGCTTGGCTGCATAGCTACAGGTATAACAAGCAGGAAGAGGGAGATTGTGATCCCGCTGTATAGCGCGCTGGTGAGACCACATTTGGAATACTGTGTTCAGTTCTGGAGACCTCACCTACAAAAAGATATTGATAAAATTGAACGGGTCCAAAGACAGGCTACAAAAATGGTGGAAGATCTTAAGCATAAAACTTATCAGGAAAGACTTAATGAACTCAATCTGTATAGTCTGGAGGACAGAAGGCAAAGGGGGGACATGATCAAAACATTTAAATATGTTAAAGGGTTAAATAATGTTCAGGAGAGATGTGTTTTTAATAGGAAAGTGAACACAAGAACAAGGGGGCACAATCTGAGGTTAGTTGGGAGAAAGATCAGAAGCAACATGAGAAAATATTATTTTACTAAAAGAGTAGTAGGTGCTTGGAACAAACTTCCAGCAGATGTGGTTGGTAAATCCACAGTAACTGAATTTAAACATGTCTGCGATAAATATATATCCATCCTATGATAAAATACAAGAAATAGTATAAGGGCAGACAGGATGGACCATGAGATCTTTTTCTGCCGTCAATCTTCTGTGTTTCTAAATCATTAAATCATTCATTTATTTCCATATATAAAATGCTCTCTCATTGATTTTTTATAATGCATCCTTTCTACATTTTAATTGCAGACACTTTTACTGCAGTTTCTTGCAACATTCTTGTACCAACACATACATTTGTTATTTATTTTACAATATGGGTGGCTATATAAATGTTATAATAAATAAAGTAACAAAAGTGCCTTTCTATCATTATGAGCAGAGAAGAATTCCATTTACAATGTATTGTTTGTAATTATTTACTTCTGTAACAATCTAGCTGCCATTTTCAAGGACAGATCTGTTACTAATTCATTCTACAATCCAATGCTTTGCAGAGATTTTAGCCCAAAACTGTATTGTCAATGGGCAGGGATTATGTGGTCAGTAATCCCAATCATTGAAAGAATACAAAATTGTTAGTTTATGGGCTAAAAAAGGCTAATCTTTTTTTAAAAGAAAAAAAAACTTTTACTGAATGTAGATCTATGCAAAGTCTATATTTTTGTGTTTGGTACAATTACAGTAATACAGATGGCCTAAGGTGAATGTTAAAAATAAACAAATAGGAATTAGCAATGCAGTGTAGCACTGGAAAGTGGAATTTTTTATAACTACTGTTGTAGTCTTCAGAACCCACCAAATGAGGCCAATGGAGTCTATTGCAGATAGCAGTACTTGGATAAATTGAAATGAAGATATTGAAAATTCCATGTGTATGTAGTTGAATGTTATAACTTTAGTTTTATTTTGATAAGATGTGTAACTGGTTAAAGTAGTATTTTAATAATCTTAGTATTACCTTTCAAATTTTATAAAGAAAATGTTAGTTTGTTTTTCTCTGCCCTACGTTTGGAGGTACATACCAACAGATTTTAGCTTCTATCTTTATAACAGATTTGGCTTTTCTTTTTTTTTGCTTTGCCTTCTTGAGCTAGATAAACTACTTTCTTAGCTGACAAGTACAAATATTTACAAAAGAACCAGCCTCACGAGAGTTTATATTTATCTTATTTACATTTAAAGATCAGGTTTGGATAAAACCAAAATGAAATACTTTGAACTGATGACAGTAAACAACGTGCAAGGGAAATGAAGAATTAAATTGTAGAAAAAGGCAAGACGGTTTTACCCATGAGGCCTTCAAGGTTTAAAAATATGGTGCAACCCAGGTGCACACTGAATTGTCACTTGCCTGGTCAGCCTTCTGCTATGGAGTCATTAGCATTCACGCAACCTTCTTTCTTTAAATCTTTTGATGTAGCCCTTTGCGTAAAAGCTTACAGATTAAAAGAAACTATTGCAGTATGCCAAATATTTTATAATAACAGGATATAGAATTTATAAATGCCAGAATAATTTTGCAATAAAACAAAAGATCCAGGACTTGTGTGCTATAATGAGGCATATGATATGAAGTACCATTAGCTTTCTCCATTCATCTGCCTGCCATGTATCTTGATGCACAATGGCCTTGAGGTTAACTGTATTTGCAGTGAGTGAATATAATAGGCACATTAGGAATACCCAAGATAGAATCAGGCTCCCCAGCATAATGAAGAATTAATGATGCCTAATTTGTCTAGAGATACAGAATGAATGTCAGATCTGATGGATACTAGCTGGGTGAAACAGATTCATCCTTTCAGTGCTCGTGTTGACACCTTGTCAGTGGCTAAACAAGATTAAAGTCAGGCTTGTCCTAAGCACCTGCAGTAATACAGCATATATTTTATTGGCATTGCTGTTCTGCTTTTTAGTGCAGGTTGCCATGATGAATAGAATCAGCAAGGAATTGCTTCCCATGGGGAAAAGGTTAATTGTTTTGCTATATAAACTAATTCAAAGGAATTTGTTTCTTGACCCAGTTGGATGAGCTTCATCTCATGATACATCAGAAGCATATCCAAATGTTTCTTATTTAATTAATTTGACTTTTCTGCTAGGAACTTGCTTCTCCTTCAATACATTATTTTCCTGTATTAACATCAATGAACATCAGTAATATAGGCATTTATACAAAGAAGGGCAAATGACATTGCAACACAAATATTATGACTTATACTTGTATCAGACAGCATAATATAATTATAAAAGGCCAGGATTGTGTTGTTACATGACAATATATATTTCATAATTTCATGAATGTTTGCAATGGATGACTATAAGCAATGCTTTTTTTCTCTTAAAAAAAAGTAGTAATGAATTGTCCAGGTTTTCCAAAGTATTAGCTAGAAGTCATCAAGATGAATAGATGAATAGATCCTGAAACTCTGTGGATAATCCTATGACTTGCCTAACAAGTCTGGGAACATAAGGGAGGAAATTGAGACCATTTTGAAAGAGATGTCAGTCCAAAGAAGGGGGCAAACATGAAAAAGCGATTCAAAGTGACTTTGCCTTAATTACACCAAGTATAAATAAATTCAGAGAATTGGCATTAGCAGGTTTCCCAGATTCTGTGCTCTAACCTACTAGCAAGAGATGTATTTCTAGAAATCCAGATAAATCATAATCATTTTCTAAATACATTTAATTTTCAATCTTAGGTCCATTCACATAGATTTATCTATTTTCCTATCTTTCTCTTTTGTTATATGCACTCATTCTGTTCTTTTGTTATACACACTCTTTTTGTTCTTTTAAATTGTGCTTTTTGTTTCTCAGCTAATGGGAGAATTTTTTTTTGTAAACACCCGTTTCATTGTGAGTTGCTCATTTTTCTTTCTTTTTGACATCTTTGTGTTCGGGTCTTCATCACGTCCCCCCTCCCCCAGAATTTTGAAGAGTTGTTTCTTTCAGTTTTCCATCCATGAAGTCCCTCCTATCTTTCCCCTTAGCTTACTCGTCAGCTCTCCTGAAATCTAAAATGCTAATCTTGCCATCTTCAGTTATCCTTAGCTGCAATATAAGATGGCATTATGTTAGATTCCTGCATCTTTCAATCATTTCTCTCCTGTCGGCATTAAATCCAGTATATCTGCTCCCTTAATTTCCTCCTCCTTTTGTACACAATGGTCTGCAAGAAGAACCCATTGGGGGGGAAAAACCCAGAAACTACAGACCAGTGAGCCTAATATCAATACCTGGGGAGATACTGGAAAAGATAATAAAAAAACAGATCTGTCAAAATCTAGAATCAAATAAAGTAAAAACTAGCAGTCAGCATGGGTTCGTTAAAACAGATATGCCAAACCAATTTTATTTCATTCTTCAACATATTGACTAAATTAGTAGACCAGGCATTCAACAAAGTAGAAGAACCAAATTGAAATCAAAAGTACACATATAGACTGAGTGAAACCAGGTTTAATAGCAATAACTGTGAGAGGGATCTTAGAGTCTTAGTGGACAACCATTTAAATATGGTTGTCCACTAACTGCTGGTGTGCAGCAGCAGCCAAAAATGCAATCCAAATTGAATTAACAGTGGGATACAATCAAGATGAAGTGAAGTACTAATACCACTCTATAAAGCCTTAGTAAGATCACACCTAGAATATTGCATTCAGTTTTGGTCACCTCACTATAAAAAAGATGTTGAGATTCTAGAAAAATTGCAGAGAACAGCAACCAGGATAATTAGGGGAGTGGAGACTAAAACTTATAAAGAATGATTACAAGAACTGGGCAGGGCTAGGCTAGTGAAGAGAAATGTTAGATTAGAGGTTTGCTGGCTTGACAGACACAGATGAGACTTGGGTTTAAACAGGAACCTTTATTTCTTCACTTCAGCACCACAGCTTCAATTCCGTAAAAAAACCAGCAACCTGGGTTTAACAGCTCCTTCTATACTGCAGCTGTCAAACAGCCAACCAATAAGAATGCTTTATTTTCCCACTCCTTGGCTTCTTTCACTTTAGCCAATCAGGCTTCAGCAGCAGCCTTCCAGACTGATTGTAAGTTGAGGACTTAGAGAAAGTGCAAGAAGCTGGCTTGGCTTTTCTTGGTGGGGTTGTAAGTCAAAAAGGATCAGGGGAGACATGATTGCAATATTTCAATATTGGAGGCAATGCCACAGACAGGAAGGGGTCAAGCTATTTTCCAAGGCACCTGAAGGCCAGACAAGGAAGAATGGATGGAAAGTGATCAAGAAAGGATTCAACCTAGAAATAAGGAGAAAATTTTCTGACAGTAAGAACAGTCAACCAATGGAACAGCTTACCTTCAGAAGTTGTGGGAACCTCATCACTGGAGGCTTTCAAAAAGAATTTGGACTGCCATCAAAAATTGCATGTGTGGGGGTTGGACTAGGTGACCTACAAGGTCCCTTCCAACTCTGTTAATCTGTTAACCATTGATTCTTCTACTTCTGAGTTTGATTCCTGGTTCATGTGTGAGTCATTAAAAGTCTCCCATTCCTGTGTGGTATGTTTCTAGAACACCATGATCTTCTGATTCATAAATACTACACCTGTACTTTCTCCTTGGCTTGTTGACCTGTAACACCCACCCACAACAATGGCACCTTTATTGTTTTATTCTCTTTGTTTTCACCTGGATACTTTTAGTAGGCCCTATATTCTTGGTGTCATGAATATACCTGAATGATGGACATTTGATTGTGTTATACAGGGTTTTTATGTTTTTAACTTGTCAAATTATTCATAATTAATTATTTTTATTATTTGATTGAATTTTACTCTTGTAAACCATCCCGAGTCCCCAAGGAGAAGGGAGGCCTATCAATCAATCAATCAATCAATCAATCAATCAATCAATCAATCAATCAAAGAAACATAGGCCCAATTGATAAAAATGCTCCCCTTTTTTCTGGTACATTGTTCTCGAATGCTATATTCCAAGCATAAATTTCATTTCACTATTTAAAACATCCATCACAAGCATCTGGTCCCTTAATGCCTTTATTCAAATGAAGTTGGTTTTTTTAAAGATGTAAAACCATATTTTACTTTGCAGAGAAGAAAATATTTTCCCGTACCTTTAAAAAAAAATTTTTCCGGTGTTAATCAGCCTTCAAGACCAAAGAGAACAATACTGTATGTCATGAATTAGGTCTGAATAGTCTAAAGCAAGAAAAATTAGGGGTGAAATGCTAGCAGTATTTCAGTATTTGAGTGGCTGCCAGAAATAAGAAGTGGTCAAATTATTCTCCAAAGTACCAGAGGGCAGGACAAGAACTAATGGTTAGAAACTAATCAAAGAGAGAAGCAACCTGGAATTAAGGAGAAACTTCCTAACAGTGAGGACAGCTTGCCTCCAGAAATTGTAGGTGCTCCATCACTGGAGCTTTTTAAGAAGAGACTGGACAGTCACTTGTCTGAGATAATAATAATAATAATAATAATAATAATAATAATAATAATAATAATAATAATGACAACAACAACAACAACAATAATAATAATAATAATAATAATAATAATAATAATAATAATAATAATAATTTATTAGATTTGTATGCCGCCTCTCTCTGAAGACTGGTAGAGGTTCTTCTGCTTGAGCAGAGGGCTGGACTAAAAGACACCCAAGGTCTCTCCTCTCCTCTCCTCCCCTCCCCTCTCCCCTCCCCTCTACTCTCCTCGTGCAGCTTTATTTAAAATCCATTTGCCATTTCATTCTTTGCTTTTTGATTTTATTGAGGAAGATATAGTGAATAGATGAGAGGGAAGGGTATCCAACTTTCATTTAAAAACAAATAATGCTTTAATTCCCTGTAAAAGTGCAACAAGTACAAATACTCCATCACCATCACCATTTAGAAATACAGTATATTAGAAAAAGAAAGAGAAAAGTAGCTTGTTTCTTCTGGTGTGTGTGTGTGTAGCTTGTTTCTTCTGGTGTGTGTGTGTGTGTGTGCATTACATAATGCATGTGTATGTATGTACGTATGCATAGGACATTCTTCTTATGTCCAATGCATGCAAAATGTTGTTGGTTAAAGAGCCTATGAAATCTACAGTGTTAATTCAATCTCTTAGAACATAAAGACTTTTCTTTATTGCTTTTCTTTTAGTCTTGTTCTAATATAAGTAAAGGATGCCATGACTGAATGTAAACATCTCTGTGATCTTTGTGTTTGCAATAATATGTATATGTGTATTTATTTGTATGTGTGTTTGTGTACTAAAGAATATATAAGAATATAAGAATGTGTGTGTGTGTGTAACACATTTTTGCTGATAATGAAAAGGAAGGGAAACTAGTATGGATCTCTTTTATTTTGCTCTCATCAGCTAGCCATACCCTTACCGGGATTTGAACCTGGGGAGTCTGCCTGTAAGGCAGTAGCTTTAACCTCTGGACCACAGATTCTCCTCCTCTCAGCTTGTACCAGGGCTGCCTCTCAACCTCTCCAGGGGCCATATCCAAGGCAGTTAATTTTTTCTCCAATGGTGTGTGTGTGTATGTATGTATGTATGTATGTATGTATGTATGTGTGTATGTGTATGTGTATGTGTATATGTATATGTATTCCGTACCCTTCTTGGATTCGAACCTGGACTGCTTAAGTCTTGCTAGGCAGTGATCTTTCCAGTAAGCCAAAAATATGGTTTGGTGTCTGAATGGCCCCTGGAGTGGGGCTGAAAAGGCAAAAGAGATCAGTGAGCTCCCTCCCATAGTTGGGTATGCTGGGTGACTCAACAGAAAAACATATATAGCTATATATAAATGGAAAAAAATAAAGAAAAGTTTTTAAGTTCTATCAGACTGAATCAACACTGTAGATTTCATAGGCCCTTTAACCAACAACATTTTGCATTCATTGGGCATAGGAAGAATGCTGGAGATAAAACTTCAGAAGAAATAGAGTATGCAGAGTACTGACAGCCAGCATTCCCATATGTCAAGGGATTTTATTTTTTGCATATCACAATCATTTGAAATATGGCAAAATAAGTTTCTTTTACTTTCAAAAGAAAAGTATCAGTATAGTTTAATTCAGTTGAAACCAAGCGTATAAAAGTCATAAGCTTCATTGTTAGGGCAAAAATAGACAGAAAACTTCCTATGTTGAATTAGTAATTTTGACCTCTAGTAAATTCAATAATAAATGTTAATCACAAGCAAGAGACAAAAGAGGCTGCATATATAGCACACTGTTGTTCTTCCCACCATTCATCACTATTTAGGGCTCACAATGAATCAACCACATCAAATTACATGTAAAACGTGGGACAACTCCTTAATAAAAAATAAAAGCAAATTAAACACTTAAAGTAAGTATGATTATCTCATTATCTCTTCTTTTAAATTTTTTCTAAGGGAGGCAAACCAAATTAAAGGATCAAGCATATTCACTTTTCTAAGGAAGAAAACAGATATGTTATTTTTTGAATATACAAACTCTGATGACTTTTCTTGGTGCACTTATTGTGAAAGTATATTTTTAATATTTGATACGTAATTGTTTTAACATCAATGGAAAAAATGAAGAAAAAACTCATAGTGAAATAGTCAAATGACATTAGATAATAACAATAACAAAACAGGGAACAATAAAATCCACTTCTTCATGCATGTAGAAAAAAAAAGTTCTGCTTATCTTATTTATTTATTTATTTATTACTTAGATTTGTATGCCGCCCCTCTCCGAAGACTCGGGGCGGCTCACAACACGTAGAAACAAATCATAAATAATCTAACAATTTAAAATATTAAAGATTTAAAAAAGACCCCATATACTAACAGACATACACACAAGCATACCATATATAAATTAAACATGCCCAGGGGAAGATGTTTCAGTTCCCCCATGCCTGACGGAAAAGGTGGGTTTTCAGGAGTTTACGGAAGGCAGGAAGAGTAGGGGCAGTTCTAATCTCCGGGGGGAGTTGGTTCCAGAGGGCCGGTGCCGCCACAGAGAAGGCTCTTCCCCTGGGGCCCGCCAACCGACATTGTTTAGTTGACGGGACCCGGAGAAGGCCCACTCTGCGGGACCTAATCGGTTGCTGGGATTCGTGCGGCAGGAGGCGGTCTCGGAGATATTCTGGTCCAATGCCATGAAGGGCTTTAAAGGTCATAACCAACACTTTGAATTGTGACCGGAAACTGATCGGCAGCCAATGCAGACTGCGGAGTGATGGTGAAACATGGGCATACCTAGGTAAGCCCATGACTGCTCTCGCAGCATCTTTCTACAAGGGACAGGTAAAGAAAGAGAAAAGGTTGTGTTACATGTTCAGATGTTGCAAGCATGGAAACATGGGTCAAAGAACCTCCATATTTTTGAAGGATAAAGTTTCTCACTCTTGTAAAAAAAACTTATGCTTATTCAGGTGAATGCATATAAACTTGCCTTTCAGATTTTTTCATGTGCACAAAAATTACAAAGAGAACCTGAGTTTTCCAGTTATAGTATGAACACCCAAATCACATTAAAAATCCCATTTGGAGATCCTCTTTTGCCCTTCTTTCATTAGAAGCAGAAATATCTCAATTCAGTTCCTTTATAATCCCTTTTCTCAAATATCTCCTGTCTCTTTTCGAGCTATTATCTATTGTCCCTAAAGGATAAAATTTGACTTTCTATAACCCCCTTTCTCTCTCTCTCTTTCTACCCATAATTAGATCCCATATGTGAGCATCTAGATCTAAAAGCCTTTCCCTCTTTTTAAAAAAAGGCATTCATATCTTAAGGCTCTGAGGCCCTAGGATTATGAATTTTAATGTATTTATTTAACATAATTCAGTGTAGCCTACCAAGCTATGTATAGATTTAAAAAATATTGTATATGCAGTTTAAAATCAATAAAATGGAAACAATAAAAGATGTAAATCTACATGATGTAAATATATGGAACAGTGCTATCAATCAGATGCTGATTTTTATCCATAAAACCCTTTTTGTGGGCTTTATGTGAATAAGTAAGAAACGCAAGATTACTGCTGAGGCATGGTCAGCTCCAACACTATTTGTCTTTCAAGAGAGTTCTGGAGAACTATCTCCTTCTCTAGATCTGCACTAGACCAGGATGTGGCCTCAGAGTAGAAGGCATAGCCATTGGAGAAACATAGAAACATAGAAGATTGACGGCAGAAAAAGACCTCATGGTCCATCTAGTCTGCCCTTATACTATTTCTTGTATTTTATCTTAGGATATATGTTTGTCCAAGGCATGTTTAAATTCAGTTACTGTGGATCTACCAACCACGTCTGCTGGAAGTTTGTTCCAAGCATCTACTGCTCTTTCAGTAAACTAATATTTTCTCACGTTACTTCTAATATTTCCACCAACTAACCTCGGATTGTGCCCCCTTGTTCTTGTGTTCACTTTACCATTAAAAACATTTCTGTCCTGAACCTTATTTAACCCTTTAACATATTTAAATGCTTTGATCATGTCCCCCCTTTCCCTTCTGTCCTCCAAACTATACAGATGGAGTTCATTAAGTCTTTCCTGATAAGTTTTATGCTTAAGACCTTCCACCATTTTTGTAGCCCGTCCTTGGACCCGTTCAATTTTATCAATATATTTTTTGTAGATGAGGTCTCCAGAACTGAACACAGTATTCCAAATGTGGTCTCACCAGCGCTCTATACAGCGGGATCACAATCTCCCTCTTCCTGCTTGTTATACCTGTAGCTATGCAGCCAAGCATTCTACTTGATTTCTCTACCGCCTGACTGCACTGTTCACCCATTTTGAGACTGTCAGAAATCACTACCCCTAAATCCTTCTCTTCTGAAGTTTTTGCTAGCACAGAACTGCTAATACAATACTCAGATTGAGGATTCCTTTTGCTCAAGTGCATTATTTTACATTTGGAAACATTAAAGTGCAGTTTCCATTGCCTTGACCACTTATCTAGTAAAGCTAAATTATTTGCCATATTACAGATGCCTCCAGGAATATCAACCCTATTACTAATTACTGTAGAGGAATATAGAGTTGCTTATTAGGAAGGATACAACAGTTGTTATGCAAATACCAGCTTAGCCCTGGAAGGTAAAAAAAGTGAGAAAGAAACTCAAGACTACCTCACCTTGGAGAATCCTTGGTATACAAGACAAGAGAAGTCTTCAAATTTTTGTTAGTCAATCTTCAACAATAGAGTTCAAATAGTTCTTATAGTCTTGTTTTCATGATCTGACCTAGTTTGAAGGACTAACAATGGCCCAGAGGTTTTCCCTTGCTTGGTAGGACCTTATTAGTGGTGTCCATGTATATTTGTTGGTTTGGAATACTGTAGCTACCGAAAGACATCAAGAATTCAACAGCCCTAGAAATTTATATTATAAATAAATACATCATAAAATCTTGGCAAAGGGGAAGAAATATGTTGCAGGATCCTGTGACTATGCAGGACAGGTTGATAGGAAGCTAACTAACCAGACTACAAGAACACAAGCAATTGATTAGATGAAGATATTAGATAAATGATGTTTAACATCGACAAGAGCAAAGTCCTTCACCTAGGCAGAAAAAACCCTGGACACACATACAACCTGGGAGAAACCCCTCTTAGCAGTAGCGACTGCGGAAGAGACCTCGGAGTCTTGGTGGACAATCAACTAAACATGAGCCAACAATGCCTTTCGTAAGCTCCTTAAGACCCACCTTTGTCGTCAGGCATGGGGGAACTGAGACCTCTCCCCCGGGCATATACAATTTATGAATGGTATGTTTGTATGCATGTGTGTTTAGAAAATGGGGTCTTTTAAATATTTTTAAACAGTAATTTAGATTTGTTGTAAATTGTTTTCACTTTGTTGTGAGCCGTCCCGAGTCTGCGGAGAGGGGCGGCATACAAATCTAAATAATAAATAAATAATAAATAAATGTGCAGCAGCAGCTAAAAAAGCCAACACAATCCTAAGCTGCATCAACAGGGGAATACACTCCAAAACCAAGGAAGTCTTAATACCACTCTACTATGCCCTGGTCCGACCACACCTGGAGTACTGTATTCAGTTCTGGTCACCACACTTCAAAAGAGACATTGAAACTCTGGAGAAGGTGTAAAAAAGAGCAACCAAAATGATTAAGGGATTGGAAACCAAGACTTACGAAGAGAGACTGAGGGAACTGGGCATGGATAGCCTAGAGAAAAGGAGGGCCAGAGCGGACATGATAGCAGTCTACAAGTGTACAAGGGAATGTCACAGAGAGGAGGGGATGACTTTATTCTTCTGGGCACCAGAGGGCCGGACGAGGAACAACGGCTGGAAGCTGACCAAGGAGAGATTCAACATGGAGATAATGAGGAACTTCCTGATGGTCAAAGCGATCAACCAATGGAACAACCTACCAGCGGACGTTGTGAACTCCAACACTCTGGACATTTTTAAGAGAAGATTGAACTGCCACTTGACTGGTGTACTATAGGGTTCCTGCTTGGGCAGGGGTTGAAGTTGATGGCCTTCATGGTCCCTTTCAACTCTAACAATAAAGAAAGAAAGAAACTCAAACCTGAGAAATGGGCCTTTTGTCAGTCAACAGGAGTGGTGATTTACCACCAGTTTGGTGCAAATGCTCTCAGTGTACATAAAAGAAAATATACATTTGTCAAGAATCATGACACTTAATGATTGTCATAGAGGTCAAATAAGCAACGAAGAAACAATCAACATTAATACAAATCTTAAGGATACAAGCAACAAGTTACAGTCATACAATCATAAGTGGGAGGAAATGTAAGATAGGAATGATGAGAAAAGTGAAACTAAAGCTGCACTGATGCAGGAAGAGGCAAAGGCTGAAACTGGCTGTTTGTTTTTTGCTGCAAGGAGGTAAGTCAATAACTATAAATGCCTGTAGAACGTTCAAATTATTAGACTTATTTTTTTTAAAGACAGTTTTATTACTGTGCTAGACAACTTAACAAAATGAAGGAGCTTTTTAAAATAAATGCCTGATCTGAAGAGGCTCAGTATTATTGCTTCTTCTTTTAAATAGCAGAGAATACTTCCAGAAAGCCACATCAATTTTAAAGATCTGTAAAAGTATAATTCACAGTCTGCATTGGTTGCCAATCAGTTTCTGGTCACAATTCAAAGTGTTGGTTATGACCTATAAAGCCCTACATGGCATCGGACCAGAATATCTCCGGGACCGCCTTCTGCCACATGAATCCCAGCGACCAGTTAGGTCCCACAGAGTTGACCTTCTCCGGGTCCCGTCGACTAAACAATGTCATTTGGCAGGTCCCAGGGGAAGAGCCTTCTCTGTGGCGGCCCGGACACTCTGGAACCAGCTCTCCCCAGAGATCAGAATTGCCCCCATCCTCCTTGCCTTTCGTAAGCTCCTTAAAACCTAACTCTGTTGTCAGGCATGGGGGAATTGATATATTCCTTTCCCCCCAGGCCTATACAATTTATACATGGTATGTTTGGTTTTTTAATAAGGGTTTTTAGTTATGTTAAATATTAGATTTGTCATATGCTGTTTTATTATTGTTGTTAGTCTCCCGGAGTCTACGGAGAGGGATACAAATAAATAAATAAATAAATAAGTAAGTAAGTAAGTAAGTAAGTAAGTAAGTGAGTAAGTGAGTAAGTGAGTAAGTGAATAAGTGAATAAGTGAATAAGTGAATAAGTGAATAAGTGAATAAGTGAATAAGTGAATAAGTGAATAAGTGAATAAGTGAATAAGTGAATAAGTAAATAAGTAAATAAAAAATAAATCTGAAATGTAACAGAATCCTGTTTTAGTATTAAGATAAGGCAGTTGAGTTAAACCCTCATTTAATTATGTTTGGAGTAGTTTAAATAATTTGGAGGAGTTAGTGTGATTACATTTAAGAAAACTTTCTGGCATTAATATACTCCCATAATGTACATTTCTCCAATTCTTTGCTATGTCTATGGGTCAGGCACACATGCACAGAAATATACAGCAAACAGTGTATATCTTCTGTGCTGTTTGCTGTTTGGCAAATTGCTGGGAGGCAGAGGCCTTTTTTCCTTATTTTCCTCCCCCCAAACTAAGGTGCATCTTATACTCCAGTGCATGTTATACTCCAGAAAACATGGTATACTATGTATTAAGATGTTTCCAAGGGATAGTGCTTACAAGCATCCCTTCTATTGAGTATTAGTCAACAATTAGCATTATTAGGTGCTGTTAATGAGGTGACAGTAATGCTAGTGGTTTTTTAAAATGACACATCTAAATGTATACCTAATTGTATGCTAAAACTAATGAAGCAGACAGCTTCTTTAACTCGGTGAAAGGATGTTTCTGAATACCACACAACATTTAACTTCACAGTCTTTGCTTGAACAGTGCAACAGTATATACGTTTAGACATTTCTTCAAATATCCGCGGCTGCAAATATCTTTAAGAGTGCTATATAGAATGAAATTTGATATTGGCTGCCTCAGTCACAAGAATTGGATATAACAGACACAAGTAACAGGATACAATGACCTTGAGAGAAAATTCTAGTGAGTAAGAGGCATTCAGCAATAAAACTAATGATCTGGGATATATTTCTCTTTTACTGGCAGTCTTCAAGAGAAGATAGCGAGTTAAGGAGAAGCAGTCTTTTTCTTATTCTCTCTTTCTGAATTCTGGCTGCTTCGTATGAAACAAACGATTGACTACTAAGATGCTAAAGGCAGCAACACCTTTTGTTCAATGTGGAGCTCCTAAAAGTTATTGCATGAATATTCAGAAAATCAGAGATACAACATTAGTAATTCCCTAAGCTGTCATATCTATATATGTGCATAGAAACCTGAGTGGGATATATTTATTTGGTTGGTTGAGTCTCCATTTATAGGTTTTTTTTCTGCTCAGTTATGAAAAATAATGTAGTGCATTCCTTTTGTCTTGTAGTCAACCAGGATTAAACCATAAATTATCCAAACACACATAATCTGTTGCCATTTTGATATGCTGGGTGATGTGCAAACAATCTGCTTTCCTGGAACAATATAAAAACCTTATAAATATGATATGAGACTAAATTATTATTTTTCTTGACAATACTATGTATTAAATACGTTAAATTACAACATGGGGAAATGCTTCAATAATGCTAGGAATAAAATTAAAATGAACTCTAGAAACAAAATTTATTAATTAAAAAGTAAAAAAAAATCAGAAATCTAGAGCATTCATAGCAAGATTCTCTAATCTGGCATGTAACAAAACTATCTTGGATTAAGAAGGATGTTCAGAATACATCATTTATTTCTGATGCTGGCAAAAATATTATTTCTGCAAGAACAAAGTTGGTATATTTTTTCATCCCATATCTTGTTTTTGTTTATTCAGTTGCGCAGTTTTTCTGCTTTTCCTTTTTCTTCCACATATCAGTTCAATTCTGTAAAACTTTCTTATTTTTGATATTTATCATTCCTGTCTTTTCTTGATGCAGTGTTCCATGATGTCATGTTTGCAGTCCCTTCATCCGATAAATAAACATAAATTAATCTGTCTCTTTCAATGTCATGGCCGCTGACAAATTGACTTGCATTTGGCATCTAGGGAAAAAACAAAACATTTCCTATTTCAATCAATGTCTATTGTGATTTTTTCGGTTTGTAGGTGGGGAAATTTCATGAATGTAAATGGAGTTTTTGCCTATGGTTCCTTATCTATTGTGAAAATAAGTTCAAACATAATCTATGCAAACTCCCTCCCCAAACACAATGAAACTTACTTCTGAGCAAGACAAGAATAGAACTAAATTGTTAGCACCCTTCTAGAAAGCAACACAAACATACACACCTTGCATAATTAACAAAGGAAGTACAGTGTTCCCTCGATTTTCGCGGGTTTGAACTTCGCGAAATGGCTATAGCACGGTTTTTCAAAAATATTAATTAAAAAATACTTTGCGGTTTCCCCCCCCTATACCATGGTTTTTCCTGCCCGATGACGTCATATGTCATCGCCAAACTTTCATCCGCCTTTAATAAATATTTTTTAAAATAAACTTTAATAAATAAACATGGTGAGTAATAATCTAAATGGTTGCTAAGGGAGTGGGAAATTGTAATTTAGGGGTTTAAAGTGTTAAGGGAAGGCTTGTGACACTATTCATGGCCAAAAATAGTGTATTTACTTCCGCATCTCTACTTTGCGGAAATTTGATTTTTGCGGGCGGTCTCGGAACACATCCCCCGCGAAAATCGAGGGAACACTGTAATACAAAAAATAAGTGGCACAAATATATATTGGAATACGTTGAAAAAAGTGCTGAGAATAACATGGAACAAAATAAGGCCTCTTCCTGTACGTTTTAGTCAAAACTGGTTAGGTATGTAATTTGGTACTATTTTAATGTAAAGAAAAAGTATAATATGACAATAAGTAAACGTCATTTTGAGGCAAATGGTAGCCTTTTTACAATGATTGTTCAGATTACCTGCTCATTAATGCTCAGAGGTACTGGTGGCTTTTGTTTGTAAATTTTTTAGGCAAATTTTCATCTCCAAACACTTTTTTTCTACCCCCTTTTGTGTCGCCATCTAAATCTGACAGCTGTGAAATATTAATTGTCTCATTTGAGGGTTGTCATAACTGTCAGAAAATATCAAGCTGGCTTTCACTGGGAGCAAAGCCATTTCAAAACACGATGCTGAGATCACCTTTTGCATCTAGGGAAGAAGTCTTTGGCTTCATTTGGAACTTTCATGTGCGATGGAATGTGGCCTGGGAAAAACATAGGAGTGAGAGGAGGCATATAATCAGGGCTGCCATCAAAAGCTACATGGTGCCAGTGTAATAACCCCAGAAGGATTCTTCTTCTGCTTGGCACATATCACAGAGCAAATGTTTCTGTTTATTCTGTTTGTGCTCTCTCCAGCCAGATTTCTGAAAGCACAATCCAACATTACAATGACAGCTGATGAGCTCTGAGAGCCTCAGAGATTGTCAACGGCCAGGTACAGAGAAACAGCAGTGAGATATTTCTGGGCAAAGTCAGAGTGATGGAAACAAAATTACTGATCCAACTTGACCTTGCAGGAATGTCAAATAACATTTGCACGTCAGAGATGTGCCATTTGGGAAAAATACCAAGCAAAATGGCCTTGCTTCAAAGCTCCAATGACCTGCGTGTCCAGCTTTATGTGATATGGAGCTGAGTTGAATTATGTTGACATGAATAATGAAAACTGAGAGAACTAGTTGGTCAGTAGATCAGTGTTCTGAAATATAAGACATGCAAGTTTATTTCTGTATTGTAATATAACAAGAAGATAAATTTAAAAAAACCCAAACAGACAAATAAAACTATGGTAAGTTGCTCCCTCCAGCTGAATATTCCTGTTTTATTGTTTTTGTTTGTTAGGAGAATAGCACTTTTTATTGGTATTATTATTCTCAAGTTATTTGATATTTGACTAATTTCTTGTTCATAAGTAATTGGCAATCCCCAAAATTGAGTGGATAACATGATGTAAAATAACTGTAGTAACATATTTTAAATATAACAATAACAACAAAACAACAACAACAAAACAACAACAAAAGAACAACAACAACAACAATAATAATAATAATAATAATAATAATAATAATAATAATATACAAGTGATGTCAATCCTCTTAGCTCAATGAGACTTGTCTTCTAGGATATAGGCAGTGTTGGGGCATGTCCACAACAGGTCATGGATCCCAAGGATCGGGAGATGGTTGTAGTCTGGTACCCTAGGCCTGTGTACCTGGCACCCCAGTCTGATAGAGAGGAGGTTGGAGAGGCTGTAGTGTTAGAGGCTGAAAGCCAACCAGTGCCTTCTGCATGTCCCAAGGTGCACATGAGTGACTCAGGAGAAGAGAAGGAGTTTCTTCTTGATGCTAGGTTATGCAGAGTAGCCAGAAGGCACGAGTGGCTAAGGAAGAGGAGGTCTCTGCATGAATAGATCTCTAGAACAATTGACCACACCCTTAAGCTATTTAAGGTTAAACCACATGATGCTTCAGTGTGGAAGTTAACTTTTGTTATGTTCCAGATGTCTGCACGAATTTCTCTCTTGGGATATTATTATTTCAATGATGAATTATGAACTGGGGAGTTGGGATCATTATCTCCTGGCTTCCTAGCAACTCAGAGTGGGTCAATGAATGAGAGATGTATAATCAAAGAAAATATCTGTGAGTTTTTGTTTCTGTTTTGGAATCTAATTGGCAGCTGGCACGAAACAGACTTATTACTTGCTTTGTTGCTGGTTTTCTAAATCCAAATCTCCCTGTTCCTAAAATATTAGAATTATATGCTTAAATCTTGAAAAATCAGTGTGTGGATGCCTATTTCTTGGAAGGCGGGCTTATCACTGGGAAAGAATAGGCAGGTACAAAGAAGGCTCAGTCTTAAGTTGCTGACAGATGTTAATTTTTAAGAATAAAAAAAATACAGCCAGTTCAATCTTCATTTTCTCAATATCTGTCTGCCAGAGCGACAAATGGAATGGCTTACATTTTCAAGCTTTATGAGTCAACGCATGTATATTTCAAGTCTAAGCAAAGGAGAGAATATAGGAACAAACATTTTTAAAAGTTAAGACTATGGCAAATCGGAACAGTTGCTGCTGGATCATTGTACACTGACAGGATTTTGAATCACACATCTCTTTAAAAAACATGACCTAGAGCATGGCTTTCACACTCATGGCCTGCAGACCTGATGTGTCCCACGCTGGATGTGCTCATGCCCAGTTTAGTGAAGGGGGAAAATATGGATACATCACATGGTGCCTCCTTGACACCATGAGTTTGACACCCCTGAGCTAGAATAATTGTCTTATGTAATTGCTCTAGAGCAGTGTTTCCCAACCCTGGCAACTTGAAGATATTTGGACTTCAAGTCCCAGAATTCCCCAGCCAGCATTCGCTGGCTGGGGAATTCTGGGAGTTAAAGTCCAAATATCTTCAAGTTGCCAAGGTTGGGAAACACTGTTCTAGAGTTTCTTTGTTTCTTTCTGAACTTTTTTAAAAAGAAACAATACTACAAAAATACATTCAACCTTTGGTTCAAGGAGAGCTTGTTATGAAGAAAATTTGGTAGGAAAGATACTATGAGAAAAAATCAAGAGAGAAGGGGGTATATACAGGAAAAATGAATCCACCAAGACATCAAAGAATTTAAATTGGAGAGATGTAGGAGAGTTTCCTGTCAGTCCTCCCTCATCTTGTCTAGAAGATTGAAAGAAATGGCATCTATCTGGAAAATGGAGAAGAGAAATGAGATCCAAAGACAGAGATCCAGTGAGACGCAGGAAGAAAAAAAAGCCATGAGATGAATTCATCAGATCAGTCAAAGGGGGAAAAACAGCAGGACAAAGCACTCCAAGTTATCAAGAGATAGAAGGAGAGATCAAAAAAGTGAAGCCATGAGGATCAATGAGGATTAAATGACTGTGTGAGAGAAGATGGAGATAGAATCTGAAGCAGGAACACAATAGAGTTTGTGAAATGTAGGAGGTTTAGCATATGCCTGCCCCAAATAGCCAATCAGCCTAAATAGCAGAGCTAGGATCAAATATAATTCCTTCCACTCGTTGCCTCTTCTGTATAAAAAAAATAAGTGGTTCCTCACAATAACTATCCTAAGGTTAAACTAATAAGGAGGGTTTAAAGGTACAAAAGGATTATCTAATGTTAATTTTAGATGAACTAGGAAAAAAAGATTTCAGCCGGCCTAACTATACAATCCAATTATTTTAAATGTTTAATTTTTATCTTTAATTGAAATAAAACTAATAATGGGCCCTTTTCTGTTCCTAAATAAGAGGTAGCATTATTTTATTAAGTTGAGTTTTCCAGGGAGGGCTTAGAGGGATTTATCCCTTTTTTTTTGCAAAGTCTGACCCTGGGGGGACTAGCCAAAGTGCCAATTTTGTTTAAAGGAAGCAATAGGAGCTGGACAAAGTCCAGCAGAGCCTTTGAAATAAATGAGGTCCTGAACCCAGGAGGTCCCAAGTTAATAGAGGGCTAAACAGGCATACGTCCACCTAGATTATTGGAGGAAATCTTACTGTCTCCCCCTCTTTTGCAGAATTGCTTCTTGCCTAATGATTTTAGAGTCAGTGGCAGTTGTGACTGGAGGTCAATGGAAAGGACCTTGGTTTCTCTGCCTCTCCTGCTGAGTTTCAAAACTGCTGATAGGATTGCGGTTTGGCTGTTCTAACCAGAAGGGAAAACAGGAGTCAGATTAAAGTCAACTTGTAGTAAAATACAGCAAGTGGAGGTTTATAAACTCCTTATATGTGTAAGTAGCAAAGTTTTTCCAAGAGGAGAGGAGAAAGAGAACAGGAAATGTCCATTATGTGCAGGATCATTCCACCAGAGTGGAGAGTCAAAAGGATTTTCTCCCACAAAGCAAAGGAACATTAGTCTGCACATTGAAAATCCTATTATTGAAACCTGTGGAGTGGAAAATAATAGTGTGCATGTGCTGGAGGTTATCACAGCTAGCCTTCAAGTGGCAGGGATAGTAAATGCAGCCTCAGTGTAAGGAAACCAAACCATCAGTGGTTGCTTCCCTCCTTCAAAGTAGCATCTACAGTAATTGCATAAGAGCACCTATTGAGCACAACCTGGGGATAAGAATTAATTCAGCATTGACTTAGGGGAGTGTTATTAAAATGGGATAAAGCAAATTTAAGACTGGAAAACAGAAAAACTAAAACATATTTAAATGAACAGATTTTTTTAATCCAAACACTGAAAGTGGTTAAAATATTGTAGTGGAAGGAAACAGTGTGCCACCCTTACACTGGAACATGTGAGAAAAAACCCCCAATGAGGCAGCTGATAGGGCTTGATTGCTGAAAGCTATGGCATAAATTACAGAGAAGGAGAAATAAAATAGAGAATCAGGTGAATAAACAAGTGGTTTACAGGTATCATAAGAATGATTTTTAAAAATATTTCATTAATTCATTATAGATAAATCATTATATACAGAAAGTTATATATTACATTAAAGACCTAAATAATTTTGTACTTTAGGTCAGGAGTTTGCAACTTCTGTCACTTCCAAATCTACACCAAACTTTATGGAGGCATATAGAGAATATGGAGACAGAATTAATTTGTTGGAATTTCAGATGTTCCGAATCAGTAGATATTATAAGCTTTAAGTCACTATTTTCTCATAGCACTCTAGGTATTCAATTTAAAGAATGGCTCCATCACCTTTTGGGATTCTTGGTGCATCCAAAGGGGACACTTGTGCCAGGCTGATGAGCCTTGGTGGTGCAGTGATTAGAGTGCAGTACTGCAAGCTGTAGTTAACCAGTTCAAATCTCACCAGGCTCAAGATTGACTCAGCCTTCTGTCCTTCCAAAGTGGGTAAAATGAGGACCCAGATTGTTGGGGGGCAAATGCTAACTCTGTAAACCATTTAGAGAGGGCTGTAAAGCACTGTGAAGTAGTATATAAGTCTAAGTGTTATTGCTATTGCTGATAGAACTTTCATCCCCACGGCTTTTCAAGACCTTGTAATATCTATCAGTTAACTTTCAGTTAATCAGTTGAAACTGGGTGTCTTCCATTCATTCTGCTCGATGGGGTTCTAAATGGATAATTCCATAGCATTTTCAAGAAAATTGAAGACATTGAAAATAAAATGCTCTAGACCACAATGGGAAATTAAATTAATTAATTAATTTACTTATTTATTATTTATTTATTTATTTATTTTATTTGTCATACAAATATAGTATTGTATTGTAGTATGTTTAATATAATATAACTATAAAGTAGAGATAGAAAAGATAAAAAGACATTAGGACAGGAACGGTAGGCACAAAGGTGCAGTTATGCACACCCCTTATAGACCTCTTAGAAAAGGGGAGAGGTCTATTGTAGATAAATTTTCTAAACATAGTAATTGAAGTCTGGAGGAGTAAGGTAATTTGTTGTGTGAGGAGGAGTGGAGGACTCTTCTTGTGAAGTATTTCTGGACTCCTTCAATTGTATTAATGTCTGTTATGCAGTGTGGATTCCATACAGGTGAGCTGTATTCAAGAATTGGTCTGACAAATGTTTTGTATGCTCTGGTTAGTAGATCGGTGCTTCTAGAGAAAAAGTTGTATAGAATTAAGTTTGTGACTCTTAGTGCTTTTTTGGCAATGCTATTGCAGTGGGCTCTGACACTTAGGTCATTGGAAATGAGTGCTACAAGGTCTTTGACTGAGTGAGGATCTTCTGTGAGTTCAGTTTGTCCAAGTGTGTATTTAGTATTCGGATTATTTTTACCAATGTGTAGGACAGAGCATTTGTTGGATGAGATTTGCAGTTGCCAGTTGTTAGACCATTCAGCTACATGGTCAAGGTCTTTTTGAAGGGTAGCAGCATTGTCGGTGGTAGAAGTATTATCAGAGATATTAAATAGCTTAACATCATCAACAAAGAGAACACAATTGCTTGTAATATTGTCACAGAGATTGTTTATGTAGAATATAAAGAGAGTAGGTCCTAGGACACTGCCTTGGGGAACACTACTGTTAACTGGAACACGATTAGACATGGCATTACGTATTTTGACCACCTGTTGTCTTTTTGACAGGAACACTGATATCCAATTGCACAGTGGTCCTGAGATGCCATAAGATTTTAGTTTCATAAGACGTTTGCAAAAGTCTATGTATCAATTGATTTACCTTGGTCAATTTGGGTAGTCTATATGTTTTTGCAGTGTAAAAGTTGCAGGTTGCAGGATAATTTTTTTCTGAAACTGAATTGTTTGTTGGAAAGTAGGTTATTTCTTTCAAGTTGGAGAGTAATGGATTGGTTAATAATGGATTCCATGACTTTGCAAGTGAAAGAATTTAATGTGCATTGTTATAAGAGAAGAATTCCTTTTACTATTTATCCTTGCTATTTTTTCCAGGTACAATCCTGAAAGATTACTCAAATTCTCTTTTTCCTTATTGCAGGCTAAGCATGATTTTAATGCAGAGGTGGGTTCCTCCTGGTTTGGACCGGTTCACCCGAACTGGTAGCTACCCGCTGGTGACATCAGCATGATGTCATGGAACAAGTTCTGTTGGTGTTGGTCCATGGATGCTGCCATCTTTTGGGGGGATTATTTTTTGGATTTGTTTTTGTAAAAAATATTTGGGGGGCAGTTTTCTGGTTTTTTTTCCTTTCTGCACATGCACAGAAACTGAGTTTTCGGCACTGTATTTAGTTTTTTGGGGGACATTTTTTAAAAGAAATTTCAATACTGCCCATGCACGGCCATGCAGCATGAGAGGAAGTGAACTAGCAGCGAGGTAAGTTATAACCCACCCCTGTTATAATGTATAAGCTGCACATGTAAATCAATTTATTAACACTACAGATTAAGAACTTCAAATACTCCTAAATTAGAAGGAAGGTAGTATTTCAGCAATACTGTTCCCTTTGCAAATTTTTTAGGGCTTTAACCTTCAATGGTAATTAGAAATATACAATTTTGTAGATAAGTGGATATGCTATAATTCCTTCTGTTACTTATTATAGACTTGGAACATATTTATGCCACATAGATCTGCTTAATGTTATGTGTCCTCATAATGTTTTTTGATTCTTTGAAACAGAATTCATCCCCTCCTCCCATATGAAGATAACTCTGTATAGGAAGATGAAGAATTTGTTTTGTCATGGCTGCATGGATTAAGCAGATGGTAAATGCATGATTTTGTCTTGAATGATGATTTTCCTAGGTTCATTTATCATACAGTATAGGGAATGTTTTCTATTTCAAGCCAATTCTGTCTGTTTCCTCATCACACCAATTGTGTTTATCCCTGCCTAAAAAATGAACTTTAAATATTCCAGCAATGCCATGAATTGAATATAGAAAACAACAACAACCCTGATTTCTAATAGAAAAGGGATTCACTTCCCAAATACCACAGGATGGTATTCCTTTCATTTTGGAATAAATCAAGGGAAATTATTATAAATTCTGTGGCCATATTCCTATTGCTATCCATAATCCATCCAGAAAAGTGCATCACAAAATTGGCAACAATAAATCTTTTGTTATCACTTTAAATCCCAGTGACCAATTAGGTCCCACAGAGTGGGTCTTCTCCGGGTCCCGTCAACCAAACAATGTTGCTTGGCGGGACCCAGAGGAAGAGCCTTCTCTGTGGTGGCCCCGGCCCTCTGGAACCAACTCCCCCCAGAGATTAGAATTGCCCCCACCTTCCTTGCCTTTCGAAAGCTGCTTAAAACCCACCTCTGCCGCCAGGCATGGGGGAACTGAGATACACTTCCCTCTAGGCCTTTACAATTCTATGCATGGTATGTTTGTATGTATGATTGGTTTTTATATAATGGGTTTTTAACTGTTTTTAGTATTGGATTTTGTTATATACTGTTTTATTGCTGTTGTTATCCGCCCCGAGTCTGCGGAGAGGGGCGGCATACAAATCCAATTAATAATAATAATAATAATAATAATAATAATAATAATAATAATAATAAAATGACCCTTGCCCAATTGCCCAATTATTATTAATAGCATGATTAAATTTCATCAATGGTATTGCTAATTGAGTATTCTGGCATCTGAGTGCTCTGGCTTTTGTAGTATGAAGATTCTCACTTCCTTTTGTGGAAGGTGCTGCTGCAGATATTTAGTATTTAGGCAAAAATAATACATTAGAGAAAGCAATTACTTTTCTGAGTATCTTCTGAGACTGGGGATGAGTTAGAAATTTGTAAAAGCTTGTTCCAAATAGTTTGACTCTTGTCATCATGTTTGCACAATTAATAAGCAAAAGGAATCTTTAATTTGAAGAACCAGCAGGAATGAATGATGACTGTGGAAAGATATTCACAGGAATTCCAATCTGCTATTGTAACCCCAAACCTCTGAGTTGAACAATTTCATTCCTTAGGTCTGCTCTTTAGAGGACTGAATGCAATCTGTCTTGGCTCTCCCTTGAGAAAGCTGTCCTGTAACTCATATAGTGGTAAAAGTGTGGTTTAGTAAGACACTAAACTATAAAATGAAATTGTACAAAACTGAGGACATGCAGAAAGCACATGAAATGAGACTCATTTCTCACAATAGTTTATGCCTATGCTGCTATGGGAAAGAAGTAGGCACACACACTCACATCCACCCACACGGCCACACACACACAGGCTTTATTTTGGTTCAATGAGTCCTGAGATTTGGAAAACATCCAAACACATATATAATTTTAGCAAAAACTGAAATAAAGTAAAAGGGGGAAAGGGAGAGGAGAAGGGAATGGAAGGATAGAGACTTTATAAATGGGACATTCTCCAGTATGATTTAGATTAGATTTATTGATTAGATTTATTAGATTTATATGCCGCCCCTCTCCGCAAACTCGGGGCGGCTCACAACAATAGTACAAACAGTACATAGTAACAAATCCAAACCCACCAATCTAATTACAATTTAAGTTAGGAAATTCATAAAACAGTCCCAATATATATAAAAAACAGGCACACAGTCAATCAATCAAACGGCAAAACAACATGGGCAAGGGGGAGATGTTTTAGTTCCCCCATGCCTGATGGCAGAGGTGGGTTTTAAGGAGTTTACAAAAGGCAGGGAGGGTGGGGGCAGTCCTAATCTCAGGGGGGAGCTGGTTCCAGAGGGTCGGAGCCCCCACAGAGAAGGCTCTTCCCCTGGGTCCCGCCAGACGACATTGTTTGTTTGTTTGTTTGTTTATTTATTTAGTCCAATACACAATGAGGGTTTTAGTGGGTATATATCTATATACACATAATAAAATACATGATGAAGGTTATAAGCTTTCAAAGATATGAGAATTGTTTAGCAATAGCATTTAGCATTTAGCATTTAGACTTACATACCACTTCATAGTGCTTTTATAGCCCTCTCTAAGCGGTTTACAGAATCAGCACATTGCCTCCAACAATCTGGGACCTCATTTTACCCACCTCAGAAGGAAGAAAGGCTGAGTCAACCTTGAGCCGGTGGTGAGATTTGAACTGCTGAACTACAGCTAGCAGTTAGCTGAAGTAGCCTGCAGTGCTGCACTCTAACCACTGTACCACCCCGGCTCTTTAGAGATCCATACCAGGCAAGATGGAAGAAAAGTTCTTAGAAGAAAAGTTCTATGAACTTGGCAATAATGATCCCAATTTGCTGCTGTGGTTGCTAAAGAGGCCAATGAATCGACTGAGAAGTTTGTCTTTTATAGGGTTTTTATTATTTACATACATGAAATATTCAGGATTCTAACCCTCTAAAAAAGGGTTGCCATAGTAACGACAGTTGTCATGAAGGGATTGTCTTTTTATAAATTGTGAGCACATGCATGACTTACTGGGTATAGCACAGTATGGAAGTGGTGGAGGTTATTGTACAAAACAGTAACAAAATAGAGTCTGGATTTTCTCTTTGAGCCTTTTTCAACCTCTCCTGGATATATTGAGACTGCAGCTCCCAGATCTTGCTGGACAGGAAACCTGGACAATGCCAACTTGGGGAAGACTGGGATAAATACCAAGATCAATACCTGTAAATAAAAAACACAGACATGCAGTCTATTTTTCCTAGTTTTTCCGAGTGTATTCATATGCAAAAACATAAAAATAAAAAATAGCGCAGTAGGTCTCCTTCTCTTCATTTTTGCTCATTCATCTATTTGATTTTTATAATCAGAAACATCCAATTGTGCAGTACGAAAGGAGGCAGAGCTTGTATTGCGTTGGTATGACTAACTATCCTAGGTCTTGAAAGCTTAGAATTGCGGCACCTAATACACGATTTAAGTATTGCCCACAAGATCATATGCTGCAATGTCCTTCCGGTCAACGACTACTTCACCTTCAACCGCAACAACACAAGAGCATGCAACAGATTCAAACTTAATATTAACCGCTCCAAACTTGACTGTAAAAAATATGACTTTAACAATCGAGTCGTCAACGCGTGGAACTCATTACCGGACTCTATAGTGTCTACTCCCAACCCCCAACATTTCTCCCTTAGACTCTCCACATTTGATCTCTCCAGGTTCCTAAGAGGCCAGTAAGGGGCGTACATAAGTGCACTGATGTGCCTAACGTCCCCTGTCCAATTACCTTTCCTTTTCTCATATATCCTATATATTCTCTCCCTCTCATCCACTCCTCTTCTTTTTTACTTACTATCCCTATATATACTACTTAATGTTTATTTCATTCCATATGTATTGTATATTGGACAAAGAATAAATAAAAATAAATAAATTTGGCCACATTTCATCCCCAAATATTGTGTGTTATAATTTCTAAATTGTTACGTTCTTATACTTCTGTATAATGCACCCCATGTAGATTGCTTAAAAAGAATACATCAAATATTCATGAATAAATATAAAAAACCCTCTTGAAACATACTTTTCCCCACCAAAACCCATCTTATCTTATCTAACCATACTAATATATTGCTAAGTAAATCTATAGATACGAAATCATAAAACGTTAAAAGTTTAAGTACAACATGAAAATGTACAGTTAAATGTTTAAAACTGATATATAATAAGTTAAATATCTTATGCTGAAATACGTCTATTGTTCTGTATCGCCCTTACCTTTTGTATCCCTATTTCCCCCCTTTTTCTTTTTCTTCTTTTCTTAAAAAACCAATAAACTATATTTTAAAAAAAGAAAGAAACATACCTGTAATTGGTTTATAATTCTAGTCCTTTCTAACATATTCATTGAATATGAGGTTCCAACAACAAACAAGTTTGAAAAACACCAGTTAAGGGTAAAGTAACTGGAAGAGCAGATACATAGTTTTGCTTAATTTACACAGACCAGTTGGAGATTTCACTCCTTCCATCCAAATCATCCTCCTTTGCCTGGAAGAGAAGCTCCCCAATGGCTGGTGTGAATTATTATTTTGATGAGCCTTCCAATATAACCCATATCATGGGGAGCTGAGGTGTGTGCATTGGAAACTGATAGTGTTTTTATGAAGAGTCTGGTATTCAAATTTCAAAGCATCCAGTCCATGGGGGTTCTAGAATTCCATATCAGGGTTTCTTTATTGATCCTAAAACCTGCAGATGGCTCTTTCTTTCAGTTCAGACATGATGTTCTTTTGGAACTTTGTGAATTCTTAAAGGCTATTTACTCCCAAATCATTATTTCTTTTTATAAAGCTCCCTCCCACTCTCCAATGGTCTCACCTCACAGTTCTCTGCATGACAAAAGGCATTTTGTGTTTTTGTTTTTATGGCTTTACACTTTAAAAACCTTAGACCCTCATGGTTCAGCCTCCCTTTTAAATCGTATTTCCTTTTCTCCTCCTGCCTTTGCTCTGCTTAGCAGGTGTGAAATATTAATTGCCACACTGGGGACTGGGCATCAGTCTGCTGCATCTGACTTAAATATCATTCTCCATGGTGAGTGCAATGATTAGGGGAGGGAGGAGAAACAGAAAGGCCTTTTTAAAATAACTTCCCTCATGCCTCTTGATTAAGAGCCATGATTTGCTTCATACTGAGATATTTTGGCTAATTACGGAGAGGGGTACCCAATTTGTCACCTCTTTTGCTTTTGTTCTGCCACGTCTCTCAGTGACAGCATCACCAAAATGTGATGTACTGCTCAGTCAACAATTCCAGATGCTCCCTTGCAAATCCTGAAAAAGCAACAGCAGGATATTTAAAATCAGATTTTTTTTTTAAAAAAAAGAACAATGTATATTTTCCCTTACAAAAGCAAAATATAATAAAGCCGAACAACACACCCACTTACCCACGCACCCACCCATTACACCCCTAAGCAAAAAGAATAATGTCTATATGCCTTTACAATTAACATTTCTTTCCAGGCAACATTTAATTCACAAAAACAAAAAAGCCAGCAGACCTGTGACTATGGTTACAAAAGGTGACATGATTATAACTAGGAGAAACAATAAAATCTCAATTGTGAAGGACAGATATAAGGAAAACTTTTATAGCATTTTACATATATGTTTACTTTGTACAAGAAAAGAAATTAGTTCAGCTGTCAAGGATTTTGAGAATATTAGCTAACATTTCAATATACTGTATATATTTTTTCAGCTTCCATGGTTGCCAAGGTAACTTTGAGGACACTTAAATCATGTCTGATAAAGACTGAAATTAAAAGAATGTACTTGATCAAATCTGCCAGTCATGAAAAGGAATAGAGAACTTTAACTGCAACGAAGGAACCAGCAATGCACAGGGTTTCAAGAGCATTATTAAGTGGTGGAACAAAACTAATATGTCCCCTTCACCTACACATGAACACATAAATATATAATGTTGCACATGTCACAGGTTTTGACACATGTATGTGGCTGCTGGCCAGTCAGCCACAAAGCTTCCACTGGGCCCTCCATTATCCCCCCCCAAGTTTCTCCTGAAATGAACAAAAACTGGTGCCAAACAAGAGTAGACAGGCAGCAGCCAATTGCCTAACAGCTGCACAGTTCAGGAAGGAGTCCTTGAAGCATCCGCTGAAAGGAGAGCAGGAAGTGGAGGCAAACCAGACCAGGAAAGGATCTGGCTCAGCAACGGTGGAGCAGTGTTAGAGCACAGCTTCTGGAACTGACAGATGCTGTCAGAGGCTTTGGTGTGCTTCGAGGTTAGAGCTTGTCTGCTGCATTGCTACCAGGAGCCTCAGCATGGCTAAAGCGCCTCTTGGAGAAAGAGTGAGGACGCAGTCCAGTGTGGCCCGTTTTCTTCCTGCAGGGTGACCCAGCCAGCAGTGCCCTTACTCTCATCATGTCAGGAAAGAAGGAGGGAGAGGAAAAGACATCCTATTGGTAGGCTGCTCGCCTATACAGTGGTACCTCATCTTACGAACGCCTCTTCTAACGAACTTTTCAAGATACGAACCCGGTGTTTAAGATTTTTTTGCCTCTTCTTCCGAACTATTTTCACTTTACGAACCCAAGCAGCTGCGGCTGGGATGAAGGGGTTTCTTTCCCCCACCTTTTTTGAAGAAAGAAAAGGGAGGGGATGCTTGGAGTAGGAAAGATTTTGCAGAGAACAATGTGCTTGCAAAGGCACTGAAACGGTGTCTTTTGAAGAAAGAAAAGGGAGGGGCAGCTTGGAGGAAAGATTTTGCAGAGAACAACGTGCTTGCAAAGGCACTGAAACGGTGTCTTTTGAAGAAAGAAAAGGGAGGGGCGCCCCCCTTGCCTTTCTTCCTTCCCACTCACCCTTTAGCCTAGCCTTGCTTCTTCCACCTGCCCCCTTTAGCTGCTCCTCCCTGCCCTCTGTTCGCCTCCCTTCTAAAGTTTGGGATTTTCCTGAAGGATTTGCACGCATTATTTGCTTTTACAGTGATTCCTATGGGAAACATTGTTTCATCTTACGAACCTTTCACCTTACGAACCTCCTCCTGGAACCAATTAAGTTTGTATGATGAGGTACCACTGTACCTCCTTTTGATGGAGCAGAACTTTAAGGCAAATTAAGGCTGGTTATAAAACTGACTCTTCAAGAGCTTGTGAGCAAGATGCTCAGACATAGCTGAGGTTGCAAGAAGCCCTGACAACCTTTATGTTGAGGTGGAAATTTTATAGAAGGAAGGAGCATTCTCCACATGTTCGGAGGAGATTTGAGATGAATAAATTACATAAATAACTGTTCACTGAATTTCAGATTAATAAAGATTATGTCAAACAAGGCTACAAGGCGGTTTTGCGATACACACAAAGTATAGGCTCTATACTTTGACTATAGAGTATGAAGAATATATACAATATTGTTTTTCTTTTTAAAAAATTGGTTTGGTAATTTTTTTAAAAAAACAATCCCTTCATGGGCCCCCATTGAGCTCCATGGAACAATGTACCAGCTCTCCTCAGGCCTGGCCCTGCACATTCTCAATAGAAGTACATTCTCAATAGAGACACTGAGCAGGTGTCTCTCAACTCAAATGTGTTTCTATATATATGCTGACAGGCAGGGGGTGGGGAGAGGTAGGGAGACAGCCATGTGTCCATCGATTCAAAGGAGTGGGAGAATGTAACTTGAGATTTAAATTCTAAGGCTGACATACATGTACTGTATATGGTTAAATATCCATATATGTTATGCTAGATATCCATGTTCTGTGGTAGACAGATTTCTGCATACATATCTTCTTTCTTGTCCTTAGTAAAGCAATTAATCTAACAGTGCTAAGTTTATGATATTGCAGTATCTAATCTCTAATGCACATGTATCAAACTTGCTGCCTCACATTGCCGTCACATCATGTTTCATGGAGCTGGGGTGGGCGTGGCCTGCAAAAGGAGGCTTGGGTTTCTGAGACTAGACATTGATAATGATGCCTGGCTTAAGAGCTAAGAGCAACAGGGCATCTACGAGCACAAAATGCGTATTTGAGAATCATTTTTGATCTGCTCCAAACTCACTGTGTGCTTAATAATAATGCGAAAAAATATTTTAGTTTTTTTAAACATGCAGGCAAACTTCAAATTTGCAAGCTAAATGCCGGAAATATGTCAAAGTTAATGGCCATGACCTCACCTTATAGTAATTTATTCTACAAATTAATTCATTGTGCGAAGTATTTTAAAACTCCTTCTTATCAGTTTCTCTGGATAATTCCAGTCCTGGTATTATGAATGAGGTGGAAAAATTCTTCATGCCATGAATGATTTTATATACCTCAATCATATTCCTACTTGGTTGCCCCTTTTTTCCAAGCTAAATAGTTTAGCTTTTTCTCATAGAGATGTTTGAATACTGTTTAGTTTCCATTTTCTAATGGTTCATCAACTGCATTATATTCTTCCTCAAAGATAGCAACCAGAACTTAAATAATCCAGTATATACGCTTTCCAGAACTCAGAAAATAAATTATTCATCATTTGACTACAAGGATTTATGAGAGAATAAGGATGTAAACAGTCTGACATGAACTGATCACCATTGACTATGTCCAGATATACAATCCAGTATTTGCTATGTTTATGGTGTACGCTAAAATCAAATATTAACTTTAGTAGTTCAATCTTAGCTAGACCATGTACAGTAAGGTTACAGTAGATCTTATGTTCCAAATATTAAAACGGACTGGTTGACTTTCTGTAGACGAACGATCTTTTCCAATTCACCGAGGTTCAATTTCAGGTTAAAGGAAAAGTAAATGCAATCAATCAGTCAATCAATCAGAATAGAGCTGATAGAAGGGACCTTGGAAGTCCTAGTCCAGTGATGGCGAACCTTTTTTCCCTCAGGTTCTGAAAGAGTGTAGGCGTGTGCTACTGTGCATGTGTGAGTGCCCATACCTATAATTCAATGCCTGGGGAGGACTAAAACAGCTTCCCCCCCTGGAGGCCCTCTGGAGGCTGGGATCAGCCTGTTTCCCAACTTCTGGTGGGCCCTGTGGACTCATGTTTTGTCCTCCCCAGACTCCAAAGACTTCCCTGGAGCTGGGGGAGGGTAAAAGTGTCCTCTTCCATCCCCCAGAGCTTCTGTGTGAGCAAAAAAGCAGCTGGCCAGCACACACATGCATGCTGGAGCTGAGCTAGAGGAACATCTCATGTGCCAATAGATGTGGCTCCATGTGCCACCTGTGGCACCCGTGCCATAGGTTCGCCATCACAGAGCTGCCACTGCTGCTGGTTCATAGAGCTGAAAAGTTAGGGGACCCACTATCATATAGTATGCTTTATTTTTACTTGTGATAATATGGATCTGACATGAATAAGTGAACAAAGTGCAATCATCAACAAATATTGCCTTTGTTGAACTTCTGGATAAACAGGTCAATATTTCTATAAAGTAGCAGTCAAAGCTTGCTACAAAATCTGATACTCATAATTTACAAATGGATAGATTTACATGTATCCGAAGGTGGGCTCTCTTGGATTATCTTCTCTCTTTTCCCAGTGCCACACAGAGTCCCTCTTCATTTCAGAAATCCAATTATTACTTCTATACAATATTTGAGAACAAAAGAAATAGCAACAATGCTTTGCATTAAGATGACAATTGTAAAAGGCTTTACAATATTTTATGAAATTATACGGCATTGCATAGTTTGCCCGATAATAACTCAAATTGATGTACTAAATAGGCATAGTAATTATTTTAACAATATTAAATGTCTCTCTGTCAAATAATCATTTCATAAATATGGAGAAAGCATTTCTAAGTGGCACTGTCATTTAAGACACTACTGGATTGGTAACTCCCTCCCCTCCCCCCGCCCCCATCCCATATTCTTTTTCTTCAAGACAGATGGAGCTTCTTATCTGGCTGTGAGCTTCCTATTTTGTGAAAAATGAAAATGAATTTTTAAATTAAAAAAAGTATATATTATAGAAGAAATGTTGGCAGTGAACTGGAAAAATAGAAGGGAAGATAAAAGGAAGTATTTCTTTATCCAAGAATAAATTGTGCAAACCTTGTTCTATTACAGAAAGTCCCCCAGGGTATGAAGAAATAATTTATTTTCTGTCAGCTGTTTAAGACTCACAGTTCAGGCTGGGTGTATTAACTAGAGGTGCCTAAACTAAAAACACATTTAAAAAAACAACTCATAAAACCCTATGAATTTAAAGTATTATTGTTCAGATTAAACACAAATGATAATGTCACTTACAGCCTTAGGATATTCTGGTCCAGATGTTCACAACCTGGGAAGATATAGAGTTTAAGGATTTCTAATGACCCTTTCCATTTATCCATGAGGTTGGTGATATTTTCCGCCACACCAAAATGATTACCAGAAAATTTACATAATTCCCTACATTATAGTGGATTCCAGTTTAGTTCACCCAGTTAATGTCTTGTTTCATGGGACCTCTCCTGCCTTGTTAGATTTTACATTTTACAGAATTACAGGGATATACAGAATACTTCTAAGACACTAGTGTTTCTATTCATCAGTCTCCCAAAATATGATCACCTTCACTATGGAAAACAGGAAACAAAGACTCTTATTGACAAGGGCTGCACAAGGCAATTAATATAAGGGGTTTTGCAAAATATTAACTTAAGTGAACACACATTGAGTATTGATATAGTCTTGGTTGATGGCTTTGGTGGCCTAGAAGGCTCTCTTCAAACATTGTCACAATGTGCAGCTCAACTGCTTCACTGTCTTGGCGTTCCCAATGGAAGCATTGTTTGTACATAGGTTTGCATGTACCCTAACATACTTTGTAAAGTCCTTTTTTGAATGCATTGCATAGTTTTATCCTGCCTGTGTCCATCAGAAAGGTCAAGGGATGGGGAAGGAAATGATGTTATATAAGTTGTGATGGTGCAGTGCAAAACACATGATTGTGGACACACACAAATATGAAAGTTCAAGTTTAATGTCATGGTGTCTTTCCCAGCTGCTTCACCATTTTCCCATCAAAGTTATGTTCCAGACTGCTGCAGCTTCTACTAGTACCACAATAACACCTGCAGCTCCATGCATGATTTTGCTATCTCCACAGGTGCAGAAGCAAAATTGCGCTGGCCTTGCAAGCACTCATGAGCTGTGGTGGTGAGCCCAATTTAGCGTTCGGGCTAGAGCCTACTCCAGTTTAATAAAATCTCAGCATTTCAAAGCCTAATAGTAGGCGAAGAAGACATGATGGGAAAGGACAAACTGTTTAACATTCTTGGCATCTGTGATGAAAATTAAAGTGGAAAATCTTTTTTTTTTTTTAAGTACTTAGGCCTACATAAAATAACTTTTTGCATCATTGGAAAGAATGATTCTTCAATCGCAATATTTTTCACCAAACCTTATTGTTAATAATGTATGCTAGTGATAGAATAGAATAGAATAGAATAGAATAGAATTTTTATTGGCTAAGTGTGATTGGACACACAAGGAATTTGTCTTGGTGCATATGCTCTCAACGTACATAAAATAAAATATACATTTGTCAAGAATCATGTGGTACAACACTTAATGATTGTCATAGGGGTCAAATAAGCAATGAAGAAGCAATATTAATAAAAATCTTAGGATATAAGCAACAAGTTACAGTCATACAGTCAACATGGGAGGAAATGATAATACAGAAGCGACAATGCTCTTTCCAAATTTTACCATAGAAACCTATAACAAGTCATGTGATAGAACATGTAGCATAAATTTGAGTGGATTGAATTGAAGCAGATTTCCTATATTCAGGAAATAAATTAAATAATGTAAATTTTGATATTACATCTGTCAATGAAAGATAAATGATGGAAAGAAAGTCACAATATACAAAAAATATGTATGAAACTGTGAAAAGAGTCCAAACGCATCAAACAAACAAACAAACAGCCCTATGATGCTCAAAAAGCTACACAATATTGTGGCTGCCAGATGGAAAATATAAGAACAAAAAGTTGGACATGCCCTCTTTTTGCTGGATGTCTAGTAAGACAAAAGGTCTCAAGACTTCAAGACAAACTTTATTGTAATTTTTTTACTGTGAGCACACATGCATATATTAAAATCAAATCCTGTTGCCTGCTCTCAAAAGAAAGAATACTGTATATCTATCTGTTGTGTCCCATCTGTGTCCCGTGCAGCTGGTCACGGATCCTGAGGATTGAGAGATGGTTGTGGTCAGGCCTGTGTACCTGGCACCTGTTCTGCCTGGCCCCAAAACAAGGCAATTATACAAACACACACACACACACACAAACACACACACAGGCTTGGAAAAAAGCAAAAAGGTTTTCTTTATATACAAAAGGCTGCCGGCTGTCGTGAATGCAAGAGCAATGCTAGTTTATTAGTCCAAAAGGTCAGAGTTAATCACTCAAGCCAGCACAGTAGTCTTTCTGGCTTACATCAGCCAATTACTCAAGGATTGAGTGTCAGGAATTTCAAAGAGGTCCAAAAGCAACATGAAACCACGATGCATCAATGTCTCTCTCCAAAACTGAACAATAAAATCCCACATCAACTGCAAAGACTCCCCTTTTTAACTCTGTGGCGACATCCTTGATTCCTAACACCTGTGACTTAGAATTTGTTTCTGTGTCTGCACAGCTGCTCTTGACGTCCCAGCATTCTCCGGATGCAGACATTTAGAATAGGATCATTCATCATGTCCTCCCCGTCTCATTCAAATGAGACTCTGGCTGGAGATCTGACCGGCTCTGCTGCCCTCTCTGCCTCTCCAGCCCCTTGCTCATCCCTTTCTCCTTCTGGTTCACTATTGACTCCTCATCCAGTCAGACAGATCTTCTGTAATTGGACGGCCTCGGTTCTTCTGTGTCAAAATCAGCAGCCAGAAGAGCTGACCTGGGGCCAACAGCAACAGCACCTAAGTCTGATAAATGAGGAGGTCAGAGAGGATGTGGAGTCAGAGGCTGATAGCCAACCAGGGCTTTCTGCATGTCCCAAGGTGCACATGAGTGACTCAAGAGAAGAGAAGGAGTTTCTTCTTGATGCTAGGTTACACAGAGTAGCCAGAAGGTATGAGTGGCTAAGCAAGAGGAGGTCTCTGTGTGAATAGATCTCTAGAACAATTGGCCACACCCTTAGGCTATTTAAGGTTGAGTCACGTGATGCTTCAGTGCGGACGTCAACTTTTGTTATGCTCCAGATGTCTGCTTGGCTTTCTCTCTTGGGATATTATTATTTCAATGATGAATTATGAACACAAAAACTGTTTCCCCACCCCCAGGAGGCCCTCTGGAAGTCTATTTCCCAACTTCTGGTAGGCCCAGTAGGCTTGTGTTTTGCCCTCCCCGGTCTCCAAAGGCTTCTATGGTACTGGGGAAGGATAAAAACGCCCTCCCCATCCCTCCAAATGCTCTCTGGAAGCCAAAAACACCCTCCCAGAGCCTCTGTGCAAGCCAACAAATGCACGTTGGAGCTGAACTAGGGCAACAGCTTGCGTGCCAGCAGATATGGCTCTATGTGTCACCTGTGGAACATGTACCATAGGTTCACCATCACTGCCCTACACCCACCCATACAAACACACACACACACATCACTGTCCATTTTGAATACATAGCAGAAAGAAGAAACTTGAGAGTTCATAAGGTTGTTACCATATAGAACAAAACTGAGTGAAAACCTGTGACGAGCCAACTGAAGGAGAAATAAATTGGCTAAGTTATGGACCACAAAAAGTGAAATGAGATTAGGAATGTATAAAGTGTTTTCTAGAATGACAGTGGCATGTGGCAATCCCTGCTTTTAGTATTGTTACTGAGCAGTAATTTATTGAGGCTGCATAATAAAATCTTTTATTAAAAAAGTCAGGAGTAGGTAGGGTTACCAAGTATCTGAACAGGGAAAAGATGGAGAAATCAGGGGAAAAGAAGGATGCACCAATTTTTAATATTTGTTTTTATATTCGTTGGAGAGGAAGGCATACAATGGCATTCACTGAGTAAACAGGCATGCAATGGGGAATACACATTGATAGGAATATGGTAGAGTTATTAGAAGGCAAAAGCCTTCACCATGTAAGTGATTAAGGTCTTGTCAATTTCAGGCAGCAGCCCTGGGCAGAAGAGTACTAATTAAGGTCACAGAGCACAGCTTGTTAACTTGCAGTTAGCACTTATTAGTAGCCCTGCTGTTCTGTTCGGGTCTGTGAGACCCGAAATCAAGGTTTGAGACCATGTAAAAAATTTTCCCTGCATATCTGAAACTTGAAATTTCATGACTTTTCATCATTTCAGGGGTTCTCTCTATGAGAATTTTTTTGGGGGGGTGGGAGGTTTCTTTCTTGCTGAAAAAAAAAACCTCCCTAATGTTATGTTCCCGGGTCACCCTGACCCGGACCGAAAACTCTTCATTTGCAGTGCTTATGTTTGGTCTTTTTGAAAGCTTTTTTCACTTGGAAAGTAGTCTGAACATTTCTTCACACAATGGAATGAAAATTGAACTGAAAAAATTAATCCTTATTGGTTTATTTTGCCCATAAATGTGCCTCCCCCCCCCGTTTTTGTGAAAGTTTTTTCAATTTATGGATAGTTTTGCTTGCAAAATGCAGTCTATTTTACTGGAGTTGGTGTGGGAATGGTACCTTGAACATTTCTGAATATAAGAAAAATATAAAGGAACTGAAAAAAATGATTCTTACTGTTTTTTTAACATCAGAAATAAGCCCCCCCCCCTGGCTGCTTGCAACAATTTTCACTTTTTATTTTTTTATGCTCCAAATCCGAAATATTCTTTAAAATCTTACGCATTCATTTACTCAATTTAACAATGCTGATCATCAAAAAAATATTTGTGGGGGTGGGGGAAAAATTTTTTTCTTGGCAAAAAAAAAGTCACATTTACTCTGTTCGGGTCATATAGACCCGGATCAAAATGATTTTTTTTAGGTACTTGAATTTGGTCTTTTTGAAAACTTTTTCCACTGGAAAACTAGTTTGAACATTTATGAACATAATGATATGAAAATTGAACTGGAAAAATTGAGACTTATATTTTTATTTTGATCAAAAAGCCCCTCCCCCCATCCTTTTTGAATTTCGTGTCAATTTATATTTTTTAAGGCTACAAATCCCTAAGGAATTTTCCCCCAAAAGGTTTGATATACTAAATTGAACAATCCTGAACATAAGAAAAATATAAATGAACTGAAAAAAATGACTCTTATTGGTTTATTGTTTTATACTCGAGTATAAGCCTACTCGAGTATAAGCCTATTTGAGTATAAGCATGGGGGCCCATTTATGAGCAAAATAAACCAATAAGGATCATTTTTTCAGTTTAATTTTCATATCATTATGTTCAGAAAGGTTCAAGCTACCAATCCCACACCAAAATAGAATAGTAAAATAGAATGCATTTTGCAGGCAAAATTATCAATAAACTCAAAAGTTTTGATATACTAAATTGAACAATCCTAAACATAAGAAAAATAGAAATGAACTGAAAAAAAATGATTCTTATTGGTTTATTTTTGAATATAAGACCATATCATTTTATACTCGAGTATAAGCCTACTCGAGTATAAGCCTATTTGAGTATAAGCATGGGGGCCCATTTATGAGCAAAATAAACCAATAAGGATTAATTTTCTCAGTTCAATTTTCATATCATTGTGTGCAGAAATGTTCAAGCTACCAATCCCACACCAACTTTAGTAAAATAGAATGGATTTTGCAAGCAAAACTATCCATAAATTGAAAAAACTTTCACAAAAACGGGGGGGGAGGCACATTTATGTGCAAAATAAACCAATAAGGATTAATTTTTTCAGTTCAATTTTCATTCCATTGTGTGCAGAAATGTTCAAACATGTTTCCAGGTGAAAAAAGCTTTCAAAAAGACCAAACATAAGCACTGCAAATGAAGAGTTTTCGGTCCGGGTCAGGGTGACCCGGGAACATAACATTAGGAACTTTTTTCGAACAGAACAGCAGGGTTAGGGGAAGGACTGCACTGTAGAAGAAAGGTGCTCACGAAATGATACAGAAAAAGTTGGACAATATTTCATTTTAAGGCTATACCTGCTGGAAAGAGGATGTGAAGACAAAAAGAGAGAGAAGATCATATCATCCTTTTGCCAGACAACCGAATAGGTGAATTGTGAGACTATTTTCCAAAGACCTCTGTATCTTTCTATCAAGATCATACTGATAAAATTCATCATCAAAACACTGAAAATCTGTGGCACACTTGATACCATTATAAATTCTCAATAAATTAACTCAACTAGATTACATTTATTAGGATTAGTTTACCTATTTAATATTTTAGACAGCACCTCCAAAACCTGGGGGGGAAAATAAAGTCAGGCTGATGACTTTACTCATCTGTCTCTGTGTCTATTAGGTGTCCCTTCCGAAGTAAAAGTAACAAGCTCTTCCTGATTGCAAAAGAATTGAAAATGACCTCCCTTGAGTATCGGTGTTCAAGCACTGAGCCAATTTATTGCAGACTCAGTAGCTTTATATCTAGGGTTGATTAGTTATTTATCAAATGTATTCATCCCACAAGGAACTGGCAGGAATAAGTATGTCCTCTGTAAATTCCTTCTGAGACTGTTGTGCTGTTCCTAGCTAGGACAGCACTGCAGAAGCGTGCCTGCACAGGAAGATGTTTGCACGTTTTTCCGCAAGCCAGATCTTGCCGGCCATTGTTACCTCTTTGGTACTGGCCGCAGCAAGTGGAGTGCAATGAATTATATGATCCGTTAGTTGGAGGAGAAATGTAAACAACACTTTGAAATTCTGAAGCTGAGGCTTTTTATAAAGAAAGAAAAATCTCTTTATTTTCAGTAAGTGGCATAAGGTAACAAAAATATCAACAATAGGTAGAATAATTATTTAATTCTGATAGGGAAATGTTAAATCCAGCACTTAAATAACCACCCAAGGGGTTTTTTTGATGTGAGATTTCTTTTCCTCCTAAGACAGGAAAGCAATAAATCTTTGTTGAATAGGTTTCAAATCTTTTGTTCTTTCCCCAGCTGGGACTGGCTCCATGCTGTAAGACCAATCTAATGGACTATCTAAGTGATGATCTTTTTCCTCAATGGGCATTCTAAAAAGATTATATTCTTTAGCTCTGGTGGGGAACCAATGAGTAGCATACAGTAAATAAAATGCACCATATTGTTATGTTGAACACCTTACTATACCAAGCTTGCATTTGTTAAACTTAGGTGTCCTTTCAAGAAATGGAGCTCTGTATCTGCAAAAGTCCTCAGGAAAAAAAATATATGCATACTCACAAACACACATCCAATAGGTGAACCAGAAGCTGTCCCTCAGTCCAAAATCACTGAGGTTTTTTATCTCTTTCTGTAGGGTGGCAACCATCAAATTTTGACAGCAAAATCATGTTACTGTTCCCCCCATCCCAGATTAGCTAACCAGCAACAAAACAAGAAAAAGGTTTGTTGCTTATACATTCATTATAGATCTTTCATTTTATGGTCTATAAATAATCATATTAGGATGAATTTATCTATCTGAGCCAAAAAAGAAGCTCAGTTAACTTCTCATGACAGGCCTCTTCCATTTCTTTTGAATCCCATTTGCCTGTTTCCCCATCAGTAGAGGAAAAAATAGTTTTACCATCATATTGTTAAATGTTTTAATGCTTTCAGTATATTTTACACTTTAAATTTTTACAAAATTAAATAGGACTAAATTATAGTTCCCAAATTCTTCGTGGCTATCATGGCCATTACAAAAATTCAGATGAACTCAGATGTACTTATTGTTTCTTGAATGGGGATGTTTCTTTATGTGTATTAATGCACAATGTGAAGCTGGCAATAATAAACTGCTTTATATATAATTCATGTTTATAGAATGCTAACTAGTCTTATTTTCTTCAGGGCTTGAGTTGCAAAATTTTTGTTTTTTTAAATTTGTATCTGTAGCATACTTCAAATAGTATTGTGAATAAGCAAAACTTTTTGTAAGCTGGACTCCTTTTTCCCTGAGATGCAAGGTTTTATATAATGCTCTTTTCATTTGTCTATGTTTCCGAACAGGGAATTTATTTATTTTTTTAGTCTGGATAATTTATTGTACTCTTTAGACTCCAGAATAAATCATATGTTGGCTCCTACATAAACAAAAAGAAATCCCAGAATCTGCCATTTCTTAAAAAGTCAGCAGCTGTCTCAATTTGGGTGATATTTTAACAGTCTGAATTCTCACTGTTCTAAGTACCAAATTGGCATCTGAAGCATCCTTGAAAGTACAGTGCAGCTCTAACTGCTACAATAAGGATTTCAGCTTGATTTTCTGCAGCAAATGCATTGGTCATATATATATATATACCCAGAAGTCTTTTGTCCAAGATCTAATGGAATTTATTGACATTCATATAAACAGCCAGAGCCATTTAAAAGATTTTTTGAAAAATTCAGCTTGTTAATTGCACCCATAATATTCCATATATTCCTATCTAATGAGTAACTATATCAGTTGGTTCCCAAATGACTCAACTGTTGGGAAATTCATTGATCAACATATATTCAAATAGCAGCTGGTACCTGTCCTTATCTTACCCTAAATAACTAGGTTCTTCAAGCCTTAACAGGTTTAGAGGCACTGTCCATGACTTTATTAACCATTGCAATGGAACAAAAATTAACAATGTGTGGAATTTCAGCTTAGTCCATATGCTTGGCAAAGAGACGGTATGTCAGAATTTTGATATAATGGACAAAGCAGCAGAATATGAACTATTGATTCAGTGGCTGCTTCTGCACGTATATAGTGGTGGTTTAAATAGTGTTGGAAGAAAAATCCAGTCCTGTTTCAAGCCGGGATGAAGACACTGAAAATAATATGGATGCAGGCTGCAGGAAAGGAAGTCCTTTATTTGGTAGCCAGACAGTAGTGACAGCGGCATGTTTCTGAGGTGGCTGACAAAATGGGGTTGAGAGTAGGTAGTCTTTTATACTCTTAAGGTTCCAACTAATGAACCCTAACCAGTCAACACTCTGAAACCAATCAACACTTCAGGCTAAGGGTCCTCAACCCCTGCTCCATGGCCCAATGCCATGCCATAGCCCATTTGCAACTGGGGCATGGAATTGGTGGGTGAACATGCACCCATGCAAGGCTGCCTTGGGAAAGGCTGCCTTGGGAAAGGCTGCATTGATGTGCCTATGTACACAAAATCATTCCCTCTCCTTCTCCCACTTCCACCTCTGCTAGTTCACTGAGCCAGAAAGGTTGGAGACTGCTGCTTTAGATTGCTACTCTATAGCAAAGGGTGACTGGCAAAGGCAATTCTGGGTGACTGAGTGAACAGGTCTGGATTTGTATAAGAGTAAAGTGAGTAATATGAGAGGCAGGGGGAGAGGGAGGGAGAGAGGGGAGGAGGGAGAATGGAAGAGAGAAAGATAGGGAAAGGGTTCTCAGGGCAAAAAACTTTGAAGGAAATGCAATAGTATGTTAAATTCTTATGATCAGGGTTTTTCTGTAAAGTTATTTGACTAATATGAGTAGTAAATTTATTTTATTTACAATCATAGTGATGAGTTTTATTTTATTTACCTTACCTGGGGAAAAGTTTCAAATAGATCTTTCAGATCCTCCTCACTGGATAAAAGCACAGAGCACCAGACTTTGCAGATCAGCTTGAGTACTGTATTCTTGGGGAAATCAGTCTAAATCTTAGAACTAGCTTATACTTGAACATGCATTCCACATAGATAACACTTTTATTTGGATTAACTGAAGGATGATCATCCTTGCACATATATAAAAGGGATATGACTATAAACAAGAATATGGTTTTTGTGAAAGACATGCATACTGTATGGAAACCCCTACCAGATCCCAAAACAAGACCAGAATAACTTATAAACAATTTGTACCATGTGCACAATCAAATTCAGCAAGTGTTTGCGGAGTGATAAAGGAGACTGTTTGTAGCTCAGGGTTGAAATGAGATGTTCTCTGAGCTTGGTTGCTTTCTTGCAGATGTTTCATTACTGAAACTAAGTAATGCACTGATGATGCTACCTAATTTGGGTAATGGGTAAACATCTGCAAGAAAACAAGAAAGTTCAGAGAGCACCAAGGATCCTTCACAAAAAGCATTACTTGAGTAATAAAGCAACTCAGTGGATCAAGGAAAAATGTTTTTGGTCTTAGAAAGCTTCAAATTAACTAAGCAAATTCAACATTTGCCAACAAATGCATGTATCAGGATCCTAAGGGACAGGCTGAAGATCATACAGGATATAAGATTTGACAGTGAGTATCTAGACAGCGCTGGCTATCAGGTTTTACTGACAGTCTACTGCAGCTCCACACTTAATATTAAAGATTTTTTGATTCTGATGGTTCTACCTTGTCAAGAACAAAGATGCAAATTAAATGAAATTAAACTCTGAGGATAATGCCAAGCAGAAACAAAGCATCACACATAAGTCAAAAGACAACCTGTATGTCTGAGTAATATACTTGCACCCAGTTATTCTCCCTTGAAAGATAATTGCTGACAGTCTGCTGAACTTCTGCTTTAGCTCTTGAGAAAGTGATTTTCACTGAAATTTCAACAAGGTGACAATCATTTTTCAGCTAATGAATCTTTTACTTTCTTCAGTCAGTAGCTCTGTGACTTCAGTCAGGAACAAGAAGAAAAGTACTGTATTTTACTGTTTTATAAAGCTTGTAATTCCAGCATATTCTTTTTAGTTGTCTTTCAGGTAAAAGTCCCATCCCTTATGAATGTGTGTTGATATTGCACACTTGTAAAAAGCAGAGGCTTTGATTGAGGTATCTGCCACCTCTGTTGTTTTGACCATCTCCATGCTGGCACAATTGTCTAGGTTATTGTAATCCTATGGGATTTTAGGTCTTCCTCAAATCTGATTAGATGTACAGTTATACTTCTGTGCCAGAATGAAACTGCACATATAAAAACAGCAGAGCAGTACATATTCTTCAATAGAGAGAATATAATATTATTTAAAAGCATTATGTTTTTCCTCCAGGTTGGTGCAATTGTTTTTGGAAACTAGTTCCGGGATTGTTCTATGTGCTGGTGCAAACATAGTCATGCCCCTTTCCTTCCTTCCTTCCTTCCTTCCTTCCTTCCTTCCTTCCTTCCTTCCTTCCTTCCTTCCTTCCTTCCTTCTGCTACTAGAAATTTGGGTGGGAATAAAGGCAACACGAACAATGCCAGCCCCCAGCATCTTCACCCTGTCTTGTTTTGAATGCCAAAATTTGGACAAATCTTAAGTAATCAGAAACTAAGATGTAAAGTACTATCAATACCATTTCAAAATGCATACATTTCGAAGTGCAATGCTGCACTCTTCTGAATACTTTATTTTTAATAGGATAGCAAAAAGCGTCCTAGAAGGTGGTATGTTTGAAAGTAGAATTAGAGTTATCCTGTCTGATTATCTTGTGTTAACAAAAAAAAGCCCTTCTTCCTGGAACAGTTCCTTTCCTCTTCAAGGTTTGTGTGTCTGCCACTTTCCCCACATTGTATGTCACCGTAAGGCACTTTGCAAGATTGACAGAACTTTTGTCTGTGGAAAATTTAAGCTTTAAGTGCTTCAGAAACAAATGTGACAATTCTCAAATGCTAGCAGTTTGAATAGAGACGTTTTATTTCCAATTTGTGTAATGCTATTTTCTGCTAGCTAAACTAACTGGTGGGTGTGTTCACTCTGCACTAGATTAACTGGGAATATTCTGGGTGCAAATTATAATGGAAATTACACAGACATATTTTCAGCACTATCAACAATTTTTCTCTCCCTCTGTGTGTGTTTTCATATTGTTTTGCCAAGGGAAGAGGCCATTTAAAAAGATCAAAACAGTGATATTTTGTGTCCATGTGAAGAAAACGATCTATTTTATGCAAAAGTGAAGACAGCACAAACTTTTTTTAAAAATGAGGACAGAAAAAGCATGAAATCATATTTCAGAATAGGAAATCAAGAAGCATCTAATTGATGAATACTATTTTTAGATAAGCAAACAATAAGAAAAACTTAGAATATAGCTTGATTTCTTAAACAGTACTAAAAATAATAAACAATTACCTAGCAAAAAGAAGGCAAAACTCAGGCAAAAACAGGGAAAAATAAATATGAATGATTGGCAACAATTTATATTATTTCCGTATTACAAAAGGTCCAGAGCTCTCTAACTGTTAAGTTCTAAAGAACATAGGCTTCAATCAGGTCGTCCATTCTGAATGGAAAATAATGACCACGGATTGGCTAGAGCAGTGATGGCAAACCTTTTTCCCCTCGGGTGCCAAAAGTATTGGCCTGCACGAGTGCCCATAGCCATATTTCAATGCTTGGGGAGGGTGAAAATTGCCTCTCCTCCACTCCCCGGAGGCCCTCTGGAGGCCAGAAGCAGTCCATTTCCCAACTTCTGGGGGGCCCAGTAGGCCTGTTTTTTAACCCTCCCCAGGTTCCAGAAGCTTTCCTGGAGCCTGGGGAGGGCAAAAACACCCTCACCCACCCAGGAGGCCCTCTGGAAGCTGAAAATGCCTCCCAGAGCCTCTGTGTGAGCTGAAAATCAGCTGTCTGGTGCACACATACATGCTAGAGCTGAGTTAAAGTAACGATTCACGTGCCGCCAAATATGGCTTGGTGTGCTACCATAGGTTCGCCATCAATGGGCTAGACTATTTTGAAGCTCCCTATAAAAGGGCTGGTTGTCAGACAGAGCCTTTGCTGGGTTGTAAATAGTTGCCAAATAAAGAGCTGTTGTTTTGAAGTTTCAAGATGCAATTCAAAGTGTTGGTTATGACCTATAAAGCCCTACGTGGCATCAACTCAGAATACCTACGGGACTGCTTTCTGCCACATGAATCCCAGCGACTGTTCAGGTCCCACAAAGTTGGCCTTGTCCAAGTTCCATCAACTAGACAATGTCAGTTGGTGGGGCCTAGGGGAAGAGCCTTCTCTGTGGCCCTATGGAATCAACCACCCCTGGAGATTCCCACCCTCCTTGCCTTCTGCAACAGTCTTAAGACTCATTTATGTTGCCAGGCTTGGGGCCATTAGATTCTTGCCCCCTGGCCAGTGAATGTGCTGAGAGAAAGTTTATTGAATGGGAATGACTTCTTTATGGCTTTTGTGTTTTTTAGATTTTATATTTAATTAATTGGATTTGAAATGTTATACATTGTTTATTATATATTGTAAGCCTCCCTGAGTCCTCAGAGAGGGGCGGCATAAAAGTCCAATTAATAAACAAGTGCTGTTCCTGAGCTACAGCAGTACAGACATATACGAGATGGTCCAGCCAGTCGCTGAACCAATGCCCATCCAGATGGTCACCAGGTCCACCCTACAGACAATGCTCAACATCCATTATGCCCTGAAACCCTGCAAATTATTGAATGGGAACAATCAAAGGCACCCTGGTCCAGGGTGCACATTGACTTCCCCAGCCCTACTCATGGGCAAACTTTCTTCATAATTTTGGACACATACTCAAAGTGATTAGAGATATCCCTCATGACCACCACCATGGCAGAGGCAGTCATCAAGGTGCTACAGAGACTTTTCTCCATGCACGGCCTGCCCCATGTCCTGGTTTCAGACAATGGACCCCAATTCAGGGCCTTACAATTTGAAACCAATTTAGCAGAACAGGGGCTCAGACACATCCTTTGCTCACCATTCCATCCCTGCAACAATGGTCAAGTGGAGAGAATGGTGAAATCAGCAAAAGAAGCCCTGTCACACATGGCCCCAGGTGATTGGCAAACCCGAATCAATAAATTTTTATTAGTGCAGCATATCACTCCTAGAGCCAACACTCTAGAAGTCATTCTTATGGGTTGCCGACTATGATCCCACTTAGATTAACTACACCCTCACTACTCTGCTGAGACCCCAGTAGACTCCCATAGTCAGCTCTGACACTTTAGCATAGGAGATCAAGTATGCGCCCATAACTATGCTGGGGATCCTCTTTGGGTTCCTGCCATAATGACAGAGATCACTGCTCTGACTCTTACTGAGTAGAGCTCAAGGATGGTAGACGCTGGAGGCAGCATGTTGACCAACTCTGAGGCCAACTCAGCCGCTCAACTCAGGCTAGCAAAATTAACTTCTGAGCCAATGCCTAACCAACAGGAGTGATCACTCAGTCCTAACAGAGAGAACTCAAGCTAACAAAGTCCAGAAGATTTACTTATTATCATTCATGCCAGGGAGTGAGCACTGAGCAAACCAGTCCTCAAAGCTCCAGCCACACCCTGAGCTGAAATCCAGAAACTTCCATTGGTTGAGGCTGGGAGCAACAGAAGCTCATCTGAACTGACCGCTCATCCAGCTCCGACTGAGCTGCACAGGTCTAAAAGACCAACTAAACACCCTGCCTATTTGCGTGACTATCTCACATGTTGGGTTAGCCCAACCAAGAGGGGAGGAGTGTTGCATTCTCAGACTGAAGCACATAGGCTTCAATCAGGTCCTCCATTCTGGAGGGAAAATACTGATCACTGATTGGCTAGACTGTCTGGCAGCTCCCTATAAAAGGGCTGGCTGTCAGACATAGTCTTTTCTGGGCTGTAAATAGTTGCCAGAGCTGTTGTTTTGAAGCCACTTCTGTCTGCCTCTTCCATTCGCCCTATCTAACACTAAGCTTAACTCTTTTATGTGCATAACAGCAGCAGAAGAAAGATGAAAAGTAAGGCCCCAGGTGATTCCTACTTTGGTCTGCACTATGAACAAAACAATTTGGTGGATGGGGATGAAGTTATCTAACAGATTGCATCCTAAATTAGTACAATAATACATAACCATGTGGAACAAATACAGAAGCAACCATCTACTGTGATTTTACTGATTCCGGTGCAATGTGTTTATTAACCCTTCAAGGTTATCCAGAAGACAAATTCTACAGGAAGAGTAGAATGAAGCTTTATTAATACAGGTTACATTACAAGAATCTGGGATTTATTTATTTATTTATTTATTTTATTTATTTTGTCCAATACACAATTAGGATTTTAGTGGGTATATATATACATAGTAAAATACTTGAAACATAGAAACATAGAAACATAGAAGTCTGACGGCAGAAAAAGACCCCATGGTCCATCTAGTCTGCCCTTATACTATTTTCTGTATTTTATCTTAGGATGGATATATGTTTATCCCAGGCATGTTTAAATTCAGTTACTGTGGATTTATCTACCACATCTGCTGGAAGTTTGTTCCAAGGATCCACTACTCTTTCAGTAAAATAATATTTTCTCATGTTGCTTTTGATCTTACCCCCAACTAACCTCAGATTGTGTCCCCTTGTTCTTGTGTTCACTTTCCTATTAAAAACACTTCCCTCCTGGACCTTATTTAACCCTTTAATATATTTAAATGTTTCGATCATGTCCCCCCTTTTCCTTCTGTCCTCCAGACTATACAGATTGAGTTCATTAAGTCTTGATGAAGGTTATAGAGTAAAAATCTATGAAAGAATAGAAAAGAAGATATAGTAATAGAACATATCAATGAAAGAATAGAAGAAGAGATATAGGAATAGAAGAAAGGTAAAGGAGATATAGGAGAGCAATAGGACAGGGGACGGAAGGCACTCTAGTGCACTTGTACTCGCCCCTTACTGACCTCTTAGGAATCTGGATAGGTCAACCGTGGATAATCTAAGGGTAAAGTGTTGGGGGTTAGGGGATGACACTACGGAGTCCGGTAATGAGTTCCACGCTTCGACAACTCTGTTACTGAAGTCATATTTTTTACAGTCAAGTTTGGAGCAATTAATATTAAGTTTAAATCTGTTGTGTGCTCTTGTGTTGTTGTGGTTGAAGCTGAAGTAGTCGCCGACAGGCAGGACATTGCAGCATATGATCTTGTGGGCAATACTTAGATCTTGTTTAAGGCGTTTTAGTTCTAGACTTTCTAGGCCCAGGATTGAAAGTCTGGTCTCGTAGGGTATTCTGTTTCGAGTGGAGGAGTGAAAGTCTTTTCTGGTGAAGTATCTTTGGACATTTTCAAGGGTGTTGATGTCTGAGATGCGATATGGGTTCCAAACAGATGAGCTGTATTTGAGGATAGGTCTGGCAAATGATTTGTAAGCTCTGGTAAGTAGTGTGAGATTGCCAGAGCAGAAGCTATGTCTGTATGTTTGTTCCCTTTCCTTTTTCTGTTACCCTAATGAGTCTGGGAAGAGCCAGTCTGTTTCTGTTCATAATCTTACCTCTTTTCCCAAGATTTAATAAATGTTTTTGCCTTTTTTGTTTTTGTAACAGCTTCTAAACATTTCCCTCAAGGACATCTAGCAAAGCTCTCTACAATTTCAGAGCTCTATAATGCATTGTTCTGCTATTTTGCAAATAACTGCACATTTATTTAGTTCTGGACCACATTATAGTCCCCCTGGATGGTAATAAACAGTGTTCCAGCTATTCATTTAGTTTCAGAGCTGACAGATTAGCATTAGCAATGATCCATATTTCTCTTAAACAAACAAGCAACAGACATACAGGATTACTAAACATCTGCTCAAGTGCTGATCTTAGACTGTGCCTACTTACCTTGCAAATTCAAGAAGGACAAAATCTCCAGTGGTAGGGAGTGAGAATCTTAGGAGGCCATAGAAGTAGACCCAAGGATATTTTAATCATTCTTTTATGCCCCCCAAAGCCCGTATTTCACTCTTTGCTAATTGTCTCTTTGCAGCCTTAGCAGAGGGCTTTGCTAAAATGGCTAACATCCAGAGGAGCTCCCATCAAGTTCTGGATGGAGTTTATTTATCACAGAATAAAATATTTATGCCCATGTCTGGCTTTTGAAATCTGCTCAAATATTAATACCTCAGCAGGAGGATGTTTCATTGGCCCCTCAATAGAAGGACAATTATGAAAAGAGGCATCAGAGAGCTTTTGAAGCTTCCTAATAATGTTGCTGGGCCTGGAAATAACTGACCCATGAGATTTGTAAACACTTAGAGATGAGGCATGATAAAGTTTCTTGTTTCCTCTTTGTGATAATCCTTTTCTTATTAATGGGTATTCACATTTATATTTGAAATAATTGAACTAGCAATAACACAAGACCTTTTAAACAAGACAGATTTATTTTCAAAAAATGTACACAATATCAAGCAAAATTTCAACCAAACTCTACTCACCTATACTTTATACTACCTATATGATAGTATTCTATGAAAAATGACTAAAATATGCAGTATGGGATGATATTTACAGGAAATTTATGTAAGGAAAAGAATCAAACCTGGTACATTTCCTGGAAGTAACATGCACTGGACCAGGGTATCTACGAGACCGCCTTCTGCCGCACGAATCCCAATGACCAGTTAGGTCCCACAGAGTGGGCCTCCTCTGGGTCCCGTCAACAAAACAATGTCGTTTGGTGGGGCCCAGGGGAAAAAGCCTTCTCTGTGGCAGCCCCGGCCCTCTGGAACCAACTCCCCCCGGAGATTAGAATTGCCCCCACCCACCCTTAAATATTGGATTTGTCTTACATTGTATTGCTATTGCTGTGAGCCGCCCCGAGTCTGCGGAGAGGGGCGGCATACAAATCTGATTAAACTTGAAACTTAAACTCCTTACCTTTCGTAAGCTCCTTAAAACCCACCTCTGCCATCAGGCATGGGGGAACTAAGATATTCTTTCCCCCTAGGCCTTTACAATTCATGTATGGTATGTTTGTATGTATGGATGTTTGGTTTTACAATAAGGGTTTTTTAGTTGTTTTAGTATTGGATTTACATGTTGTTTTTGTTACTGTTGTTAGCCGCCCCGAGTCTATGGAGAGGGGCAGCATACAAATCCAATAAATAAATAAAATAATAAAATAAATAAAACCTTTTGAGCTATGCTTTATTAAAATCTCACTTTAGGTTATTCCCCCCTCCCCCAGTGTAGCACAAGTTGGTTGTATTGTGATAGAATATGATGATATTTGAGCAAGAATAAATCTTTCTTTGCGAAACAACTTAGATAAAAAAATCTCAATCAGTATACTTGCTCCATATCTATGGGCTCCAAAGCCATTGGTGATATCTGTTTTGCCCTCCACATGCTAAAAAGATTTTATGACAAAGGGATTTTCCCAAGTATTTTGCAAACAAACATTGATAAGGTTGTCTTAAAAGCATGCACCGTACTAACCATACCCACGGGATTTGAATCCACTGGCAATCTTGAATATTTTCTTTGTATTTAAAACACCTAACCCTAACCCTCAGTGGATTTTACCACAATTGGATTTTCCTATGTATTTTACCAGAAAAAGTAGATAACCATGCATTTGGACTCCAAATCCATTTGAGATGTCCATTTTGCTCTAAGAATTCATGGAGACCTACTATAACCCTGTAGATTTCAGCCCAAAGTGATTTTACACAGCCATTTAGACATAAAACGTAGATAAGGCAGGTTCAAAAAGCATCCACTCTCCTAACCAAACCCATGGGTTTCAAAGTCATTCACGTTGTCCATTTTTCTCTACAAATTCATGGAGACCTGACCTTAAACCTAAGTTAATTTTATCTGAATGAGATTTTACTCTGCATTTTCCAGGAAATATGGATAAGGCATTTTCAAAAAACATGCACTCACTTAACCCTAAACATGGGCTCCGAATCTATTGGCAATGTACATTTTTCTCTCTGATTTCATGGAGACCTAATTCTAATCTTAAATTGATATTACCTGAAGGCTATTTTTTCATGTATTTTACCAGGAAAATGTAGATGAGGAAATTCAAAAAGTCTGCACCCTCCTAAGCATATTCCTGTGGTCAAAATCAAATGGCGGTGGTCCATTTTCTCACCCAATTCATAGAGACCTAACTCCAAGTGTATTTTATTCAAATGGGATTTTCTCTTGTATTTAGGCAGAAAATGTAGATAAAGCAGACTCAAAAGCCAGGCATCTTTCTAAGCATATCCATGTGGTTCAAATCCATTGGTGATGTCCATTTTTCTCTCAAAATTCCTTGGAGACTTAACCCTAACCTTAAGTGGATTTTACATGAATGGGATTTTCCTTTTATTTTACCAGGAAATGTAGATCAGCCAGATTGAAAAAGCATGCACTTTCCTAATCATATCTATTGGGTCTGAATCCATTGGTGTCCAGTTTTCTCTCTGAATTCATGGAGACCTAACTCTAACCCTAAATGGATTTTACTCGAATGGGATTTTTCCATGTATTTTAATGGAAAATGTATTAAGGCAGGTTCAAAAAGCATGCACTCTCCTAACCTAGATATGGTTAGAAGGGTGCATGTTTTTTGTTCCTGCCTTGGGTCCTAATACATTGGTGATGTCCATTTTTCTCTCTAGATTCTTGAGACCTAACCCTAAGTGCTGTTTAACCAATTGGGATCTTTCTTTTGTATTTTATGAGGAAATATAAATAAGGCATATTCAAAAACCATGCACTGTCCTAACTATAACATAGGTTCCTAATTCATCAACATTATCCATTTTTTCCTCTGAATTCATGGATTCTGAAAGATTTAGAGATAAATTACAGCCCGCGTGGACCATAATAAATCAAATCTGAGAGTCGATAAATTAAAGTAGAGAATCAGCTTTCAAACACAGTTACTTTTATTACGAAAATAAGAAAATATAATTAATGCCTGTTTGAGGCATCTAAGATGCGTGTTACATCGTTGCAGACAAAAGAGAAAGAAACAGTACAAAATGGAGATTTTCAACAAGGAGGAAATGATGCATGTTTGACATGGCAGGATATTATATCATAATGGGTGGAGCTAATACAAACACACACTGTTAACTATTTAATTACTGAATGACTTAGAATGTCTCTGGGGCTGTCAATATTCAGCGTGACAGATTCATCCACTAACCAAAGTGGATTTCCCCCAAATGGCATATTTATTTTACCAAGAAATGTAGATAAGGCATGTTCAAAAGCTACCCATCGTCCTAACCAAGCCCATGCTGTGAGTCTATTCACAATGTCAATTTTTCTTTTCAAATTCATGGAGACCTAACCCAACTTTAAGTGGATTTTTACACAAATAGGATTTTCCTTTGTATTTTTGCCAGGAAATATTGATAAGGCAGGTTCAAAAAGTATACACCCTCCTAACCATCACAGAAAAATGGATATCAAATTTTGGCTGTCCATTACTGAGGAAATGCCAATACCCTAGTGGGGGAAGTATTGTGCCATAAAATAAATGAAAAATGGCAAAGCTTCAGGAAATGACTGTGTTACAGTTAAAATGCTGAAAGCAAATGTATACAGTGTGTGTGTGTGTGGGGGGGTATTTAGTCAGACACAATTGTGCAAGTTCTCCCACTTAAAAAGATGAGAGAGGCATGTAATTCACATCATTTTAACTATGAGAGACAATATGAGAAAACACATCCAGAAAATCACATTGTCTGATTTTTAATGAAATTATTTGCAAATTATGGTGGAAAATAAGTATTTGGTCACCTACAAACAAGCAAGATTTCTGGGTATCACAGACCTGTAACTTCTTTAAGAGGCCCCACTCATTACCTGTAGTAATGGCACCTGTTTGAACTTGTTATCAGTATAAAAGTCACCTGTCCACAGCCTCAAACAGTCACACTCCAAACTCCACTATGGTGAAGACCAAAGAGCTGTTGAAGGACACCAGAAACAAAATTATAGCCCTGCACCAGGCTGAGAAGACTGAATCTGCAATAGGTAAGCAGTTTGGTGTGAAGAAATCAACTGTGGGAGCAATAATTAGAAAATGGAAGACATATAAGACCACTGTTAATCTCCCTTGATCTGGGGCTCCATGCAAGATCTCACCCCATGGGGTCAAAATGATCACAACAATGGTGAGCAAAAATTCTAGAATCAGATGGAGGAACCTAGTAAATGACCTGCAGAGAGCTGGGACAAATGTAATGAAGACTACCATCAGTAACACACTATGCCACTATGGACTCAGATCCTGCAGTTAAGATGTGTCCCCCTGTTTAAGCCAGTACACGTCCGAGCCTGTCTGAAGTTTGCTAGAGAGCATTTAGATGATCCAGAAGAGTATTGGGAGAATGTCATATGGTCAACTCGTGGTGTTTGGAAGAGAAAGAATACTGTGTTGCACTCAAAGAACACCATAGGTGAAGTATGGGGGTGGCAACATCATGGTTTGTGTCTGTTTAACTGCAAAGGGATCAGGACAACTGATCCATGTACACGAAAGAATAAATGGAGCCATATATTATGAGATTTTGAGTGTAAACCTCCATCCATCAGCAAGGGCATTGAAGATGAAACATGGCTAGATCTTTCAGCATGACAATGATCCCAAGCACACTGCCAGGGCAACAAAGGAGTGGCTTTGTAAGGAGCATTTCAAGGTCCTGGAGTGGCCTACCCAGTCTCCAGATCTCAACCCTATAGAAAACCTTTGGAGGGAGTTGAAAGTCTGTGTTGACCAGCAACAGACCCAAAACATCACTGCTCTAGAGGAGATCTGCAGGGAGGAATGGGCCAACATACCAGCAACAGTGTGGGGCAACCTTGTGAGGACTTACAGAAAACGTTTGACTTCTGTCATTGCCAACAACAGATACATAACAAAGTATTGAGATGAACTTTTGTTATTGACCAAATACTTATTTTCCACCATAATTTGCAAATAAATTCATTAAAAATCAGACAATGTGATTTTCTGGATGTGTTTTCTCATGTTGTCACTCATGGTTGAGGTCTACCTATGATGTCAATTACAGGCTCTCTCATCTTTTTAAGTGGGAGAACTAGCACAATTGGTGTCTGACTAAATACTCCCCCCCCCCCTGTATTCGAGATGCCTTGGATAAGAGAAAATACACAAAGCTTTCTGCATAGCTTTCCTTGACTACAAAAAGGCATTTGACTCAGTATTTCAGCAAGCATTAATTAATGTATTGGTCAACCAAGGTATGCTTACATACATACATTACATTACATTATATATACCACATTGTAATTCAAATTCCAGACTTGATTACAGAAAATATGACTTCAGTTATAGGGTGGTCAATGTTGGGATTGCACTACCTGACTCCATTGTTACATTCCCAAACCCCCATAACTTTAACCTTATACTGTTGATCTCACCCCATTTCTAAGAGGTCTGTAAGGGGTATGCATAAGCACACCAGCATTAATACCATCTCTGTCCTATTGTCCCCATTAATTCATACCCATTTACTGTGTTCATATTTATGTTTATACTTAAACATGTTATCTTTTACATATGTGACAAACTAAACAAATAAAATAAAATAACTAAAATAAAAATAAAAATACTTATGACAATCAATATTTGGAAAAAGAATAGAATAGAATAGAATAGAATAATTTTATTGGCCAAGTGTGATTGGACACACAAGGGATTTGTCTTGATGCATGTGCTCTCAGTGTACATAAAAGAAAATAAGTTCATTAAAAATTATAAGTTATATAATGATGACAATCTGTCTTAATGATCCTAAAGTGGAAATCAACATAGAGTGAGGTGTATGACAAGGCTATACAATATCACCTATCCTTTTCTTAGCCTGCCTTTAAGAATTATTTCACAAAGTAGATTGGGCAAAAGATGGAATAAAAATCAATGATGCCTATTTAAATCACTTAAGATTTGCAGATAATGTTCTCTTATCACAAGACCCAGAAGAGCTATACAAACATAGAAGACACAGTCACATACAAGGTCTGTATAAGGCAGGAGAACCATTTGGCTTAAAAATAAACTTGAAAAAGAGCCAGATTATGTTTAATAAATTCACCAAAGGAGAAAAAATTACATCCAGAGAAGAACTAGACATAATAGACTGCTACATATACTTTGGCCAACAAATCTCAATTGAAGGTGATACAATAAAGGAAATTGAATGCTGTGTTAAATGTGATTGGCAGGCATTCAGCAAGTTAAGCCTAATTTTCAAGAACAACCTCCCCCTATGCCTGAGGATAAAAGTTTTCGATCCGTGTGTGATACCTGTTCTAACATATGCTGGTGAAACATGGACACTAACCCCACGATCAATACAAAAGCTACAAGTGGTGCAAAGAGCCATGGAAAAAAGACATGCTCAGCAACAAAAGTGTATGATACAATCAATAGAGTAAAAGAATTGAAATGGAAATGGGCTGGTCACATATCAAGAAGAACTGGTGGCAGGTGGACCAAGGCAGTCATAGAATGGATTCCATAAAAAGCATTCATGAAAGAGAACTAAACAAGATGAAGCAGGGACATTACATATACTGTATACAGTATATGCTTGCGTATATAGTTATATAATTACACACATACAGATGCATATAAGTTAAGTTATGCAAATCTTGTGTAAATGCATCTTTTTGGTTGATTTATTAATAATATCCTAACTTGAACAGATAGAAGCTGTTTTTAGTCTTGAAGTGTTGAGCTTTGTTGCTATTAAACAATAGTCTCAAAAATTATTCAGCAGTGCCCATCTATACTATATTTATGATGTGGTGAGAAAAGTCCAGAAATATTTCCGATATTATTTTAATAGGTGCAGAAATTAAACTATTATTAGTGGAATGCATAAATAATCCTCATAACCATCACCTGCATGAATTGTACTGAATTAATCACTACAGTGCGCCAATTATTTTTCTCCCTCCCAAATTGTGAAGAAGGATCCCTATTGCTAATCAGCTTCATTTCTTTGAATTATAAATTTTAGTCCCCCAGACCTATGTTTCTATTCAGAGTTTGTTTGGTAGTGGGACTGGGCAGCACTTGGAAAAATGACAGCAATTAACCCAGCTGCTGAGTGTAGCAAGCTGAGAAAATATCTATCATTTTCAGGCATGGGGGCGTTTGCAGGAGGAACCTTCTAGTTGCAGCCTTTTTTATTTTATAATTGCACTAACAGATGCTGAAGGAGAACTAATTTTTTTACAGCCTTGGGTGTCTCTCACTTTCTCTTTACCACCTGTGAGGACGACCACTTTCACCCCTGAAATTTGTGCTTAATAAGCCTTTCTCAGTGGCACGTATCAATTATTACTCAAGTACTTTGGCTCAGGCGGGTAACTGTAAAGCTATTGAGTTAAAGCAATAATGAGCGGAAAGCCAACCCTCGCCATGGGGCAGCCACAACAAACCAGGGGCTCTGTTGTTAAGTGAAATTTGCCTTTTTCATGCTGGGCTTTCAGTTTGGAAACCTGAATATCGTCCCCTTCCTCCCCCCCCTCCGCCCCCATCTCAAGCCATCTGCAACATTTCAGATGGCTTCTTTATAAAATGTGTGGTGAGAAGGAAATTAAAAGCCCAACTGTATGTAAATAGGAACCTGAGTGATGCATTCAGCAACTCTGGGGAATGAGCAGCTGTGATTTGCCAAGCCATCCAGAAAATTAAAAAAGATTGTTTTACAAACAGGCAGAGGAGGTGTGTCGGAACACGACACCCTGGGAGTACACACAGCTTACTGAAGGCAGCTTTGTGAGGATTTCCTGTGATTTAAACACAGTTTTGCAGTCTTTTGGCTTGAGACAGACCATTGCGAGAGCAAGTTTTATCAAGGGCTTATGTCTTTGAAGCATTCTCCCTCTCATCCAGAGTTTATTTTCTAAACTCAGAAAAAAGTGCCAAGCCTTTTTACATCTAAAGGCTGTGATGTTTCTGAGCTTGGAACACAGATGGTGATCTATATCCAGATGTATAGGTGCAATATTAATGTCTTAGAAACTTTTTGTAATGGCTCCCATTATCTCTTAAGTGTGAAATTCTCCTGTGATTAATAGTTGGGGTTTACATAACATTCTTGTGCAGAGCCAGAACCGTAACTGGCACTAATGTATCTCTGCTTCCCCTGACTATCAGAACAGTCACAGATTACTTTTACAAAAGGTCTAAATTCATCCTCCGAATGATTTTTGAAATTGAAGTTTATGTGTAGTTTTTGGGCTACAGTACAAATTCCTATCAGTTTTTTTTAATTTTTTTTTAAAAGTTCAAAAGAAATATGTGTGCTTTCCTTGTATTATAAAATAGGACTACCTGAATTAGTTTGTTAGGATGTGAAAACCACCCCAAATCCTCAAAAAAAATGTAAATATCATTATTTATTAATATAAATTATATAGAGCACTGATTCCCAAAAGGTGACTGAGTTTTCATGATAAACATAGTAAGGAGATATCTGTCCTTAGTGAAAATAGAAATTCCAGAATGTTTCTTAAACAATGCCTTGTATCCGTTATACAGTGTGCTTTGGCATCACAGGCTGTCTACCTGGAATTACAGAAGTTTTAAACGGCTGGAAAGACCATTCTGAAAATTCATGAGAACATCTATAAGAATAATCCATTTGATTAATAGCTGCAGAAAAGAGAACCATTCCTCTTTAGTGTTTAATTTTCTTTAAAGGTGGAAAAATGAAGTTCCTCCTCTGTGACTTTAAGGCAGAAGAAATACAAGGATAATTCAAAAGTCTATGGTAATAAAACTGACTCATCTTCTGTAAATCTACAAAATAGGTAAATCTTTAGTAAAACATGAGTGAACCAAGTGCAGCTATTCCTTAGGAAATACCTCATAGATTCAATACTATAGAGATATAAAACAGAAGAACAGGAATAAGAATTCAGCCTTTGTTTCCCATCTTTCATATATTTGGATGCCATTAAAGGAAATCAGTCAGATTGGTTGCAACCAATGTGAATCCAATCTGGACTAGTTTGGTTTAGATGATATAGATATTCCATTGTTAGAATGATAGAAGATAGGAGTATGCCACACAATATACAGTATTTACAAAATGCATGCTTTTGTTTTCCAAGATCCCATAAAAGGAAGTTTATGAAAAGCAATTGAGAGTTCTGTTTTAACATGATGTTTAAATGGAAGCTGACATAGCTCAACCTATGATACCAGGCAATGGAAAGCTTGTCTTGAAGCTTATCCCCAGTGTTCATTCCCCTTATGGAAGACTCACTTTAAAACATACAAACCTAGTCAATATCCCATATCCTTCCAACATTGCTTTCTGCTGTTTTATTGATGCCATGATAAAGACGGTGTTTTCTTTTCCAATCCCCAGCAGCCTGCTGACCTATTCCTGCCTGCTAAAGGCTAAAGTGTCATTTGAGAATACAGTGTTTATAAATTCTGCATCGGATCTTTGACCTAGGCTATATAAACTCTTGTTCTGCCTCAGGCAGTGTCTGTGTGGTGAACTCAGGCAGTCTGATAGTTCCAGCTGCAAAAATCAAATCACTGTGTCAAAATAATGTTTGAAGAGCTCATTCAGAAGTGATCCCTGTTTTGAAACCTCTCCCTTCCCAAACATACTTTTGGAGAAGACAAACCCAGTATGAAAAAGAATAAGAAATGTTGGAAGAAATATCTTCTGTTTCAGTTCCAAGTGGGAAGAAAGACACTGCAAACATAGTGGCTGTTTGGAAAGATACTTTTAATAGTGGACGCCTTGAAAATGTTGGGTGAAGGAAAAAAAGTGATGTGATGCTGAGAGTGCCTGAATTTTATACCCTTTCTGGGCTTTTGGATTTGAGCTTGTATTCTGATTGCGGCTATGCAGGGGCAAATCTGTAGTCCAGGGGTGGGCAATTAATTTTGCCATAGGGCTGCATGAGAAATTGGGATGGTTTTAGAGGGCCGGACTATTAGAATTAACTCAGTTCTTCCCCAATACTGTATATTATTGGGTAGAACTGAGTTAATTATATTACAATTATAAATTATATTATATGTTATATGTTATATGTTATGTGTTATGTGTTATATGTCATGTGTCATATGTCATATGTTATATGTTATATGTTATATGTTATATGTTATATGTTACCGTATTTTTCGCTCCATAAGACGCAGTTTTTTTCCTCCCAAAGTAGGATGAAAAATCAGCCGCGTCTTATGGAGCGAAGATGCAGGCAGGGAGGGGGGGAGGCACTGGAGCAGAGGGGGGGCGGCGATATCCAAGCCGCATTTGTCTTTCTCCGCCGCCGCCAGGCTCCGCCCGGCTGTCATTTTGTAGAGAAGCAAGAAATGGAGGAAGAGCTGGATGCTGGTGGTGGCGGGGGAAGGCGAATGCGGCTTGGAAGCTGGGAGGGGGGCGGAATATGGGAGGAGAGAAGCAGCCTCCACGCTTTCCTTTCGGAGGAAGAGCTAAGTGGCCAAAGATGTTCCGCCTCCCACCCAGCTTCCAAGCCGCATTTGCTTTTCTCCGCTGCCGCCAGGCTCCGCCCGGCTGTCATTTTGTAGAGAAGCGAGAAACGGAGGAAGAGCTGGATGCTGGTGGTGGCGGGGGAAGGCGAATGCGGCTTGGAAGCTGGGAGGGGAGCGGAATATGGGAGGAGAGAAGCAGCCTCCACGCTTTCCTTTCGGAGGAAGAGCTAAGTGGCCAAAGACGTTCCGCCTCCCACCCAGCTTCCAAGCCGCATTTGCTTTTCTCCGCTGCCGCCAGGCTCCGCCCGGCTGTCATTTTGTAGAGAAGCGAGAAACGGAGGAAGAGCTGGATGCTGGTGGTGGCGGGGGAAGGCGAATGCGGCTTGGAAGCTGGGAGGGGAGCGGAATATGGGAGGAGAGAAGCAGCCTCCACGCTTTCCTTTCGGAGGAAGAGCTAAGTGGCCAAAGACGTTCCGCCCCCCACCCAGCTTCCAAGCCGCATTCGCCTTCCTCCGCCGCCGCCAGCCGGAGCGAGCTGCTGGGCTGCGTGTGGCGGGAGAAGCCCGGACAACGCCGGAGCGCTGGGCAGCACTACCGCCGCCGCCGCAGGGAGAGGTGGGCATGTGGGCTGGCGGCATTGGGCTTGGTGGAAAGTCCGGGGGCAGCTCCAGCAACTCCCCTCCCGTGGCTGCTGTTGAGGCGGCAGCGGCGTCTGCCTCCGGCGCGCGGCTCTCTCACCATTCTTCTCTTTCCCCCTCTCGGGCTCCGAATGCGGCGGCGGGAAGAGGAAACGAGGCGCAAGGCAGCGGCGCATACGTCGCAGCGTCTGCAGGAACGGGTGGTGGGGCGCCGTTGTTGTCCTCACGGCACAAAGCCACACAGTCCCGGACCGCTTGCTTCCCCGGCCAGCAAGCCGGCTGCCTGGGAAAGCAGCGCATTTGAAAAACGCTTTCCCAGGCAGCGGGGAGGTCTCGAAGACCCAAAACCCAGCCAGTCGCTCGCAGCCGGTCGGCGGAGAGATGCGGCAGCCAAGGGGAAGCGACAACAGCTGCTGCCGTTCTCACTTCAATTGTTTTGGGTAACCTTATTAACTTTCCCTTCCCGCACTCCTCATGGCTGGGCGCTCTTGGCTTTCCCGCTTCCCAAGCTTGGCCACTGCAGCCAAGCAGAGCCTGAACGAGAGAATATCCAGGCTTCGGTCACCAGCAGCCCAGCCCCCCACCTATTATGCCTCCTCTTCCCCCTCCCACGATGTATTTGGGAGATTAGCCTGTAAAGCTAACGCTCTCCGAGGAGAATGCAGCCTTCTCCTTTCTTTGGATTCTAAAATATTTAGAGCTATTTATTTGTTGTTGCTTGTTTGTATATTTTCCCAATTCTCCTAGGGCAGTGTTATTGTAATAAATATTTTAGCCTACTTTTTGGCTCAAAATATTTTTTTTCTATTTTCCTCCTCTAAAATCTAGGTGCGTCTTATCAGCAGGTGCGTCTTATAGAGCGAAAAATACGGTATATATTATATATTATATATTATATATTATATATTATATATTATATATTATATATTATATATTATATATTATATATTATATATTATATATTATATATTATATATTATATATTATATATTATATATTATATATTATATATTATATATTATATATTATATATTATATATTATATATTATATATTATATATTGAACACCCGGTTCTTATCTAGAAAATTTGGAGCGACCTCCGTGGGCTGGTCACAGACAGCAGGCGGGCCGCATCTTGCCCAGGTCTGCTGTAGTCCCATGATGGCGAATCTATGGCTTGGATGTCACAAGTATAAGGTGACCAGATGTCCCGCTTTTCGCGGCACAGTCACGCTTTTTCCTAATCTGTCCCGCGTCCTGCATCTTTTCAGAAATGTCCCGATTCTCTCTCTCTCTCCTCTATGGTGACTTCCTGTGTACTTCCTGTGTCTCCCAGTACTTCCTGTGTCTCCCAGGTTGTACTTCCTGTGTCTCCCAGTATTTCCTGTGTCTCTCTCAGGGTAGGCCTCAGGCTGAAGCCATGTTCGTAGGATGCTGCCTGTACATCGCAGAGAGGTGAGGGCATCCCCCAGAGAGAAAGGGAGGGAGGATGAGAGAGAGAGAAAAATAAAGAGAAATCCCCCCCCCCCAATCAATGGTGTCCCGCTTCAGTGACTTAAAAATCTGGTCACTTTACACAAGAAGCACGCAGAGCTATATATGTGGGCATGCGACCTCAGATGCAGCATGCATTTGCGTATTGGCCCCCTGATTTTTTGGGCCTTCTGGGCCCACTGGTATTGGGAAATTGCCTATTTTTATCCTCCAAAAGGGTTTGTGAAGGCCCATTTTTTGCTCTCCCCATTCTCCAGAACCTTTCTGGGAACCTGAAGAGAGAGAGAAAATGACCTTCCTCATTCCCCCGTAGGCCCTGCACTGGCCAGAAAAGGCCCATTTCCCAACTTGAAGCCTGGGGAAACCAAAAAGGAAAAAAAAAGGAATTTCCAGTTCAACTGGAAGTCAGCAAATGGAATGTTTCTGGCCTTTAGAGGATGTTCGGGGGATTGGGAAAGGCCATTTTTGCTCTACCAGGCTCCTAGAAAAGCTCTGGAGCTTGGGGACAGCAAAAAACTCCCAGGCCTTCTGGTTTGACCAGAAGTTGGCAAAATTGGCCATTTTCTGCCTCCAGAGGGTCTCCGGGGGGTGGGGGGTGGGGAAGGCTGTTTTTACCCTCTCTGGGCTCCTAGAAAGACACTGAAATCTGGGGAGAATGAAAAACAGGCGTGCCATTATGTACCAGGACTGAGAGGGGTCATGCACACATATGCAGGGGGGGAGCTATAGAATTATGAGTGTGGGCATGCACACACATGCTCGTCCATGTTCTCCCCATTTTGGCATAGGAACTAAAAAAGGTTCACCATCACTGCTGTAGGCTGTGTTGAACTTGGGTGAGCCTGCTGGGTGATCTAATCTTCCCAGGTCCCATGTGGTGAGTTCTGTTGCTATATGGATAAAGGGCAGGGGTGCGGTGTGACTTACCTCACTGCCAGTTCACTTCCTGATTTATGACCAGAAGCAAATAACTACTTCTGCGCTTGTGCACAAGTGAAAAACAAGACGAGAGAGCTGGTTTGGGGGCATGTCCAACCATCCATCATTGCTGACTCAGAGGGAAATTCCTGCAATTGGTTCTATAGAATCAGTCTGGAATGGCAGGAACCCACCTCTGGTAGAAAGCTAATCCTACCTCTGTTGCATCTTGGGCATTTACCTATGAATAGACCTAACTATCTCTTTATTTCTTAAGTGTGGACATCTACTGTGTGCTATTGAACATTGTGGGGGCTATCAAGAGTGATTCTGTTTCCTGCCTAAAAACACGTTCTTCTATTTTTCATCCAGGGAAATATAATATTCTGCCTTTTTAATATTTCTCAAAATATTTCCTTTTTCTAGGAGTGGGGTGGAGTGCTAACTTGCTACAAAAAAAGTGGGAAGAAAAAGAAAGGAAAGCTAAGTGTTTCATAGCTTTTCTTGAAAACCCCATCTAATTGAGATCTAACAAGGGAGAATAGTGTTTTCTTTTCTTCAAGAAACAAGCAGCTGGAGCAGAACGGTAATTTGGATGCAGCCTAGCCTAGAAGAAGAAAAAGCTTTTGGACAGGAGGTGCAAATGACCTTTAGGAAGTTTGTTTGTTTGCTTTAAATTAAGGTGGAAGAGAAGCATTCTTATTCCTAATATACAGTATAAGCTATATGCTTTCCGTAGTTCTCTGGGTCTCCTATTGTACAACTCTGCAGCACTTAAAAGTCACAAACAAGAGTCACAAAGCCTTGAAAAGGCCTCTTCATGAGCATGATGGAAATTAGCTGATATTTTCAATTGTAATAAATATGTAGGAGATTTTAGTGAGCTCTTAACTGGGGAGGAGGGGAACAGACATTCTGGAAATTGCAATCCCCCCAGAAGCAATAATTATGCAAGGACAGAAAAAAGGAGAGTTACAGTAGTTTCAGAGTTGGGTAAAGCTGAATTCTGTAAACTAGATATTCCCACCTGCAGAAATGGAAGTGAAGCGATTTCCTTTCTCTTCCTTGCTCTATATCATTGCTGCACATGACCTATTGCAATGTTTTTCCCCTTCACAGAGCTGGGGTAGGCGTCGCCTGTGCATAATGCATCTGATCTATGGGCCACCAGTTTGACACCACTCCTCTATAGCAGTGTTTCCCAACCTTTTTTGAGCCGCTGCACATTATTCATATTTTCAAAATCCTGGGGAACACTGAAAGGGGGGGGCGGGCTAAAGAAAAGTTTGGACAAAAAAAACCTCTCTCTTCCTCCCTTTCGCTCTATTTCTCCCTCTTTCTCTCTTTTCCTTCCTTCCCTTCTTTCTCTCTCTCCATCCCTCTTTCTTTCTTTCTTCCTCTCTTTTTTGCTCTCTTTCTCTCTCCCTCCTTCCCTTCCTCTATGTCTTTCTCTCTCCCTTGCTCTCTCTCTCTCTGTCTCTCTTGCTATCTCTTTCTTGCTTTTCTCTCTCTCTCTTGCTGTCTCTCTCTCTTTCACTGTCTTGCTATATGTCTCTTTCTTTCTCTTTGCCTCTCTTGCTATCTCTCTTTCTTTCTCTCTCTCTCTTTCTCTCTCTCTGTCTCTCTTGCTATGTCTCTTTCTCTCTCTCTCTCTCTCTCTCTGTGCCTCTCTTGCTAAGTCTCTCTTTTTCTCTTGCTATGTCTCTCTTTCTTTCTCTCTCTCTCTGCCTCTCTTGCTATGTCTCTCTTTCTCTCTCTCTTTCTCTCTCTCTCTTTCTCTGCCTCTCTTGCTGTCTCTCTTTCTTGCTCTGTCTCTCTTTCTCTGCCTCTCTTGCTATGTCTCTTTCTCTCTCTCTCTGCCTCTCTTATATGTCTCTCTTTCTTTCTCGCTCTCTCTCAGCTGACTGCAAGCGGGAGCCCTGACGGCGGCAGCTGGACGTGGTGCTGGACACCGTATATGCCAGGCACGCAGCGCCAGCATGTACGACGTCCAGCAGCACGTCCAACCACCACCGTCAGTGCTCTCGCTTGCAGTCAGCTGAGAGAGAGAGAGAGAGAGATCCCTCTCGCCGCCGCCATCTCCCCGCGACTGCCTGCGGCCGCTGCGGCCACCCCCCCCCCACTCCCATCGGACACTTGCCGTCGACGCCAGAGAAGCTCCAGCTGGGCGGGGCACTGCCGGTACTTCCGTCCTGGGGCTCCCGCTCGCAGCTGTCCCCCGCCTCCTGCTCGATGCCGCGGTTTTCGGCGCTCTCCTGCTGGGCCCCAAAGAAGGAAGGCGGGAAAAAGGTGCGAAGAATGGAGCTCTCCTTCTTCCTGCCTTCCTTCTTTGGGGCCCAGCAGGAGAGTGCCGAAAACCGTGGCATCGAGCAGGAGGCGGGGGACAGCTGCGAGCGGGAGCCCCAGGACGGAAGTACCGGCAGCGCCCCACCCAGCTGAAGCTTGGCGGCACACCTGGCCATGTCTCGCGGCACACCAGTGTGCCGCAGCACACCAGTTGGGAAACGCTGCTCTATAGCAATGCACTAGGAGTTATTCCACTAGGAGTTATTAAATATAGACTTCCTTCTTTGGTTGCATACCTTACACAAGTATCTAAAATAAGCTCTATTGAATCTAGTTGTCCTTCTGATTACACATTATTTTCACCTCTGTTGTTGGAGAAAATGTAAATCAATCCATGAAACTTTGATATGCATCTTTTATTTGACATGAAAGACATTTACTTTTGATAGAATGGGTTACTTATGAATATTGACAATGCATAACTAGAAGATGGCTATTCACACCTTCTCTATAGCTCTGGCTGTATCGCTTTGGCTCTGTGGAATACTCTTCTTCCAAAGAACTGGCAGCTTCCCCACCTTCTGGAGGCCTTGAAGAGCTTGCTTTTCCCATAAGGAAGATTCTGTTCGAATGTATGAAAGACTGCTGCAGCAGGGTGCCATGAATTTTTATGCTCTTTTAAAATAACTATTTTGTATGCTGACCAGAATTTTTAAAATATGGGTGGTTACATAAGTTTTTTTTAAAAAAATAAAAAGTAAAATAAATTTAAAAATCAAATGAACATTGTAATCAGTTTTTTCGATCAACAACATTGATGAACCTCTCTGCATTTCTTCTGAAACACAATGCAAACGTTTCACATTTTCTTCGCAATCAGATAAAAATAAATATAGCCTTTGATTATGTTTCAGACTGATCGTCTCATTCTAAAAGTCAACTTATATTGAACACAACCTGCACCCCTTTTATTTGTGTATGCAAATTTGCAATTAAGCATACAGGATGCATCTGTTTAATTAAAAGGGAAGTTAATTTCAGTAGTACAGTGATCCCTCAAGTTTCGCGATCTCGATCTTCGCGAAATGCTATATCGCAATTTTAAAAAAAATATTAATTAAAAAAAAAACCACTTCCGGGTTTGGCTTCGGGAGTCAGCTGGGAAGCGGCACGGCTGTTTTAAAAGGTCGCAGCCGGCCTGGGGGGCTTCCCAGCACCCCCCCCCCGAACCCCCAACCCGGGTTCGGGGGGTGCTGGGAAGCCCCCCAGGCCGGCTGCGACCTTTTAAAACAGCCACGGCGCTTCCCAGCTGAGTCCTGAAGCCAAACCCGGAAGTTCAGTGGCCGGACAAGCGGCGGACAAGCGGCGGGCGGACAAGCGGCGGGCGGACAAGCGGCGGGCGGACAAGCGGCGGGCGGACAAGCGGCGGGCGGACAAGCGGCGGGCGGACAAGCGGCGGGCGGACAAGCGGCGGGCGGACAAGCGGCGGGCGGACAAGCGGCGGGCGGACAAGCGGCGGGCGGACAAGCGGCGGGCGGACAAGCGGCGGGCGGACAAGCGGCGGGCGGACAAGCGGCAGCCAAGCGGCGGCCGGACAAGCAGCGGGCGGACAAGCGGTGGGCGGACAAGCGGCGGGCGGACAAGCAGCGGGCGGACAAGCGGCGGACAAGCGGCGGGTGGACAAGCGGCGGACAAGCGGCGGACAAGCGGCAGCAGCGAGGAGCCGAAGATCGGGGTTTCCCCTTTGCGGCGCTGCCGAGCAGATCAGCTGCTGGGCGGCGGAAGGAACCTTCCCTGGGCCAGGTGCGGAAGTAAAAACGCCATGGAAAAAAGGGCGCGCATGCGCAGATGGTGTTTTTACTTCCGCACCACTATATTGCGAAAAATTGAGTATCGCGAGGGGTCTTGGAACGTAACCCTCGCGATACTCGAGGGATCACTGTATACTATATGTATAAATAAAACAATTTCCAGAGGAATAGTCATTATTGTGCTTTTCAACAAAAATAAAACATTTTTGTGTATCTTAATGACTAATAGCTTTACCAGATATAGACAGTATAGCAGAAATAATTCCTAAAGAAAGATTATGTATGTATGTATGTATGTATGTACGTACGTACGTACTTACTTACTTACTTACTTACTTACTTACTTACTTACTTACTTACTTACTTACTTACTTACTTACTTATTTAATTTTTAGGCCGACCCCCTCAAAGAACTCGGGAAAGCTTACAACATATAAAAGAATACACTATAATATAGTAACCTAAATCCAATTAATTTAAAACTAAATATATTAATTTAAAACCCCCAATTTTATTAAAAAAACCGATCATACCCACTCAAACAGCAACCATACATGACATTCATCGGTCAGGGGACTAGAGTCTAATCTCTCCAAGCCTGTTGACACAGGTGAGTTTTAACACTCTTGAGAAAGACGAGGAAGATGGGAGTAGTATGAATCTCTGTGGTGAGCTGATTCCAGAGGGCTGGGCCCCCAACAGAGAAGACTCTTCCTCCCGGCCCCTACAAGTGATATGGTCTAGGCTGGACCTGACCAGTCGTTGTGACTCATGCGGCAGAAGGTGGTCCTGCAAGTAATCTGGCCCAATGCCATGTAGGGCTTTATATGTCATTACCAACACTTTGAATTGCATCCAGAAGCCAATTGGCAGCCAATGCAGTACACAGAGTTTTGGAGAAATGTGGTCATGCCGAGGGAGGCCCATGATTGCTCGTGTGCCTGCATTTTGCCCAATTTGTAGTTTCCGAACGCTCTTCAAAGGTAGCCCCATGTAGAGAGCATTGCAGTAGTTGAATCTAGAGGTGATAAGGGCATGAGTGACTGTGAGTAGACTCCCTGTCCAAATAGGGCCGCAAATGGTGCACCAGGTAAACATGGGCAAACACCCCCCTCGCCACAGCTGGAAGATGATGTTCTAAAGTTAGCTGTGGATAGAATTGTAGAATACAAGTAGATAGAATCTATTGTGGATAGATTTAGAAGTTAATCTGTGGCCAAAATATTATGCTGATTCCTGGACTTGTTGGGGAATTATTGAATAATTTTCTGATTAGACTCTAGCTATGATATTATTCCTATATACAGAAACTTTGATACCAAGCTAATTAAAATGATGCTTGTCACTTTCTTTTTAACTATAGAGTTTAAGGCTTTAGTGAGGTTTTATTTTAATGTTTTCTTCTGCCATTTATTTTATTTTGTAGCAAGAATTTCTTGATTTGAATGTTACTCTTGGGCTTATATAAACTTTAAAAGCAAGCAGGGTAATACAAGCTTCATTGACTTTAGTATGTAAAGAGCAATTAAAACTCTATACAATTAAGTTATATATTAAAATCAATTAACACCTTTAAAATACCACTTGCCTATGAAAACATTTATTGATTTTGTTTTCACATCAGAATGAGAAGACCTATATTTGATTATATCCCCCATGAAAACAAAAACTCTGCATTTATTCAATAATTTGCTTTGTAAAAATACTGGCTTACAGTGCTATTATTACACAGCTATAAACAAATATGGTTGACAAAAATAGCAAATATCTCATAGGAAAGCTATAAAAATAATAATAGATAGTGTATGATAATCTCTTAACATTAATCCTCCACATTTAGCACATGGGATAAAGTCAGGCACAAACAGTCCAATTCATTACTACATTAATGAGCTAATAGCATTGATGAGCAATTATCCAAAAGACACTTGCATTTAATGTCAGTAAAATTCTCTTTTGTTATAGACATTTTACAATGAACAATGAAAAACGTGATTGATAATAGCAATTATAAAGGAAAAATAAAATATAATTGACATCAATTTCAATATCTTTATATTAAAAAAGACTTTAATCTCTTTAATTTGGAGCAAAAATATATCCTTTTACTCACAATTCAATGTGAGTAAAATCTGTGTAAGGGAACACATTTGTAAGGATAAGTTATTCTTCAGCAGAACTGTGCAATAGAACGTTGAAATTAATTAATTAAAAGACAAAACAAAGTCTTTGAAGGTGTTGCATTACCTTAAGAAACAATTTTATAAATAGGTTTCAGAGGGTCTTTGAGTCTTTGGAGAGAGGCAACATATAAATCCAATTAATTCATTGGATTTATATGTCGCCTCTCTCCAAAGACTCAAAGACTCTCTGAAACATATTTATAAAACTGTTTCTTAAAGTAATGCAACCCCTTCAAATACTTTGTTTTGTCTCCTATTGGAATGTCTATAAAAGGTTTATGGGTTTGCCTGACATTTTCTATAGCTCTTAGAACTATTGGTTAAGATATTCAGGCATGAATGAAGCCGGGGTGGCTCAGCAGGTAGAGTGCTGTACTGCAGGCCATTGAAGCTGACTGCAGATCTGTAGGTCAGCAGTTCAAATCTTATCCCCAGCTCAAGGTTGACTCAGCCTTCCATCCTTCCGAGGTGGGTAAAATGAGGACCTGGATTGTTGGGGGCAATAGGCTGGCTCTGTTAAAAAGTGCTATTGCTAACATGTTGTAAGCTGCCCTGAGTCTAAGGAGAAGGGTGGCATAAAAATCCAATCAATCAATCAATGAAAAGTGCTAGAAATTCACATTGCCTCATTACTCTGACAATTGCATTAAATCATTAAGAGAAAACCAAGTTACCTCACAAAGATACATTTTCAAGAGGCAACTGGATTTTCTGTTTTTTCTTTGAAGATGCTTTGTTTCTCATCCAAGAAGCTTTTTCAACTCTGAAGAAGTTGAAGGAGCTTCTTGGATGCAAAAGCTGAATGTTTTCAAAGAAAATCCAGAAAGTCCATTATCACTTCAAAAAGCACCTTAGGGACAACCATGACCTGGGTGACTGAAAGTCTCCATAAACAAGTTATAAATAATAATAATAATAATAATAATAATAATAATAATAATAATAATAACTAAATAGACCTTTATTACAGTCAAAGACCATCAATATAATAATAATAATAATAATAATAATAATAATAATAATAATAATAATAATATAATAATTGGAGAAGATTGAAGGCAAAGTGGATAAAGAAAAGACCTGGTCATGGCTTACAAGTGGAACACTCAAAAAGGAGACAGAAGGACTAATACTGGCGGCACAAGAACAGGCCATTAGAACAAATGCTGTCAAAGCCAGAATTGAAAAATCAACAGACGATCCAAAGTGCAGACTCTGTAAAGAAACAGATGAAATAATCGATCACATACTCAGCTGCTGCAAAAAGATTGCACAGACTGACTACAAGCATAGACATGATGCTGTGGCACAGATGATCCACTGGAACTTGTGCCGGAACTACCATTTACCAGTGGCAAAGAACTGGTGGAATCATAAGCCCGAAAAAGTGGTCGAAAATGAGCAAGCAAAACTACTGTGGGACTTCCGACTTCCGACTGACCGAATTCTGAAGCATAACACACCAGACATTGTGATCATGGAGAAAAAGAAAGTATGGATGATCGACATCGCAATCCCAGGAGACAGAATTGAGAAGAAGCAGCTAGAGAAATTAGTGAAATACGAAGATCTAAAAATCGAGCTGCAACGACTCTGGCATAAGCCAGTGAAAGTGGGCCCAGTTGTACTTGGCACACTGGGCGCAGTACCAAAGGATCTCAGCGGACATTTGAAAACCATCAGAATTGACAAAATCTCCATCTGTCAATTGCAAAAGGCGGCTTTACTGGGATCGGCAAACATAATTCGCCGCTACATCACGCAGTCCTAGGTGCTTGGGAAGCGCCCGACTGGTGATGAAATACGAAATCCAGCATAGTGATCTCATTGGCTGTGTTGTACTGACATAATAATAATAATAATAATAATAATAATAATAATAATAATAATAATAATAATAATAATAAACAAGTAACCTCACATGGGCCTAATGTCCATATTTATTTGGAAGAGGAAGGAACTCACTTCAGAAGGGCTTAGTCTCCTCTCCAGATCACCTTAGCAACTTTAGTATGGGCAAGTTATCCTTGAAATTTACTTCTCATGTGGTTGAAAACTTTTCTTAAACAATTCCCAGTGCAAATCAATTACAGTGACATTGTAGAGAAGAAGCTGAATACACAATATATATGGGTGCAATTTCTTACTAAATTCAGTATATTGAGAAATGCTAACAGTAATGAATATGGATATTTTAGGATTTTTTTTAATGAGAACAAGAAAATGAATCAATATGTGAAAGCCTGTTATACAGACTATGCAGTCCTAATTATCTATTCAGTTATAAGCTCTTAAATTATATCTTATATACCATTTCAAGAGGAAAAAAAAGATCTGTTTTGATATTTTAAAAATAAGAAGTGGCAGATAAGTGAATGGGAAGTTTTTTATGGGGTGTGGGAGCAAATGGGAATTTTCTTACCAGTACAACTTAAGCACTAAGTCTGGTGAAGTTTATATAAAAATTGCACTGCTGGTAATTAGCATTTTGACTGAACTTGGCAAGTTCTGAGAGCTGCAAAAATGTACAAGCTGCATGTATGTCATGAGTCACTTACATGAAGGTCTGGAATAAAGCATGAGTAGATTTATTTTAAGTAAGTGAGCAGAACTTTTATGGAGAAAGTATAGCACTCTCCCACATTTCCCGGTGTTAATCTTCCTGTAGAACATAAGTGCAAAACATCTATTTAGAATGAGAAACACATTTCTCTGCATAAGAGAAATTCCTAGCAAAGATTCTTTTAAATAATCCAGTTATAAGAGAGCCTAATAATTTATTTAAATTTCTTGGAAGCTGCAGTTCAAATACAAGTCCAAAGTAGAATCTGATGATTTTTCAGAAATGGAAGTCAATATTATATTGTTTTGGCCTCTGATATGCTTGATAGGTCACTCTGTATATCCAAAACCCTATTAGATTTCTTTTAAAGTAATGGCAGTGGGACACTCCCTCCCTCTCCCTCTCTTTGCCCTCCCCTTCCTCCCCCCCTCTCCCCCCCCCCACTGGTACTGCATCAGGTCAATCTCCACTTTAATATTCATTCATGAAAACCACTTTCAACCTTGAGACACATAAGACATGCTAATACAGCATCCTGATTGTTTCTTATTTTGTCACTTCAATGTTGTGAGAAATAATTGCTGCAATTATATGCTAATCAACATTTCACTAACCATTCCCCCCCCAAAAACCTCAATATTTTCTAATGAAACCCCTTTGTTTTTTTACATATTCAAGGATCAAATGCACTGACAGCACAATACCCTATATGTAACATCACATATTTCTTTATCCCCATAATTTTTATTTCGGGATTTTGGTATGATTGGTTAATGCATTAGGCCATCAGTCCGATTGACTTATAGCACCCACTGTTTCTCCCCCACCCCACTCCAGATCTATGTTGCCAAGTAATAAAATATTGTAAAGGCAAACAATCTTCACCCAGAAAAGCACAGCTGGAACAGCCAAAGCTACTTTAAGTGACAGAGATGACCCCCTCCTCCATTAAACTTAAACCCATCATGCATAAACTGCATAGAGAAAATTATTATTCTATTCCTCCTGCCAGGCAGAACTTCCCGTGAATAGTCTCTCCCACTCCCAAACTTCTGAAAAGAGATGTGTAAGACTGAAAGCAAATTCACGCAGAGTAAGTAGGATTTTCCTCTTTTATTACAAAATAATCCCCTCAAATTCGGGGGAAGTATTTCTATTGATATTGTCTTAGAATGCAGTGTTTCCTGGGTGACAGATTTCATATTAGGCAGCCAAATACTATAATCTTCTGCCGTAAAACGTCTACAGATGCAAGGCCTTTTTGATATGCCCAGGAAACTAGGAAAATAAATTTGCCAGCAGGACTAGCAGTCCCCTCTGAGTCGTATGTATTATGAAATCTAAAAGTAGGATGGAAATTAACCCTGATTCAATCAAGTATTGACTTTTGTTTGCAATTCTGAGGTGTTATTATTTAGGTGAAAGAGATCAATGTAAACTAAAGTAGGCTTTCCTAGGCCTGAGTTCAAAGTACAGTATTTGCCCTGCTTCTAGTTAGGTTCAGCCTGAGGCTGCTCAGGGACCGGCTGTGTCTCTGCTGCCTCCATGCCCGGAGGAGGATGACAGCGAAGAGGAGGGGGCTGAGCAGTCAGACGGGGGAGAGGAAAGTCAGGAATGGGACGAAGGAGAACAGCATGAGATCCCCGGGGGGTGGGGGGGTCTCCCCAGCCAGTAGCTTGGAGTCATTAGGTGATGAAGCACAAGCTGTCATTGACATGCGACAGAGACGTTCAGATCAAAGAAAGGAGCAATTAAAGAAGTATTATCAGCACTGAATTAGGAACAGCTGCACTTGGGTGTGGTCCTCCTTAGCAGGGTATAAAAGGCAGGCAAGCCCTTGAAGCTATGTGGAGTGTTATCAGTTGGAGTTATGGTGACCTGCTTTGTTCTCGATGTCTCTGTTCCTGGCTTGTGGTCCAGCAGTTTGGAAGACCTGTGGGAGGTGTAGGTCTGCTATCTACAGCCTCGTCTTGGCAGCAAGAATCCTGTATTGCTGTATGGACTTTTGCCTTCGTGGATATATTTGAAGATACAGAGTTTTCCTTTTTGTAAGGACATTTTCTGTTACCTGTGTTTTTCTTGAATTTTATAAACTGCCTTTGCCTTTTACCGGTGTGTCTGGCTTCTCTTTTTGGGTTGGTCTTGGCTTCCGGAGTGACTCAGACAGAACAGGTAGTTAATAAGTTTTCCTCATATTCCTGAAGAAATGGTGAATATAAATCTTTCAGGAAATGATGATTATAAACCTTCCAAATTGGAATTATTTTTGTGTATGGCCCCAAAACAAGTAGCCTCAACTAGCTTGCATTGGAATCCTATGTTTCTTGTTTGAAATTATTCCATGTTTTCTAATAAATGGTAAGAAAGTTAAAACACTATATAGATATTAAATGGTTTTAAGGAAGATGCTCTACCTTTTTCTGGTAACTGAATTTTGAGGCTGGAGGCTGTTGGGGTCTGGATGGGTGTCAACAAGCTCAAGCTCAACCCTGACAAGATGGAGTGGCTGTGGGTTTTGCCTCCCAAGGACAATTCCATCTGTTTGTCCATTATCGGGGGGGGGGGGTATTATTGCCCCCCTTGGAGAGGGTTCGCAACTTGGGCATCCTCCTCAATCCACAGCACCGGGTGCACCAGTTGTGGCCCTATTTGGACAGGGAGTCATTGCTCACAGTCGCTCATGCCCTCATCACCTCGAGGTTCAATTACTGCAACACTCTCTACATGGGGCTACCTTTGAAAAGTGTTTGGAAACACCAGATCATGCAGAATGTGGCCGCGAGAGCTATCGTGGGGTTACCTAGATTCACCCATGTCTCTTCAACACTCCGTGGCTTGCATTGGCTGCCGATCAGTTTCTGGTCGCAATTCAAAGTGTTGGTAATGACCTATAAAGCCCTACATGGCATCGGATCAGAATACCTCCGGAACTGCCTTCTGCTGCATGAATCCCAGTGGCCAATAAGGTCCCACAGAGTTGGCCTTCTCTGGGTCCCATCAACTAAACAATGTCATCTGGTGGGCCCCAGGGGAAGAGCCTTCTCTGTGGCGGCCCCAGCCCTCTGGAATCAACTCCACCTAGAGATCAGAACTGCCCCCACCCTCCTTGTCTTTTGTAAATTGCTTAAGACCCACCTGTATTGCCAAGCATGGGGAAATTGAGACATCTCCCCCAGACTTATTTAGTTTTATGTATGGTATGCTTGTGTTGTATGGTTTTTAAATGATGGGTTTTTAGATGCTTTTTAAATATTAGGTTTGTTATATTGTAATACTGTTGCTATTATTATTGTTGTGAACTGCCCCGAGTCTTTGGAGAGGAGTGGCATACAAATCTAATCTAATCTAATCTAATATAATATATGACTTTTTCATAAGACAGAAATTTCTCCACAGATGGAATCAAAGTAGGCCAGACTATTTGCTCATGTTTGACAATATTTTTATTATGATCTGGAAAAACTTTCTAAAGCCTAAGAAAGAAGTCTACATTTAACAAGATGTTGAAGCTACAACTATAGACTTAAATAATAGGATGACATACATATTGAGAAATACAAAGCACACACATTAATGTATCATGTATTAAATATCTTGCATACATAAGTAGACATACATAAATATACATATAAGCCTTTACTTATCTTTCTTATATGAGCAATTTCCTATTTGTCCATTACAAATCTAATATTTTTCTTTAATTCATGAGCAATCCCTCTCTGTCTGGGCTGTGTGACTTATAGAAACCACTTTCAGAATATGCATAATAGAATACAATAAATAGTAACCACAGAAGAGGGAGAAACTTTACAGACTGCATGTTGTCTAAAAAACAGTGGTTTCTCATGGTTGCATTACATTGTTCTCTCCCTTTCTCCCTGTCCCTCTTTCTCCCCCCTCTCTCTGTAATGGGGGCATAACAAACATTGGTATATAATTTAAAAAATTTCCTCACATATATGATTATCGCATGAGCTAAAGAACATGCCACTGAAAGTTTGTTTTTAAAATTGACTGAATAGAATTAAAATTTTACTACAATAAGTGTATTAAGTAATTAGAAGTGGAAACTGTTTTTAGGAGTGTCCTATACAAGCGAAGTTAAAAGATGATAGTGAGGTCAGGACCAATGTTCCCTCTAATTTTTTTCCGGTATGAGCGGAAAAGTATAATGTCTGAGTGGCACATTTTCATGCCTGGGTGTGGTTCGCTTAGAAACCCGGTTGTTAAGTGGATCTGGCTTTTCTGCCCCTTCCCCCATTGTCTTTGCTTGTGAGATGGTTACAAAAGGGGGTCAGGTGACCTCAGGACACAGCAATGATCATAAATATGAAACAGCGGCTAGGTTTTGATCACACGATCGTGGGGCTCCTGCAAAGGTTGTAATGTGAGATTACAGAAAGGAAGGAAAGAAAGAGAAGGGAAGGAGGGAGGAAAAGAAAGAAAGAGTAAAGGGAAGGAAGGAAGCAAAGAGAAGGGAGGGAGGGAGGAAAAGAAAGAAAGAGTAAGGGAAGGAAGGAAGGAAAGAGAAGGAAGGGAGGGAGGAAAAGAAATAGAGAAAGAAGGATGGAATAAGGAGGAAGGAAGGAAGGAAAGAAGGAAGGAAGGAAGGAAGGAAGGAAGGAGAAGGAGAGAGGGAGGGAGGAAAAGAAAGAGAGAGAAGGAAGGAGAAGGGAGGGAGGAAAAGAAAGAGAGAGAAAGGAAGAAAGGAAGAAAGAAAGAAAGGAAAGTAAGTAAGTAAGTTAAGTAAGTAAGGAAGTAAGGAAGGAAGGAAGGAAGGAAGGAAGGAAGGAGAAGGGAGGGAGAGAGGGAGGGAAAAGAAAAAAGAGAAAGGAAAGGAATAAAGAGGAAGGAAGGAAGAAAGGAAGGAAGGGAGGAAGGAAAAAGAAGGAAAGATGGAAGGAAGGAAAGGAGAGAGATGGGCTGGACATATACAAGGAAAGTAAATCTCAGTAGCAGCAGGATGGAGTTCAAAATAAAAAATTCAAACGGCCTTATTTTTATTTTTATGTCTTCGTTCCCTCACACCTTCAAATGGCTTCTGGTGCAAAACTTCAATCTCATCCCAAGCAAGGCAAACTTTCAGCAGGTTAATTTCAAACAAAACGAAACAAAACAACACACACAAAAAAAAAGCCTTGGAGAGAAACGATCTGAAGGTGTCACTTTTGCACGGTCACAAATCTCGTGAGATACACTTGGAGGTGAAGGGTGGTCTCTCCACTTGCCTCTCCCCCCACCACTCCCTCCCCTCCATCCCATCCCCAAACAAGCCCACCAGAATCCCTACCGGAATAGCTAAGATCATAAGCTAAGATCTCAATAGCTAAAATCACTTTGGGAAGCAGAGAGGCAACTGTTTTTTGTTTAAGCAGAACATTTTCAAAAAAGGAAACAAAACAGAAAATAAATATGCCATACGCCTTCAATTAAAGTGAGAATGCAATTGAATGTTCTTTATCCAAACAAAAAAGAAGCAAAACTCCCTTTTAAACTTCAAAGAGATTTCTTGTACAAACAAGACACTCTTGAATACAGATAAAGGAGTCCAGCAATAAATCCAAGCAATAAACCAGTAACTGTGAAGTTCGTCACAGCTACTGTGGTTCAGACGTCATAAACACTCACAATGTCTTTATATTCCAAAGTCCGGGAATCCAAACAAAGTCCTGAGCACAATCCAGAAACAGCAAGGCACAATCCAAACCAATACGATCAGATAATCTTCCACACTGCGAGGCCGGCACACTGCCAATTTATCAGCAGCCCTCATTACTTGAACTCCACCCAAACACAGGTGGACTCACTTATCTTCTGTAATATTTTTGAAGCTGTTCTCTCCTATGCATAGTTCTACGCATGCGTGGGTCTATCATTATTTCCTCATGCGAATCTAACGAAGATAAGGAGGATTGACTTCTTCCTGGGCTGTCTGCCAAGCCCCCCTCATCCATCCCACTGACACTTCCTTCTTCAGAGGATAATTCACTGGCTGACTCTGTCAGCAGCAAAACAGGCCTGTGACATTTGGATGTTTCCTTCACATCCATCCACCTCCATAGTCCTTGTAGCAGGAGCTGCGCCAGAGCTAACCACAACAAGTTTGTGGGGTGAGTTTCTTGTTTAACTAGTAATTCAGCTTTTTTTAGCAGCCATAAAAAGGGTCCCCCCCCCTTTTCTTTTCTAAGTTTGCCCTAAGCACATGTTTTGAAGGTGTGAAGCCTTCTGCTGCAGCTCCCCTGCTGGGGAGCTATTCACCCCTGATAGCTGGGAGGAGATAGCTCATTCTACTTTGGGAAGCAGAGAGGCAACTGTTTTTTGTTTAAGCAGAACATTTCAAAAAATGTACTGCTTAAACAAAAAACCTGCAACCCTTGCCAAAAAGCCACCTATTTTGCAACCCTCCTGCTCGGCCCGTTTCTATGGCATAAAAGCTGGGCGCTCACAACACACAACCGCTAAGACATTTCACTGGGTCCCCAGATGCATTTGCACATAAACCATACAGCACCACCAACAAAAGGAGAGTTTTAGCCCCCCCCCCCCCGGCCTCACACATGCACACCCACACACAAAAAAACCAAACCCCAAAGCAACCATTCACAAGGAAACCAAGCATGCATGTCTAGCGACGTTTTCCTTTCCAAAAAATAAAATAAAGAAATAAAATAGCAAGATTTCTTTCATGCAAAATAAAACCCTTGCCAAAAAAAGAGGAAAAAACACAAAGGCTACAGACATTTTATTTATATTTATTTATTTGTTTATTTATTTGTTTGTTTGTTTGTTTATTTATTGGATTTGTAGGCTGCCCCTCTCCGCATGGAATGGCAGCCTCTTAAGATTGCAAAAAAAAAAGAAGAGTTTGCAAAAAAAAAAAAAGCCTCGGCCCCAGGTGCACTCACTCTTGGCGATGAACAGGGCTTCGGTTTAATATTAACCACAGTACTCACTGGCTGCTCTTGCCATGGTGTCTCCGACTTAATAGCTAAGCGCTGAGTTGGGAAGAGGGAAAGAAATGAGCGAAGTCCCTGGCAGCACACTTGAGAGAACACGCAAAAAGCGAGGCTGCTGCTTGCGCAGGCACAGAGGAGCCCCCCCAGCCTGATCCCCCCACCCCTGATCTTTTTTCAAGCGCCCAGCATGCAGAACAGCTGTGGTATGGGTCTCTTGCATGTGTGTGTCAAACTAGCCATTAACAAGAACGGAATTGGGCGGGGGGGGGGGCAGGGGCGGTCTCTCTGGTGGAGTCCTCCCACCAACCAACTCCTCCAAGCCTTGAAGCCTGGGAAAAGAACGGAGCTTGGAGAAGCAAGTGAGTGAGCAAGCGAGCAAGTAATTCCGGACTCAGAGTGGACTGCGCCACTTCAAAAAATAATGCGCGGCGGGTTCATGATGGCTGTGCGGCCGCACGGCAGCGTAGCTTAGAGGGAACATTGGTCAGAACACCAACATTATTAAATGTTCAAAACAGAGCATTACCCAATTGGATAGTGGGAAAATTAGTAAGGACTATTTTGGGATCAGGAATCAAATTGTTTTTGTTAACTTCACAATGGTTAAATTCTACTATAGATCATTTGAGTAAAGTACAGCACATAATTAACTAACTGCTGCAAACAGAGAAAGATTCTCTGAGGGATCAAGAACATATTTCCTTCACACAACTCTCTTGTTAATGATGTCCTTGGTCTATCCCAGGTGCTGAATCAGTCCCATGTAGGTATACAACCATTCAGATTCTCTATATAAGCCATTTTAATTTGAGCTGGAGAATACATCTGTTAAAATTCAGGAGGCTCCTATATGTTGAACCAAAAGCTAACCTTATGATTAGGAGATTGAAATACCATATTTCTCCTTTCTCTACAAAGAAGAAAACAAGCTCTGGAGATTTGTTCAATGAACAATATTTTAAAATACATTGAGCTGCTATCGTTAGTTTTGTTAAATTTAAATTTTGAACTCACGAGCCATCTATACATGTTAATTGAAAGGGATATTTATGAGAATGAAATACATTGGCTTTCTGTATTTATTATTATCAATTTAAAATAATTGTCTGTGATTAAATCCAACATATCCTCCAGCAGAGCATTAGTAGAAATTTCAATGATTGGAGGCCAAAATTAATGTAGTGGTTTTACGTTTGATAATTAAAAATGACTCAATCATTAGCTTATCAGGAAATGCAAACAGGAAGAAATTAAGAATTTTTTCTAATATGATACAGCTTAGAAAGATCAAGAAAAGGCTAAATAAAAGCTGAGTCTCATGTTGATGAGCTGAGATACCCAAGGGACAAATTCTTGAAGAGCAGCTGTGTAGAATCAGTTGTAGCAAGAATAACAAGAGTCTTATGGCAACTTAAAAAGTAATGAGATTTTTGTGGTATAAGCTTTCACAGATTAGCTCCTACAGTTTTAAATTACAATAGCTCATATCATCATAAAATGGTTACATTTGAAAGTGCTGAATATGGCATATTCTGATTGTTCTGCCAAATATTAAGAAAAATTATAGTGATACAAGTGCCATGGTGATGGGTGAATCTAATTATACAAACCATCAAAATACTGCCAAGTTTTTGTCTCTTTGAAGATAACAAGATTGGGAAGCAATGAATGCTACTTGATGACTCAAGACAGTTACTGGCCTGATAGTGAATCCCTGCGTGAAATTTCAAATCTTTTTATTTACTAGTTTTATATGGCTGCCCATCTCACACAAGCAATTCAATAAAAACACTAATACAATAGCACACTACAGTAAATACATCACAAAAAATTGTCATTAAGGATAACAAATCAAGAATAAATACATTCAACTCATAGGGTCCTCCTGATCCCATGTCTGGCTGAAAGCTATGCAAAAGGCCAGAAGGGAGGTGCTAAGCCTACCCTGGAATGAATGGTATTTCTGAGGACAGGCATTGTTATAAAAATGGCATACTTATCAGGTCCTGCCAGAAGACAACCAGTGAGACTTAGACCATTACTCTCCTGGCAGATCTGCCAGGCAGAGTCAACTGAAGTGAGGTAGTCCTTCAAATAACCAAGGCCCACGCCTTGAAGAGCTTTACAGATGTTAGCCACTACCTTGAATTCTATTTGAAAGCCTATGGGGATGCAGCACAGTGCACAGATTGCTTGTGTCAATACATTCTGGGTAAATGTCTCTTCCAGATATTCAAGAGCAGACCCCAGTAGAATAAAGTGACCAGATTTTAAGATTGGGAAAGAGGGACACCATTGGGTAGGTGGGTGGGGGTTAAAAATATTTCTCTCTCTCTCTCCCTCCCTTTCTTACTCTCTTCATCCCTTCCTCTCTCTCTTTTCTCTCTCTTCCTTCCTCTTTATCTCTTTCTTTCTCTCTCTCTCTCCTTCCCTCCCTCTCGGTTTATTTATCTCTCTCTTCCTTCCTCTCCTTCTCTCTCTCTCTTCTTTCCTCCCTTTCTTTCTCCTCATCTATTTCTCTTTTTCTCTCTCTCTCTTCCTCTTTTCCTCCCTCTCATTTTCTCTCGCTCTTTCTCCCTCTCTTTCTCTTTCTCTCTCCCTTCCCCTCTCTTGCTCTTTGTGTGTCTCTCTCTCTTTCCCCCTCTCTCTTGCTCTCTATCTTTCTCTCTCTTTCTTTCTATCTCTCTCTCATTATCTCTCTCTCTTTCTCTCTCTCTTCCTCCCTCTTCTTTTCTCTCTCTCTTTCTCCCTCCCTTTCTCTCTCCTCCACTCTTTTCTCTCTCTTTTTCTCTTTCTCTCTTTCTCTCTCATACACCACATATAGGGGTCAAAGTAGGAGCAGGAGGGCACTGGCAGAAGCGGCACCAGGTGGCGGCAGGGCGGTCAGCTGCGAGCAGGAGCTCCAGGGTGGAGGCATTGATGGCGGTGGCTGGACATGTTGCTGGACACTGTATATGCTGGCTCTGTACTGGGCTGGCACTGGCCTGCTGGCTGGGCCAGGACTGAGGTGCCAGCCCTGCGCCCATGCCCGGTGTAGCACCAGCATGTACGGTGTCCAGCAACATGTCTAGCTGCTGCCGTCAGTTCCTCTGCCATGGAGCTGCTGCTCACAGCCGACTGTCCCGCCACCTTGGGCCTGAGCCCTTCCTGCTGCCCCAGATCTTCAAAGCTCACCTGCCACTCCCGGGCCCCAAAGCTCACCTGCCGCCGCCACCACCAGGGAAACTCCAGCTAGGTGGGGCACTGCAGCTGTGGGAGAGGCCGCCTCTGTAGTCAAAAGGCGGAAGCTCAGCGCTTCCCTGGAAGGGCTGTGCGTGCATTTGCTCCAAACTTTTTGCAAACTTTGCCAGGCTTCGGGACTGGGGGTGGGGGGAACCAGCTCCAAAACTGGGACATTTTTGAACTCCCGTGGGATGCGGGGGAAATCATTCAAATGCGGGACTGTCCCACTGAAGGCAGGACATCTGGTCACTTTACAGTAGAATACATTGCAGTAGTCCATTGAGATCACCAAAGCATGTGCATTTCTGCATGATCCCATGATGCACAACTTGGAGTCACACAAAAATCTCTTTGGCAAAATCTACCATTTGTTCTACAACAGTTTGTTCCAAGCTAGATAGAAGTTGATATGAGCAAATAAAGGGAAAAAACAACCTCCCCGAGAAAACATTTGAAGAAAAATCTTAATTAAGTAAAAGAATCAATAACAAAGAAGTCGGGGTGGTGCAGCAGGTAGGGTGCTGTACTGCAGGCCACTAACGCTGACTGTAGATGTGCAGGTCAGCGGTTTAAATCTCATCACCGGCTCATGATTGACTCAGCCTTCCATCCTTCCGAGGTGGGTAAAATGAGGATCCAGATTGTGGGGGCAATATCCTGGCTCTGTTTAAAAGTGCTATTGCTAACATGTTGTAAGCCGCCCTGAATCTAAGAAGAAGGACGGCATAAAAATTGAATGAATGAATGAATGAATGAATGAATGAATAAATAAATAAATTTTTAAATAAAATAAAGTAAAATAAAATAAATAATAAAATAAAATAAATAAAATAAATAAAATAAATAAAATAAATAAAATAAATAAAATAAATAAAATAAATAAAATAAATAAAATAAATAAAATAAATAAAATAAATAAAATAAATAAAATAAATAAAATAAATAAAATAAATAAAATAAATAAAATAAAATAAAATAAATAAATAAAATCCTGGTTGTCTTATGTGTATGCTGTCCAGCTATTTCTCATATGTTTCCAAGTATTGAATTGCAGCTCCTTAGTTGCTCCCCAACGTTGAATGTTCACATTGTGAAATTTGTGGATATGTGCATGCACCATACATGCATGCTTTTCAGAACAGAAAGTCAAAAAATTTAAAATTGGACTTTGCTCTTAGAAAATTCATCATAAGCAGATGCACAATATGTATTGGAAAGTTTGCTGAAGCTGGAGTACAAGTAAAGAGTAAACAACTAGATGATTTATTGTGTCTATTAAAATTAAGAAGATGGAATATGAATCATAATTCTCATTACAATGTATCACAAGTGGCATTTACAATGTATTACAATGTATCACAAGTGGCATTTAAAAGAAACGATTTGTAACCTTAAAGATACATCTATTATCACAGGGAAGTATTAATATTCTTTGATTATCCAGATAACAGTGATGCCTGGGAATTAATAGAGAACTGAAGACAAAATAAAAATCCTTTTGTACTTTTTAGGGATGTAAAAATGTTCTTTTGAGATATTTAGTAATGAAATTAAATACAAATGGTAAATAACATCGTTGAATTTGATGCTTCTGAAACAGAATGTAAATTTTCGGGGATGAATGAATTATTTGATTTTTTTCAATTTGCCTGGATAATTGTATTATTTTTCTACAGTTTTATGAACTGTCTTGAACTTTGTTATGTTTCCACAGATGCTTTATTGTGTTTTTAGCAACTATGAATCAAGTACTGTATAGCATAAAATTGCCATAGAAATTTAAAAAATAATGAAAGGCCCGATATTGCAACTCACAGCTTTTGATAACCAAATGTTACTCTAGATTAACTTTCCCGGAATACATTTACTTAATTATATTTAGTTAGATTTATATTCTATCTTTCCTCCAGGAATTCAGGCAATTAATAGAAGAATCTACGGGGGGCTGGACTAGACGACCTCCTTGGTTTCTTCCAATTCTGTTATTCTATTCTATTCTATTCTGTTCTGCTTTCTTCTATTCTCTTTTGTGAGGAAAAATGCATATATCCTTCAGTGGCCGAGGGGAAGGGCCTTCTCTGTGGTGGCTCCGGTCCTCTGGAATCAGTCCTCCCCCCCGAGATTTGCACTGCCCCCAATTCATAGTTCCCTCTAAGCTGAGCAGTGAGCAATCGCTCACTTAAAAATCATCATCAACTCAGAGTTTTCCAAACCTGCCCAGAAGCCGAGAGGGAAAGAGTGAGAGGGAAGGAGAGAGAGAGGAAGAGAGAGAAACAGATAGAAAAAAGAGAAGAAGGAAAAGAGAAAGAAAAAGAATGGGAGTAAGGAAGAGAGAAAGAAAATCAAAATCTAGTTTGAAACTAGCTCAACTATTTAAGTGGCATTTTGATATTGATAGAGTTGCCCTATTATGAGCTCACTGTTATAGACACACAGTACAGTATTTTATTTTGAAATTCTCTGAGGCAAAACAGGGTGGGTTTTTTATTTGTTTGTTTGTTTGTTTGTTTGTTTATTATTTCTGTGCCGCCCACCCCCCAAAAAAATTAGAGGGAACACTTGCCCCCATCCTCCTGGCCTTTCAAGAGGCTTTAAAAATGCATCTTTGCATGAACTCTCAGGCCAATAGTATGCTTGTGCTATGACATTTGGTTGAATGGTCTTTTAATGTCTGGGGCTTTTAAATTTGTATTGTTTTACTCTGGATGGCTCTTTCACATTTGGGGTTTTTTAATTTTATATTGTTTTACCTTGTACGCTGCCCTGAGTACACTGGAAAAGGGAGGCCTATAAATATGAATGAATGAATGAATGAGGACAGAAGAACGAAGAGAATGCTCATTTTGAGATTTCCCCCCCCCCAAAAGAATTCAGTGCTGTTGTTTTAATTTCTGCACCTTCTTCTGCATAAAAATTTGACTTTTAAAAGTAAACTGACAAGACTTGGGACCTAGTAGTCTTGGAGCTTAATCATTTGAAATTCCAGAAATTTTGCACGCAAACTCTTTGACTGGATTTTAGAAATGAATCAAAGAGTAATATAAAAGGATATGGAGATGTAAATATTGCATTGGAAGATATCTTTTTAAAGGAAAAAAAGAGCAGATAATAAGCAATGTGAAATGATGTTCCTAGAACCAGAACCAGATATACATATATTATTTTAGTGTCAGATCCCCCTTCTCCCTTTTCATCATTTAAAGATAAAAAACCCTTCTTGTTTATTTTATTGATTTAGAAAGTCAATAAAATCTTCAACACCGTTGAAAATCCTGAAAATTATTATGTTTTCTTTTTTCTCCAGTAGGGAGCAACTACAGTTTTAGTTGAAGTTCATATATTTTTAAATCAGGGTATAAATCACATCATTTTATCTGATAAAGAGATCTGGAAAGTTCAAAAACTTGCACACTTTATAACCAGTTTGTGTTTTTGTATGATTAGAAGCAAGAACAAATAGCCCACCCATCCCCTTTGTTTTCAATAGTTGAAGCTAGATGGCAGTGTCTAACTTCCTTTAGCCTTTTGTGTTTTTATGAGATTGACTTGCTGCAAAATGGTTAAATTTCTTACTGGTTTCACACATATGTAGAGTAGTAAACCTCTTCTAGTTTGAATCAAGCCTGCTCAAAAATTGAACATAGACAGTTTTATCCAGTAAACTTTATTTATATATAAGAACAGTACAAAGTGAGTCCTTGGATTGCAAAATAGGAGTGTTTCATATTTACAATAGGTACACAATAATATATTAGAATAATAACAAAAAAACCTTTCCCCCCACTTGGAACATTTTAAATACTTCAGCTTTCTTACATTCCCCTTCCCCTACAACACTTGTAAAAACAACAAAAAACAGACAACATTTTTTTAAAAAAATTATAATACAGAACTCCAGTGTGTCAACTATAAAGAAGGAGAAAGGAAATGAGAAGATATGTAGGGTATTCGGAAGTAAAGAATCAGAGTTTGTGGCAATTCACTTCTAGAATTAGAGAAATTAGTAAGAGACATTTTTTCATGTTTCTTTTAATCTTCCTCATAGTTCTTAATCTAAACCCACAAGATTGGGGTCCTGTGTATTTTTTAGTGTATTTTTTTAAAGAATAAAATTGCTTATACTTATGCCAGGATGAAATCCACTAAGCATATATTCTTAAGGCCTGTTTATTTTATGGGAATGGCCCAGTGGATTCAAAACACTATTTTGGACATTGTAGAAAATATTAAAATATTTGGTCATTATCTAAATCAAGGATATCAAACTCCCGGCTCATAGACCGGATGCATCACATGCTGGCCCAGCCCACGCCTGGTTTAGTGAATGGGAAAAAGAGTCCCAATATGTCACATGATACCACTGTGACGACGTGAGTTTGATACCCCTGATCTAAGCAAATCTTAATAGCAAATATTGAGGTGTCAGTTTTTCACAAAGGACAAATCAAATAAAATTTGGGAATAAAAATTTAGAGGTATCCCCAATGTTATTTTACTAATGAATAAATGGTTGGTATTCCTTTCTCTCTCCCACAAAAATACGTTCAGTTTTAGCCAACAACTAGATACTGTTTAAACAGCTAGTTTTCAAAATGCTGCTAATCTCTCTAGAGCACAATTATCTTTCAACAAGACAAAATATAAGTTTTAAGTATCCACACTTCTGGGGGTCTGTTGGAAGAATTGCATTTTTAGTGTTTGCCTACCATTGGGCTTCATTGATGAGGGGGAGAAAATACATAGAAAAGGCAAAATACAGACAACATAAAGGAACATTTGGTTAAAAAAATCCCCAAACCAACAACCGCAGACAAATACAAACACTAAGCACTAACAACATCCAAAATAACTGTGTCTCTTTTCAGTTATGTAAGCTAATTGATAGTGTATAATATACTGGAAAACAGCATTCAACATTCAGTCTGCCTGGAGCATTTTATTGTCTGGACAAGGGTTGGAACTCCCTGCAATGGCCCTGCCTCCTATTAATACTGATTTTGCTGCCACAATTCCCAATAAGAAGTTCTAAACAGAAGTTTTTCTCCAGGTTTTTTTTTTTAATAATGGAAGTAGAAATAGTGTTTCTACTCCCTTTGGGATTCCATTCAAGTAAAAGTACTTTGCTAGGTGAGGTTTGAGGAAATAAGGCTATTATACATCACTTTTTAATCCACGTGCAGCCTAAAGGAGATTTGGTCTGTTTTGCGACCTCCTAATGTTCAACATTTTCCAGATACTGACTTTTATGCTATCAAGGAGTGAATAACATAACCAGGCCTGGTTGTTCCTGAGTTATCCCTTAGGCAGAAGGAGCATCTAATTGATTTTATGTAGAATGGATCTTTCAGATGTCCAGCAGATCCAAATAGCAGAATAAAAGAACATAAATTATTTTTGAGATACATTTGGAACAAAAATTTATTTGGAAATAATGCTCAATGGGTGGCATGACACATTGGAAAGAAATCTTGGAATGATAAATTTGGGAGCTTGCACTATTTTCTTTCAATGGAGTATCTACACCTCAAGTGCATAAATACAACAAACTTTTTCTCCTTGCGTGAGTTTTAATGCAAAATTATATGGGGAATGAACAGTGAATAATGTGGAATCCTGCCTGCTTTTCATTCCCTTTTTATACCATGTAATACTATTAAGTAAAAGTAGTATTTGGGCAAGGAATGAAACCCACAGGAAGTACCAAGCACCGCAATTCCAAATGGTACCAAACCCTTCACAGATACCTTTCCTGGAAATTAAACATTTTCTCTCCTAAAAGAAAATACACACTAACATTGTTTTGTAAATCTGATTATCCTACCACAACTGAATTGACCTATGTTTAACTAAGCCTTTTCTCTTTCAGAAACATCTTTAATAGCTTAAAATTCTTTTATACATTGTCTACAATGGCAAGTCTTATCTATATTACACTGGCATGGAACAGATAATTATCTCACAGGAAGAAAAGGTGAGAGGAAATTTGTGGTGTTAAGATATTTGGAGATAATTAGCTAGTTTTGTTGAAATATCTTTTAATTTATCATTCAGTTCCCACCAGTTTTATCCACATTCACTTATGTGGATAAAACTAATGTGAACTTATCTATGAAGACGCAGTCACTGTTTAGAAAACCAGTCTGTTTCCTCTCTTTTAACTAGAAAGTAAATATACAACATCCCTTCTTATTCTTACCAGCCTATGTTTTATAATACAAAATGGGATAATGAAATGTGATAGACTCTAGCTATTATGGAGTTCAAATGTTCTTTCATGTTGGTTATTTATTCTTTCTCAACTGCTGCTACTGCTACTGTCACCACCTTTTTCCTCTAGGGCTTGGTCCTCGCTCAGTCTTTTTCTTTTTCTCCAGAGCAGATTCAGGCTATTTTTATTCATTTTGTCTACTGAGCTGAATCCTTTTGACAGGTGGATGTAGATAATACTGTAGCCTAAAGAAAGGACCACTAGGGAAATCACAGCTTCTGGTTCTGCTAATGAAAAATATTCTCATTCCTATGTAATAAGGAGGTTTTCTCAAAGTAGATCTCCAAAGATGTACCTGTATCCCGCAGGTAGTGAGAAGACGGAGTTATTTGACCAAACCTCTCTATTACATTTTCCTATGTATAATTCTGAATTTAAATTTCTAGCCTAACTCTGTTTCTTAGGGATATGTCTTTTGTTCTTTTCATAGTGTTAAAAGAAGATAAGGCCTCTTACCTGCTGCAATATTCAAAGTTACGTTTATAAGATTTCAGTTTTGGGGGACTTTTTAATTAGAAAAGAAGGCAAATAAGGCAGGAAAAAAGTGAACATTATTCATGGTGATATTGTAATTTAGGTCAATCAATTATACTGAGATTCAGCACACACACACATAATACACACACATATACACAGATACTCACAGACACACACACCCTGAGTTGTACTTCTCTGATACAAAATAATCTGATGTCTATGGAGTATAAGAGGATCAGAAAAAATGACAGGGCAAAAAATGGATATATCATAGAAGGCAAGATGCTTCTGTGTACTAGTTGCAGATCTAGGATTTTCAGTTCTTGTTCTACTTATTGGCTTTGTATAGCCATGTGGTTGGCCATTTTGGGAACCAAATGATTTTAGCTTGATGTATTAGAGAACTTTTAATATTCTTAAGGCATACTTATACTAATATTTCCTGAACCACCGAATGCAGTTGTTAATATTTCATCTATTCGGATACTGTATGCTTGATCAAAAATTGTATAGGTAGCACTGGACTTGATCTTATGATTAGATATATCCTTCTCTAAAGTTTGCTTAGACAATAACTTTCCAATGAAAACAGCATCTACCTAAACTGTGTAAAGCATAGTCAAGTCAAAACCTTATCTCTTTCATTTACCTGAAAACAAATTCAAGACTATTCATACCTAAGATATAATTTTGACCAAGGACATGTCCACACTTCTGATTTCAGGGGTCCTTGGTGTTCTCTGAGCTTGTTTGTTTGTTTGTTTTTGTTTTGTTTTCATTGACATGCCCTGTAAATGTTGGTGTTGGTGTGATCTTAGAGGTTCTTTGGTTGAGCTGTTTACTGTTGGCTTGTTTGGAAGTTCCTTATTTGGGCTATTGGGGCTGACTGATCCTGATCAGCAATCAGCACCCAGATGAGAATAGATATTCCAAGGCTAATGTCAGACCAACAATCAAGTAAACAACCCATCCCACTCACAAGGCAAGCCACTAGAATATAAACTGAGAGTAAATCCCACTCCTTATTAGCACTGATGACTAGCACTAGTTTGGGTAATGAAATATTTGCAAGAAAAGTAAAAAAGTTCAGAGAGCACCAAGGAGCCCTCATTTCAACCCTGAGCTAGCAAATATTTTCTTTTACTGGTACATTTCTGAGTTGTTCAGTCTTCACTAAAGGGCCATGAACAATTTCTAGATGGAAGAAATGGATGTTACCTTCTACTCACCTGTAGTCTAGCATAAATCTGCTCATGTTTTCTGCTCCAAGTTGAATAATATTTCCAGGCTGGTGCTGATCCAAGTGTTATTTTCTAGTTTGACTTTTATTTTTAGGCAAACACCTGCACTTCAGTTGGCAAAGGAAGGAGGACTACTCTCCTCAACTTGTTTTGATAGCTGTTTCCCCATGTCCACTCTAACTACTCTTGAGAAACATCACAAAAAGTGATTCTTGTGTTTGTTATATTTCTTTCTTTAAAAAAAAAATCAGCATGGTGGTTATAATAGCTTAGAGGTTAAAACATTTGCCTGATATGTACATTGGCCTAGAGGAAAAGTAGTAAGTTTGGTGTGTGCTGAGTCTTTTTAGAGACAGAATTTGTCTCCCTTTATTCAGGGTGTATTACACAAAAATATTCATTAATAAAAACTGATAGCAATTTATTTCTAATCCTTATCACTGTGCTATATTTTTCATTTCTAAATTTTCTGCTTGCCTAAGGATTCTTATCTATAATTTAGGTACGTTTCTATTAAGTCTTTGAATTGCTTACACATGTGTACATGACATGCTCAGTTATCATCTTTGGATGATCTCCCAACTGAAAACTGGGAGGAACTCCTCAGTTTGATTTTGCTGGATAGAGTTTTGGGGATTTTCTGCCAAGAACAGGTGCCTCCTAATTCTAATTTTCTGTCATGAGTTGCTGCAGGGACTTTAACATCTCTCAGTCCCTTGTCTGGGTGGTGAAAATTTTGTTATGAACTGCAAACTGGTTCATGGCACTTCTGGATTTGGCATTGCTCTATTGCTCTACTCATCCTTTAGCTGCTTACATATTTCAATCCATGGCTGATCCCCTCCACCCCCAACATTGTCAGTTGACTGCCACATATGACACCAAGCCAACTTTGTCCTGGTATTTCCTGCTTTTCTTCTCTTTCCTTTCCTGTCACATTTCTTTTCCCCTCTTCTTAAGGCATGAATACAGTTCCAGAGAAGATATTTCCCTTTTATAGTTGGAGGTTCATATGTCTTCCAGTTAATTCAACTGTTTCATGCTTCCATAGGGAGAGAAAAGAAAAAGGGAAAAGGGGCTTGTGCTAACCATTGTGAACCTTCTTCTTTCAGTTTGGAAATCATTTTTATGTTGGGTCCAAATAATATTAGATCGAGAGGGTTGGTATTTTGAAACCCGAAAGAGTTTTTATGATGTTTGTATTTAGTATTTATCTGGATGTATGTAAACCAGTCTATGAGTATTCCATTTTCTTCTAATTGTTGTCTAGTAAAAATATTGTCGTTGAAATCAAGTAATTTAAAGTAGGTTATTATTTTTGGTGTGGAAAGGGCAGTCGGATAAATAAAAGATTCATTTGGAGATAGCCATTTCGGAATTGCTAGGTAATAGTTTTTTTTTAATCTGGTACCAAATTGATATTCGAGTATTTCTTATGTAATGATTTTTAAAGTATTTTGGAATTTTGTTTGGTTCCATCATTAGGAATGAATGCCATCCTGACTGTAAATCGAATCCTTCTAGAGTGAGTAGTCGTGTATTTTGGAGAGTTATCCAATCTTTAATTTTAGTCAAGATAGCGGCTTGATAATATAGATAAAAATTGGGGAGGCCAAAGCCTCCTCTGGACCTATGATCTTGCAGGGTTTTTAGTTTTATTCTTGCCTTCTTTTTTGTCCAAATGAATTTTCGGATTAATTTGTGCAGATGTTCAAAGAATGATTTGTTCAGTTTGATAGGGGCTACCTGGAATAGATATAAATATCTAGGAAGGATATTTGATTTAATTGCGGCGATCTTGCCCATCAAAGATAATTTTAGATTTGTCCATCTAGTTAAGTCTTCTGGGGGAGGGGGCGGGAGAGGGCATTTTTGCTTAACTAGATGAACCTTCTTCTTTCATAGTTAAGACAATCAAAACAATATTTTTTAAAAAGTCTTCCAAATTTTGAACTAGTGACATTATACATATCAGGCAAGTTATATAGTCACATGCTACTGAGATTCCCATTTTTCAGAAACTGAAGTAGACCAAATGCAGAAAAGGAATTGTTTGCTTGAAGCTGGTTGTTGTGCCTGCATACTGTATTTGTACATTTTAATAGCAATAGCACTTAGAGTTATATATTGCTTTACAGTGTTTTACAGCCCTTTCTAAGCGGTTTACAGAGTCAGCATGTTGCTCACAACAATCTGGGTCCTCATTTTTTCGACCCTGGAAGGATGAAAGTCTGTGTCAACCTTGAGCCACTGAGAATCGAACTGCCAAACTGCAGGCAAGCAGCAGTCAGCAGAAGTAGCCTGCAGTACTGCATTCTAACCACTGAGCCACCATGGCACAAAGAAATAATGCTATTTCTTAGTGTATTTCTTTGTCATATAAATATAATTTTGTATAGATATATAGAAACATAGAAACATAGAAGTCTGACGGCAGAAAAAGACCTCCTGGTCCATCTAGTCTGCCCTTATACTATTTTCTGTATTTTATCTTAGGATGGATATATGTTTATCCCAGGCATGTTTAAATTCAGTTACTGTGGATTTATCTACCACGTCTGCTGGAAGTTTGTTCCAAGGATCTACTACTCTTTCAGTAAAATAATATTTTCTCATGTTGCTTTTGATCTTTCCCCCAACTAACTTCAGATTGTGTCCCCTTGTTCTTGTGTTCACTTTCCTATTAAAAACACTTCCCTCCTGGACCTTATTTAACCCTTTAATATATTTAAATGTTTCGATCATGTCCCCCCTTTTCCTTCTGTCCTCCAGACTATACAGATTGAGTTCATTAAGTCTTTCCTGATACATTTTATGCTTAAGACCTTCCACCATTCTTGTAGCCCGTCTTTGGACCCATTCAATTTTGTCAATATCTTTTTGTAGGTGAGATCTCCAGAACTGAACACAGTATTCCAAATGTGGTCTCGCCAGCATTCTATATAGCGGGATCATAATCTCCCTCTTCCTGCTTGTTATACCTCTAGCTATGCAGCCAAGCATCCTACTTGCTTTCCCTACCGCCTGACTGCACTGTTCACCCATTTTGAGACTGTCAGAAATCACTACCCCTAAATCCTTTTCTTCTGAAGTATTTGCTAACACAGAACTGCCGATACAATACTCAGATTGAGGATTCCTTTTCCCCAAGTGCATTATTTTACATTTGGAAACATTAAACTGCAGTTTCCATTGCTTTGACCATTTATCTAGTAAAGCTAAACCATTTACCATATTACAGACGCCTCCAGGAATATCAACCCTATTGCACACTTTAGAGTCATCGGCAAATAGGCAAACCTTCCCTACCAAACCTTCCCCTATGTCACTCACAAACATATTAAAAAGAATAGGACCCAGAACAGACCCTTGTGGCACACCGCTTGTAACCTGACTCTGCTCAGAATACTCGCCGTTAACAATAACTCTCTGATGTCTACGCTTCAGCCAGCTGCAAATCCATTGAACTATCCAGGGATTAAGTCCAATCTTCACTAATTTATCTATCAGCTCTTTATGTGGAACCGTATCAAAGGCTTTGCTGAAGTCCAGGTAGGCAATATCCATGGCACCACCTTCATCCAACACCTTTGTGACATAGTCAAAGAAATCAATGAGATTAGTCTGACATAATTTGCCTTCAGTAAAGCCATGCTGATTTGGGTCCAATAAGTTATTGTTTTTTAGGTGCTGATTTATCCTCTTTTTGAGTAGAGTCTCCATCATTTTAACTACCACTGATGTCAAGCTAACTGGCCTGTAGTTACCAGCTTCTTCTCTACTGCCCTTCTTGTGGATAGGCACAACACTGGCCATTCTCCAATCCTCAGGAACTTCTCCTGTTTACAAGGATTGGTTAAACAAATCAGTCAGCGGGGTAGCAATGACAGATCTGAGTTCTTTAAGAACTCTGGGGTGGATGCCATCTGGACCCATTGCCTTATTTATCTTTAATCGTTCAAGTTCTTCTAAGACATCGGCTTCTAAGATTACTGGAGCTGAATCCGTACAGCTGGAAGCAATGCTATATCCCTCTATAGTATTATTTTGTAATTGTGTGTATAAACACACAAATATATATTTCCCGAAAATTCTGTACATAGGAAGGAAGACAATTACATTCCTGGAATATTTTTGGGTGGCAAGACATCAGCAGAATTGTCCAAATGGTACTTTTTCAAACAGCAACTAGACTTTGTTTTTTCAAACAAACAAAAACAAAGTCTCATTGCCTTTTGAAAAAAAAAAGCCTTTGGGACAATCATGACCTGGATGACTGAGAATCTCCATAGACCATGGGTGTCAAACTCATAGCCTGTCGGATGGATGCATCACACGCTGGCTATACCTACTTCCGGTTTAGCAAAGGAGATAAAACTTCATAATATGTCACGTGATGATAATGTGACACTATGAATTTGACATTCCTGCCATAGGCAATCAGCAGAATTGTCAATGAGGAGGCTGTACAATGGAATCCTTTGCAAGCACTGGAGAAGTGTTTCAAAATCTAGATCAGTGGTTCCCAACATGGGCCCCACTCCACAAAGAGGGGCAATTTGATTTTTAATGGGGGCAACTGTAATCTTGTTTAAATCAAATTAACGGCCTTTTAGGCTTCCTCCACATTAGCAGGGGTTCACTTTTTAGAATAATAACAATTATATATGGGGGGGAGGAATCAGAATTTTACAGATGCTTAGGTGGAGCATGGCCCAAAAAAAAGGTTGGGAACCACTGATCTACATAGAGATATGTCAGCTATTATAAGCACAAGAAAGGAGCTTAGTTTACGTTCAAATTTATTATTTATAAGTTCTTTAGAGAAATAATTACTTCTGAAAATATTTTTTTAAAAAAGTGACTTGGAATCAACTAAAAACAAGGTATCACAGTGTCACTTTTAAAAACCTGTGATTTAAGCAATACCAGCAGCATGGAAAGGAAGAATACTTTGATGAAAAAGATCTAGAAGGTATCTTAGATTTTCTGTGATTTGCTAATCCTTCTCACTATATTTTTCCTAAATAAGGTTAAGATTTCCATCATCCTGAATAAGATACAGGATTTCTAATTAATTTAAGATGTCATCTATATGGAAGAGAGAAACTGTTTAATTTCCCGCCTATTTTACCACTTCCATTGCTTATTTATTCTAAGTGGATCTACAGCATATTCAGCTGCTTACCCTTTTTGTTCCCCTTTAAATGGAATATATTACACAAAAATGTATACAGGTTAAAAAGACTTGCTGATTGGTCAGCAGGTGAAGTGGCTACAGAATTTTAGTACTACCACAAAAAATCAGAGAGGCAGGCATGTCTGCTAGCATGATGGAACTTTATACAATAAAGGTCTTCAAGAGGAAAGAAACATCTGATTAGCACATCACTAGTGATCGGTGAACCGAACTCGCACAATTCGGGTCCATACCGAATTTTGCGGTGTTTGGTATGCCGAACACGAACCCGAAATTTTTTGAAACTTCGGGCAAAGTTCGGGATCGTGTTCGGCATTTGGAGCTTTTACGTCACCGGCAGGTTGCTAAAGACGCCAAGGTGATCACTTCCTGGATTCCATGGAATCCAGGAAGTGATCACCTTGGCGTCCTTAGCAACCTGCCAGTGACGTCAAAGCTCCACCCCCGGAATCTCTTCGTGGGAGGGATTCCCCTTTCAGGTTCGAGTTCGGATTCGGTTCGGGTTCGGCCGAATTTTGTGTAAAGTTCGCCCGAACTTGCCGAAGCCGAACACCGTTGGGTTCGCCCATCGCTACACATCACTGCCTCCTTGCTTTGAGCTCTTTGATGGCTTTGGATAGCACTCATCAGTGAAAGGTAAAATGGAATTATTCAAAATAAGAAATGTTAGGCAAAAAAAAATTCCAGGAATGTAGTCTCTGGCTTTGATGTAAAAACATCTGAAATGAAATAAGCTAGAACTGACATATCAGGGTAAGATAGTAGGATAGGGAATATTACCTAAAACAATCATGGTTCTAAATGCTCAAGCCTTATTGTTTTCCAAAGAAATTTGCACTTTAACCTCACAATATTAGGTAAATGCCTGTGGATTTGGCCAGTCTTTACTAACTCTTTAACATGGCCAAAGGCATTGGGGATAGTGATGGTTCAGGCTGGGAAGACCAAGGTCCTGCAGCAGCAGTTTATGCTCTTTATAGCCATGTAAATTGACCATGAAATGAAAGCCATGCATTTAATTCCAAATGTGCTTTAGGATAAGTTGTATCAAAGTAGCATGCAAAAACTATTAGATAAAGTATGATTGCCTAGAAAATCTCATCCAGCCTTAGAAATAGAAGTTACAAATCTGCAATGGAAAACTATGATTGTAGAATGCAATGGTTGCTGTGAAAGGATCTATGCAAATATATTTCAATGAACACATTTGATTCTTGCCAAATCTGTGAGGGTTTTTTCAATTCCTAACCTGTTCATTATTAATTTATAGCGACCAGCAGGTCCAACACTGATATTACAGCTTAAATCAGGATACCTATAGTAACAACTCATTGTTTTTAGATGATAAATCCTGGTGATTTATCTGTTTTTTCACTTCTGACTAAAGAGGTAAAAAAAAACCCCTACCATCTAGATACAGCTTTAGTTTGGAATATTGACATTTCAAATATATAGTTCATCTAACACAGCAGTAAAAACTAATACAAATGAATAAAAGAAGCCCAAGGAGAATTCACTGTGAAATGCTTGTAATTGGAAAAGTAGAAAATCCATTGATAAAAATAAGCTGCTAAACATACTACCTTTGTCAATTAAGTTTAAGACTAAAAGAGACAATTCTTCCTTTGCAATCAAATTCCCCTGCCTACTAAAGGACATGGAAATAATGCTTCTGAAAATATGCTGTCCTTCTGAGACATTTCATGCATTTAGCTGCTGCTCGCTGCTCTTGCCAAGTCAGTGTAAATCAGATTTTTTTTTTGGCTGCTAAATCTTTGACTGCTGAGAATGTCAAAGGCTTTGGCTTATTGTACAAGGTCAATCATTAGTATTTCTTTCAGGCTATTAATAGGGCCCAAGGAAACTTATGAAAGTAAATTATCAAGGGGGAAAAGGGGGTTGATACCGCTTTAATGAATTATAATTAAAACAGTAAATTGGTCCTTTAGTTACCCCTTTGCTAGCAGAATTTAAGATAATGATTAGAAGAATGAGAGATTCTCACTAAATATGCAATTCAGTTAAAGCATGTGATATCAAACTCACTCAGCCTTTTATTGAAGCAATCTCTTCATTGCTTGGTGGGGGAAAAGAATCATGGTGGTGGGGTTTTTTTGGGGAAAAAGATAATCTACATACTACTGGGCAAAATGAGCTTATTTGTAAGGGGCAGTTTCTTCCTTTCTGATGTGGCCGCTAAGCAGAGCACACTAGTAGAGGAAACCCATTATAAAAGAATTCCTCACAATTAATTAGAAGATGAGCTATGCTAATAAAGCAATATATCCAATCATTTTCAGGCTGTTCACCTTTGAAATAGATTTCCATGTGCTTCCCATTGTTCCAAGTGTATAGAGCAATAGTATGAGAGGCTTCCTCTCTGCATATGTCCAGGGAGCAATTTTACAGGATGGGGTCAACAGTTCAGCCTCCCTTGTGTTAATTGTTCTGGAATCTCCTTCATGAATGAAAAGTGTGATGATAGCTGCCCTTTTCTGCTAACTCCTGTTTCTCAGACCAGCATGACAAAGGTCCTGGATACAGAATGGACATGAAGTATTGTAGACATGGAACAGCAACAAAACCTTGGGTTCTTCTGATTATTGAGATTTCTCTGCATTGAACTATGTACAAAAAACTAGCTAAGGATTATTTCTGAAGACCTCAATCTTAGGATTTTAGAACTGAGGTGTACCTGACAAGTGATAATATCCTCTAATTCCATTCAAAACAGCTGCCACATTTTTTTTCTTATAATGAAAATGTGACAAAACTTGTTAGAATCATGATGCATTCCAAGATGCCTGTCCACAGATACACCAACCATTTTGTTTTCCTCAAGTCTGACTTCATTCATGAGAACTGCACTCATGGGCCCAATATTCTGCCTTCCATTAGTTCTAATCACCTTGCCCTCCATCTCATCCTTTTTAACTGTAGCCCTCTAAACGTCAATATTCATTTCAGACAGAAATGTTCACAGCATCCAACCTGCTATTAGCACTCTTGAAGGGACTTTGGTTTTTTTGGTTTTGTTTTTTTAAAGTCATTTGTAAAGAGCAATGACAACTCGCAGATATTATCAGCCTTTTACTGATCACTTAGAAATGGACTTCTAGGGTCAATTAAAAAAAACCTAATCTGAGTTGAGACACATGGACACAGACAAGACTACAGTAATTAGCCAGCATGTAGTGTGCTATTTCCTTTTGTCCAGAGAGAAGGTGCCCATTTCCCTCTCCCAGGAGAAATTGAAGTCTTATGCTTGACCTCTGCATGACATTTCACATGGTGTGAGAAAAATGCAAATGCCATTTGTTCTGACTGCATAAGTGGATTCAAAGCAGGAAAGCAATAAATATGTCAACTCACTAGGTCTACACTGTTCAAGTACTGCTTGCTGTAAACACTTTTTTTTAAAAAAGCAAGAAATCACATAGTGACTAGGAAAAACAAACAACTCAAAAGCTAACTGATCAATCAACACTCTAAGCAACTAAGAAAGCCAATCAATTTTTATATGAATTGCACCTACAAAAGTGCATAATGCACCAGTTTCGTTTTAAACCATCGCAACTTCCTTAGCTTCAAAAGGACCAGACATTCCTTAGGAACACAACTGCAGATACATAAAAACAGGAAGGAATCATTTCAATGAGGGAGGAAGTCCTGTGTCAAAGTAGAAGAGGAATGAAGGACTTTCATAAAATCATAGCGTCCCTTCAATGGTAAATAAGGAGTATTAAAAAAATATCAGTACTCTATAAATACATAGTTGAAGCTGGATTTCAGCACAGATGAGTTGCATGACCAGATGGCTTTTCCACTCACATAGATTCCTGCTAGAAGACTCTTGAAGATACTGAATGCTGGATTTTCCTTTCCAACTGCACTATTTAAAAGGATTGGTGCAAATTTGTGCTCCCAGGGATATTTTTTTAAAGTTCCCAGGCAGAGGAATAATGGAGTTTTTTCAAACCTTCCCCAAAGTAGGAGAATCTACTTGCCAACCATCCATCTGAGCCATGAACAACGAGGTTCTCATATGACGTGAGGGCCATGTGCAGTGGAATCTTCAAGAAGACGTAGCCACTGCATTTTTGTTACCTTTTTTCTTCTCTTTTCTTTTTCTTAAAAAAACTTTAAATATTGTTTTTGTTATCTCTTAATATACACCAAACAATTTTCATGCAAAGCAGCAGTCATGGAGAAGTCTAAGCTTCGAAAGACCTTCAAGGTTACATCTTGAACAGCTGAACTATTTGATAAATCCAACTGATGTTTGGGATGCACAGATGCTGTTGTTTTCCTTCATTCTTTCAACTGGAATTTTGTGAGTTTTGAGCTAAGAATCTGGGGCAACTTTTGCTTCTTGTAGGAGGTTCTCACAGTATTCCCAATATATACTTCGTGTCCTCCTTGCCAATTTCCTTAATTCCCCAAAGTCTTTGCAATCACTCCTTATGTTTTTTCCCTAGGAGTCCCTGCTCCTTTCTTCAGCTTTCCATAGACATGGCACCAATAAGTTGCTCTACTTTGTATGCTAAGCGCTGCCGGCGCGCCTGCTCATCCTGCTCCAGAGCCCCAATGATCTGGAACCAAAATCAATGCAAACAAGAAAGGAGAGAAAATAATAAGAATGAATTGGATTTAAGTAGATTAAAAGGAAAAAGGAAGAACAATACATACAAATAAATGTTCTTAGAAATACATAACAATTTATTTATACATTGATAAGAAAACAGTGCATAGGAATGATGCTTTGAAATATTAGCCTTATTGTAAATATATGAATGAGAATACCCGGCGTCTCTAAATGTTTACATAAGAGGTTGAAATATATTGTATAACTGTTAACCAGCACTCAGTCTTTTGCTTTACTTTCTAGAGAAAATGAAAGTAATTAATGGAAAGAACAAAATTTCATTGTGCTCCTAAAGCCCTCCTTATTTTTGAGTTACATCTTGAATCACACTGCCAGAAAAAAGCACAATTACATTCTGGAGACTACATTTCCTTTATTATTTAGCAAATGGCTGCTGTACTATACCATGTTTTTTGTGCACTTAAATGACCAAACCCTTGCATTTAATACTTGTAACTGCAAAATAGGCATTACTTAGCACTGCAAATTAAAGGGCTGACCAGTAGTGGGTACTTAAACATCAAGTAATGTATCCATCTGAAAATAGTATGTACTGATAATAATATTTCATATGTATATAGGATTTGCTTGTGCCATGTGACTTGTCTCTGGGAAAATAACATGGTCAAGCAACCAGATAATTTTGCAGGCATTCAGATAATAATAAAAAATTTCAATAATAGTAACTAAAATAACTGCACCTTCTGCTTTACCTAAAGATTGTCCTAATCACTTCATAATTTTTTTTTTACTACAAATATTTTTATAGATACATAATTTCATGATATCCATCCTTTTTATATACAAATTTTGAGCAGAGAGCAATACAGCAAAATTTGGAGAAGTGGAAAGAATGAAATAAATTGAATTTTGGCTTGCATCTAAGTTTGGAACATGTGAATTAAATTAGTTAATTGATTTGGTTTGCATTTTAGTATTTCTTTCCCATCTCTAGTCATTAGCAATTTCATTATATTTGAAAAAAATTGGACACTGGCCAAGACAATAATATAATTGGAAATGAAGCAACACAATACAAAAATAAGTAAATATAAGGTTTTTTTCCTTATTAAACAAATTATTTTTTTCTTATTAACCAAATTTTTCTTTTTTAAAAAATAAACAAACCCTGTTTTTAGGATAAGAGACTAGGTCAGTGATTGTGAACTTTTTCAGCACCAAATGCCAAAAGCTGAGCGGAAACTTTTTATGAGTGCTTGTCGAGCCATGCTCTGGAAAAGCTGAACTTCTAGGTTCTAACGTGCATGTGTGCCCGAAGATTCCAAATGGAATTATAAGACTGAGCTGGTCAGCATGAATGTGCAGGCTGATTTTCAGCACTGCAATGTCCGCAAAGGGATCAAGCTCCGGAAAAGCAGAACTTCTGGATTCTGGCGCATATGCATGCCTGACAATCAGCTGGCTGGCAAGCATGTGTACACCAGTTTTCAGTACTGCCATGTGCATGGACAGCTGATCATCACAAATGCATGCATGCCAGAAACCCAGAAGATAAACAGGCAAGGCTACGCATGCTGTGCAACATGGCTGCACGTGCCACTTTGGGCGTGTGTGCCATAGATTTGCCACCTTGGGACTAGATATTCGCATAATAATAATATCCATAATAAATCAAAGGTCTTGTTTATTGTGAATTCACAATTCAGACAATTGTTCTTTATGCAGACTCATATGTTATTACTTTTATTTTACTTTTACTGAAACTATTTAATATGCTTAGGCTGTGAGAAATAAAAACTAATTGTGGTGAACATTGATCATTTGTATTTTGTTGCATTTATGTTGTGCATTATGTAGCATGTTTTTGTGTCATGCAGTCATTTTATGGTTACAAATTGCTCTGAAAATAAACTGGAGTTATTTACCTAATTGTCTGTATTCCAAATGGCATTATAAGATTGAGCTATATTTTATACTTGCAAAAATATCTTATGATACTGTGTGCTATATTGGCAGAGTTGCACTGTCCTTAGCTTTATCTAGCATTTTGAGTCATGTATGGAAATAGCATGGAAGCAGAAACTAGTGCAAAGTTAATTTGCATTGAAGAGGGGGGGGGGGATATTTATTAGTTTTTATTTGACTTATATGCCGCCCTTCTGCAAGGATTCAGGATTTAATTGTGCATTGTGTGTAGTGCCAAATACTTCTTTTGTGGTTTTCCCAGTCCATCGAGGTAAGCAATTTGCTGCCAGACCTCAACAGTGCAAATAATGGTGACTTAATTTTCTAACAATTTTTGGTGATAAATTAAGAAAAATAGGTGCATTAGTTCTCCAGTTAGTTTAGCGTCTAGACTATCTTTGTGTTTGGTTTGAGTATAGTCTATCCTGCTGTGAGAATGTCTGGATGTTGTTAGGTGTTATACCTTGGGCTTTGATATAATGTTACTACAGTGGTACCTCGACATACGAGTTTAATTCGTTCCAGACCCGAGCTCGTAAGTCGATCAACTCGCATCTCTAGCGAATGCCTTTAGACTTTGTTTTTCGCACCGAGATAACCAGAAGCAAGGATTCTTGCGCCACCTAGTGGAAGCTCGGCTCGTATCCCGAATTTGAGCTCGGGTGTCAAACAGAAATTTCGGTCGCGTCGTGGCTTGTACCTTGGAATACTCGCATGTGGAGCAGCTCGTATCTAGAGGTACTACTGTATGTTGTTTTATTATGTTGTTTTCATCTTGTTACTGGATTGTGCAATGTCAACTGCTTAAGGTTCAATTGTTTCTCAACCCCCCCCGCTCCTCCCCCCCAAAAAAAACCCTCCAAAGAAAGATGTTTCTCACCTCCTCACTGTATTTACTGACATAGGAGTATATTTCATTGAGTGCACTCAGCATGTTGAAATCAACATAGTGCAGACGCGACTGTTCTGCGAGGTAGGCGTTCATGTCTTGGTCACTGATGGCTGGGAGTTTTGCAATATCTGCATAATACCTGCAAAGTAATGGTAATAATGTTTCAGAAACAGAACCGGCTACTTGAAACAGAGAAAAAAGAAACAGCAATCAAGAATGAATTGAGTTGAAGTCACAAGTAATTTCTGCAGGAAACCTATGCAAAAGTCAAAATGAACAAAGTATCAGGTTGATTTTATAGTATATGGAATGAGACTTAAAATGTTTTCCTACTATACTCATGCCATAGGAAATGCACAGTAACAGAACTTATTAGCAATGCATAATACATTGTTGCATTGTATATACAATATTGTTTAGTGACAATTGGTTGTGATATATGAATATCACAAATATAAGAAAACAATTCTACTTATTAAGTACTTCTGTTGTTGAATAAGAAGAAGCCCAATAATAAAGCTAAAAACTACATCTAGTTAAATATAGAGAAAAAGACTTATGTAAGAAAGTAAAAGATGACAGCTGGAGTTGACAATAACAACAATATTTGCTTATATTTTCTTCTTTGGTATTGTTTTCACCAAAACATTGATGCTATTATATTTTTCAGTAAATATTATCTGGATTCCTTCCAGTTTCAAATCGGAAAACAGGTAATGAGATAGATTTTGATTGCACTTATTGGTCCCACAGAGTGGGCCTTCTCCGGGTCCCGTCAACTAAACAGTGTCGGTTGGCGGGCCCCAGGGGAAGAGCCTTCTCTGTGGCGGCACGGCTCTCTGGAACCAACTCCCCTCGGAGATTAGAACTGCCCCTACTCTACCTGCCTTCCGTAAACTCCTTAAAACCCACCTTTGCCGTCAGGCATGGGGGAACTAAGACATCAACCCCTGGGCATGTTTAAATTGTGTATGGTATGCTTGTGAGTGTGTATGTACTATATGGGGTTTTCTTTTTAAATCTTAAATGTTTTAAATGTATTCAGATTATTTATGATTTGTTTTTCTCTGCTGTGAGCCGCCCCGAGTCCTCGGAGAGGGGCGGCATACAAATCTAAATAATAAATAAATAAATAAATAATAAATAGCACTTATATATTGCTTCACAGTGCTTTTCAGCCTTCTCTGGGAGGTTTACAATGTCAGCATATTGCCTTCCAACAGTCTAGGTCAGAGTTCTTCAAACCTGGCAACTTTAAGATTTGTGTTTGGTCAGCTTTCCAGCATAGCTGGCTAGAGAATTCTGGGAGTTGAAGTCCACAAGTCTTAAAGTTGCCAAATTTGAAGTTTGTAAAAAGTGTACAGGGTTGTAAAAAGTATTCTGCTACACTGGTATTTTATTAAATAATATATTACTACACCATTTGGTTCAGAATACCTTTTCCCTTGTTTTCCACCTCTAAAATCTAGGTGCGTCTTATACTCTGGAAAAAAAACCCATTAGTAGTGGGAGGCATGGCATTATTTTGATTTTCTTCTTTTCTCTGAGGTTGACTCCAGTATTGGCCAGAAAAGGTCTAGCTCTAAGTCCCCACTTTGTAGCATTTTACAAAATAGAGGCATCTCTTTCCACTTCTATTTATCATGTACATTAAGCCACTGGGTGAGATGATATGATAGCTTGGTACAAATCAAGATGAAGGTACAAATCAAGATGAACTACTATTACCACCTATAACGCTTTATGTGATGCAAGGCTGGGTTATGCATGTAAACTGGCTGCCTGCAGATATTTTGGAATCTGTAAATGGATCCTGACCTTCATGAAGAGGGAAGAAAACACAACTTAGAATACCACACAGATGCAGAGTGAAATGATACTGGACTCAATAACTGCAAGCTTGGGGAACCACAAAGACTCTTGCCATGCAGCACATACCCTCTATTTGAATACTGACCTTTCTACCCAGCTTTTATAGCTGGGTATATCCTTGGCATAGAGCAGCTTATTGGAGGGCGAATCCTTGCCCAGTCGATGCTCCGAGGTGGAACATGAATCCATGAAAGTCTGAGCTACGACTGAGAGGCAGGCATCGGTGATACTTCCCTTGTGGATATCAAAGACGAACTGTGGATTTTTAATTACATTCACCCAGAAGCGAAGAGGAAGACTGCGTGACATAAATATGCATTATATTTTTTTAAAAAAATAGCAACATATTCCTACAATCACAGCTTTCTTTTTTTCTTTTCACAAAAATGTTAAATAAGAATGGTAGTAGTAATAATAGCAGAAATGAGGAAATATAATTCCAATAACGTAGCACTGTATTCATAATGGTATTTGGAAACCAAGGTGAATTTATTATATTTAGATTTATAGTCCATCCAAGATGGATATCCTCTTCCTAAACACTATTAAAATCAAAATACAGAACTATGAAGGAGCTGGTTTTTTTTTTAAAAAAAAAATTAGATTTGTGCCTGTATAATAATACTGTTTTTATTGTGTTGTGAGCCGCCCAGAGTCTTCGGAGAGGGGCGGCATACAAATCTAATAAATTATTATTAATTATTATTATTGGATTTAAATTCATTGAGCTATTTGGGTTGGAGATCTAGCCAAAGAGGGAATTCTTTCTTTTGATTGAGATAATCCATTTTTCCCTTGAAAGTTTTATTCTATTCTTGTTCTCTATTTCTTTTAGTTTTAATGCAATAATGAGCATCTTCAAGGTACTATTTACTCATTAAAACTCTCTTCTCATGGATATACAGTAGTGTATCCCAATCTAAATACTATCTGTGAAGATGTTCTTCCTTTCTTCCTTTTATTCTTAAAATAGAAAATATTCTTCAGTTACTAGGTAATCTATCACTAGATGCCACTGTTTGCCTCTTTTGCCCATAAATACTAATACTATGCACAGAGGTGATAAAAGTCCAACTCTCTATGTAATATAAAATCCACAATAACTAGCAGCAGAAAAGGAACCATAATATGAACAAGGTAACATATTATTTCCATTTTTCAGAGTTTTGGGCGGGACCCCAACATTATCAAAGATACCCACTCCATTAAATAGAGTTTGCTTGAAATATGAATAAAAAACTAAATAGAACACTACTGATTTTCTCTGTTACCTGCCCCAAACAACAACAACAACAACAAGACACACATGAACACTCTAACCGATCATAATCGACAGCAAAGAACCAAAAATATATTTTCCCTCAATGTTGCTAGTTAAAACCCTGCATCACTGAAGACATAGGCACCAGGAAATTGAGGAAATGCTATTTTCTGAGGTCTGAGGTTGATTGCTGTTTTTGCAGCATTCTAGGCATGACTTGTAGTCTAGGTCAGTAAGAAAATGCAAAAGGTACTAAAATCAATTGCTGGCATTTCCAATTAGCCTGTGTTGCAGCTGACGTGAAACAGCTCTGCTTTATACTCTGGAGAGCGGCTGCAAGTTAGAATATAAAGTCTGGGGCTAAATAAGCAAACTGACTGATCTTATATTTAAAAAAAACCCCTCTCTTTTCCCTTTTTCTGATTTTCTTAGATTTTGTATATCTTTACCATTGATAGTTATCAGAACTTCATGCCACTAAAATTAATATATAAAGAAACCTGAATAAACCAACTACAACAATGCTTTGTGATTTCAAAAACAAAGTGCAGTAATCCAATTTGCCAGTGTGAAAAAAAAGACCTCCTCCACCCCTTAAATTCAGTGAGTGGTTGAAGTACCTGAAACTGCACAAGCATTTTCTGAATTGTGATAAATCTCTCACATCACAATGGTCTGAAGGTCTCTAATTTGGGGATGCTTTTGTGCTTTACGACTTGAGTAACTGTCCAAATGCTGAAACAAGAAAGCTTTCCCAAATTAAGGGACCACCATATCTATGCTTGACAGTTGATAGGAAGTACGTATTGTGGAGCTTACTGTTTATTAGTTATCATGTTAGTTCCAAAGTTTCAGCTATCCACCTATAAAATATCCCTATGGGAGTCTGGAAGGAGATTCTTTGTTCTTTGGGGGAAATTTGACATGAGCATCAAAGTTTGTAAGGAGCAATGGGTTTTGCCTTACTATTCTCCAATGATTCTCATTTTTGGAATAAACACTGAGGCAGCAGAGGCCTGCAGATCTCTGGATCTTGGTTTTTTTTTTAATGAGTTTAATGAAATGCTTGTCACAAAATAATCCCTCTCGGCAGGACTGTCCATTTTTCCAAATCTTCATTGTCTCAGGAGATTTCTTAACTGTGGTTTAGTAGAGCTTTGAAAATGCTTTGTTGATCTTTTCCACTTTGATAAGCATACGTGACATTTTTACAGAGGTCTTTGGAAATTTATTTTGAACAGGGGATGATGTATCTTTAGAACCAGCATGATGAAAACATCCCTGTGATGCCTGTGAGATGCACATAAGGGAAGATCACTCAACTCAGAGTTGATTGTTTAATGAAGTACTCCCACAACTGGCCCCACGTAGCTCTTTAATTGAATTTACTGAACAAGACCGCAATTATTTGTTCACATAGGCATATCATCTTTTGGATGTTTTTGTTTATGAAATAAATGATTCAAGTACCAAATATGCTTCACTATTGTCTGTTAAACTCATTTTATTTACTAATGAGCTAGAATAATATTCAATGGCAAAGATAGAGCTAAGTTTTTATGCTACCTCCTTTCTGCTGATACATTAGCTGCTGGCAGGTAAGAGAATATGAGTAACTCAAGGATAAAGAAGCATAGGAGCCTAACGTTTTCCCTAGGGTGTAATTTGAGAGTTGAGGTGTTATCTGTGTCCAGTTTTTCATCATAAATTGGTCTTGAGGTAAAAAAATGATATTCTTATTTTTTTTTATTTGTAGAATCTATATCCCATATTACATTGTACAGTGGTACCTCATCTTACAAACGCATCTTCTAACAAACTTTTCAAGATACGAACCCAGTGTTTAAGATTTTTTTGCCTCTTCTTCCGAACTATTTTCACCTTACGAACCCAAGCCACTGCTGCTGGGATGAAGGGGTTTCTTTTCCCCCCCTTTTTTGAAGAAAGAAAAGGGAGGGGCGGCTTGGAGGGGGAAAGACTTTGCATTAACAAAAGTAGGAGAACAGCGTGCTTGCAGGCACTGAAAGAGTGTCTTTTGAAGAAAGAAAAGGGAGGGGCGCCCCCCTTGCCTTTCTTCCTTCCCGCTCACCCTTTAGCCTAGCCTTGCTTCTTCTACCCGCCCCCTTTAGCTGCTCCTCCCTGCCCTCTGTTCACCTCCCTTCTAAAGTTTGGGATTTTCCTGAAGGATTTGCACGCATTATTTGTTTTTACATTGATTCCTATGGGAAACATTGTTTCGTCTTTCGAACTTTTCACCTTATGAATCTCCTCCTGGAACCAATTAAGTTCGTATCATGAGGTACCACTGTATTTACAACCTGAACAACTTCAAAATAAATTATTTTTTAAATAGATAGTTTAGATCAGATATTTTTAGGAGCACTGAATCAGGACAATTTGCAGCAAAGAAGATTTATTCAAATCTATAAAAAAAATTAGTAATCTCAAATTCAACTTTAAATTGGTATCAGATAAGGGTCAATGAAATTCAGGAGGGATTGGACTAGAACCATTTGTGGGAACATAATGATGGCACATTTAATTTCACTCCCCAACTCTGCTTGCTATTCTTCTACATGTACAGACTAAACTCTATGTTTATACATAGAGATTTGTGGTTCTGGCTTTACTTTGTATTGAATATGAATTTGAGAGTTAGAAAATTTGTTATAACACTATACATGTTTGAAGAAATCTGGCTGATCACTTGAGTCCTGCATAGTTTTTTTGCATTAAGACTGTTAATGGGAAAATAACCTATTATCCTAACGTCACTGACTGGAGGCAGAATTCTTTTTAAGGTGTGCATGGCCAGATTCAATATTGAGAACAAAATCGTAACTTTCTTTGAAGAGCTTTCCCATAATCCATCTGGTAGACTGGCACCTTTTCCTTTGTACAATCCAAGTGTTAAACAACTTATTTTGTTAGGGTTTGGCCATACTTTTCTATTCAAACAACAAAGAATAACCTTTTGAAGAGATGTTAGAAATTAGTCTTTTAAAATCAGGCATTGGCAATCAAAACTGAACCACAATTCACCTTTTGAGTAACAGAACAGAATAGAATAGCAAATCTGGAAGGGACCTTGGACGTCTTCTAATCCAACTCCCTGCTTAGGCAGGAAAACAACCCATATTGTTATCCAACATCTTAAAAACTTCCAGTGTTGAAGCATTCAAAACTTCTGGTGGCAACTTGTTCCACTGATTAATTGTTCTGTCAGGAAATTTCTCCTTAGTTCTAAGTTGCTTTTCTCCTTGATTAGTTTCCACCCATTGCTTCTTGTTCCACCCTCAGGAACTTTGAAGAATAGTTAGACTCCCTCTTCTTTGTAGCAACCCCTGAGATATTGGAACTGGGCTAGTCCTTCTTTTCATTAAACTAGACATACCCAGTTCTTATATTAGCCTCCAGTCTCCTAATCATCTTTGTTGTTCTTCTCTGTACTCTTTCTAGAGTTTCAACATCCTTTTTGCATTGTGGTGATCAAAACTGAATGCAATATTCCAAGAACCTTACTTTTTTCACCATTGAATTTCAATTTGTTAATTTCAAATTGTCAATTTGTTCAATTTGTTAATTTTGTGCCCAATATTCAACTCTGTCAAGAGACTTGGGGTACTTCCCTGCATACTTCCTTCCATGTTGATGCTGTTCCATTGAGCACTACACATTGAGTGCAGTTGATCAGCCAGTTTTGAATCCATCTGGTGGTATTGCTCTCTAACTCACATTTTTCTACATTTTTGAGTAGTAGGTTATGCTGTACTTTATCAAATGCTTTACTGAAGTCCAAGTAAATTATATTGACAACATTCCTCTGGTCTACTAATAAACAAGCGGTTTCTTCTTAGTTTCTCTCAAGTATAAGGCAAGGCATCTAAACTTAATAAAATAATAAACCACACTCTAGTCAGTTTACCCCTCAGCAGTTCCATTTTTAATTTTTGATTAGAGTATTTTTTTTCTCTTTAAATAATTTTACAGCAAAAGAAATATGTTAACCCAGAGTGTACGGAATGGCAATTCAACTGAACTTTTTAATGGTTTTGAACAATGAGATTGCTTCATTAGACTTTATTGATTAGCTCTTGGGCCATATCAAAGTGAAAAGTTCCAGAAACAAATTATTATTAAAATTTGATAAAAATAATTTAAAATGGAATTTGATAAAATACAATTTAAAATGAAGTTGGAATAAAATAAATCTAAAATAAAATTGAATAAAATACATTAATTTAAGATATAGATAAAATATGATAAAATTATATTTCGGTGTCACCCCTGCAATCTACTCCAATCAGTCCCACATATTCAGATCTCAACCAAACCATATTGTTTAAATACTGTGCTGTGTTAAATGTTATTTTCAGGTTCTGGCCACATAAGGTAAGTTGTTTTGATATGTGGATCCTAATAGACCATTTGTTTGGTATATAGACCAAGGTACCTGTTACTCATCCCCTTATACAAGCAACAATCAAATAGGATATGAGCCAGGTCTTTTACCTTTGCAGCTCTGCAAATGAAGAGACACTCATTGTAGGGTATAAAATGGAATTCCCCACATCTGACCATTGTGTAAAGCTGTTCAAAACATGCTCACGTAAATATCTTCCTAAGATGTTTTGGCAGTTGTAACTTCAAATAGCTGTCTACTTGAAAAGTATGTTTGTATTTAGTCAGCTACAGTGGAACCCCGACATACGAAATTAATTGGTTCCGGAAGGAACCTCGTATGTCGAAGAGCTCGTAGGTCGAAGCATTGTTTCCCATAGGAAACAATGGAAAAGTGATTAATGCGTGCAAGCCCGAGGGCTGAGGGGAAAAGACGTCGGCTGAGGGGTGCCCGGTGCTTCGGAGCCGGCATGGGGGGGCTTTCCATGCTGGCTCCGATCTTTTCAGATAGGCGCGGCGATTCTCCGCTCACTCCGGGTGAGCGGCGAATCGGCGCATCTGTTTAAAAAGATCGTAGCCGGCATGGAACATCCCCCCATGCCAGCTACGAGCTTTTCAGACAGGCGTGCCGATTCTCCGCTTTTAGCAGTGAGCGGAGAATCGGCGCGCCTGCCTGAAAAGCTCGTAGCCGGCATGGGGGGATTTTCCATGCCGGCTACGATCTTTTTAAACAGATGCGCCGATTCGCCGCTCACCCGGAGTGAGCGGAGAATCGGCGCGCCTGTCTGAAAAGCTCGTAGCTGGCATGGGGGGATGTTCCATGCCGGCTACGATCTTTTTAAACAGATGCGCCGATTCGCCGCTCACCCGGAGTGAGCGGAGAATCGGCGCGCCTGTCTGAAAAGCTCGTAGCTGGCATGGGGGGATGTTCCATGCCGGCTACGATCTTTTTAAACAGATGCGCCGATTCGCCGCTCACCCGGAGTGAGCGGAGAATCGGCGCGCCTGCCTGAAAAGCTCGTAGCTGGCATGGGGGGATGTTCCATGCCGGCTACGATCTTTTTAAACAGATGCGCCGATTCGCCGCTCACCCGGAGTGAGCGGAGAATCGGCGCGCCTGTCTGAAAAGCTCGTAGCTGGCATGGGGGGATGTTCCATGCCGGCTACGATCTTTTTAAACAGATGCGCAGATTCGCCGCTCACTGCTAAAAGCGGAGAATCGGCACGCCTGTCTGAAAAGATCGCCGCCGGTCCGGTGGGGTTTTGCAGCAACCTCCGAGCCCAGGTTGCTCGGAGGTTGCTGCAAATCCCCACCAGACCGGTGGCGATCTTTTCAGACAGGCGCGCTTTCTCGAAAGGGCGGAGAAAGCCCTCTCTCGCAGCCTCCTGGCTGGGAGCACTTTCGCTGCGAGAGAGGGCTTTCTCCGTCCCTTTCGGGAAAGCCCTCTCTCGCAGCGAAAGTGCTCCCAGCCAGGGAGAGCGTTCAGATCCCCCCACCCCCAGCAGAAAGCGTTCAGATCCCCCCACCCCCAGCAGAAGCCAATGACTCACCAAGCGCTGGATACGAACGGAGAAGAGCCAGGCTGGTTTGCTTTGCAGAGCCGAATAAAGCGTCACGCCCCCCTGACGCTTTTGGCGGCAAAAGAGCCCAGCATCGCTTCGGAAGCTGCCGAAAGCGTCAGAGGGGCGTGACGCTTTATTCGGCTCTGCATCAGCTCGGAAGCAAAGCAAGCCAGGCCGGCTCTTCTCGGCTCGTATCCCGAATGGAAGCTCGTGAGTCGAGCAAAAATTTCTCTACTCTCCCAGCTCGTATCTCAAGTAGCTCGTAAGTAGAGCTGCTCGTATGTCGGGGTTCCACTGTATTTCAAATTACCTATCTTACTAAGGACATCTATATCATTTTGTGCTTCTATATCCTTAATTCTTTGAGCACTTCTTTTTTTTAATTGTTCTCCTGTTATGCAAGAGACAGGAAAGCCACAGTTCCTTACAAAATTTGTTAGTTTGGTGATCCAGAAGATTTGTGATTGTAATTTTATTTGCTCCAGTAGTCATAACTTGGGGAGTCTATCAGTCTCCATTTTATTGACTTTGCACCAGTAATTATATGCTCTAATTTTGGATAGTGAATGAATTGTATAAATTCCCAATTCAGTTCTAATTGCTGCAGCTGCTGTTCTTGTATCTACATCCACAATACATCTCAAATGCTGGGACTGTGTTTGTTCTGGGACTGTGGTTGAGTATAGATCCCAAATCTCTGCTCCATACAAGAGTATAGGTGTAACCTTAGCTTTATAGATTTAAATTAATGGGGCTAGGGTCCCTGGGTAACTATGGTTCTTTAGTTTAAGCTGTAGATCCAAATTGACTTCTGCTCTAAATGTACTCCATTGACGAAGACAGGTACAAGATCCAATCTTGAAAAGAGTTATGTCTAAATATACAAAGGTTTAATTGGTTCACCATCTAATTGCCAACTATGTATCTGATGGTGTCCAAACACCATTATTTTTTAATTTAGATTTACTAATTGTTAGGGCATCCTGACAATAAGAGCTGAATCTTTTACTAGCCTATGTAATCCTACTTGTGAATATGCTAATCAAATGATATCATCAGCATAAAGCAAACTGTTACAATAAGTATTTATGATCATTGTAATGAGTACTATGAGATCCTTCATCAAACCTGGCAGGTCATCGATATATAAACTAAATAATAATGGGGCCAGGACATGTATACCCAATGTTGGTTAGATTCTTCACTATTCAAACTTATTATTATTATTATTATTATTATTATTATTATTATTATTATTATTATTATTAATTCGATTTGTATGCCACCCCTCTCCGCAGACTCTATCTATATTGGTTGTGCACAGTGAGCATTTCTTCTTTCTTCAAAAGTGTTTAATTCCCAACAAATTTTTAGACTTGTTCTCATTCCACATTAGCTTTGCCTGACCTTCAGTTGCTAGCAAAACACCTTATTCTCAATGGGACTGCAATCTGTTATTTTTTGTCCATCCAGTGGCAGTACAGGAAAAAAAAATGTTTTGCAGGGGGGAAAAAAAAGAGAACACAAGCTATTTTTGGAAAGAGTAAATTCTGTTGTACAGGGGCAAACGGTTGCTGATAGGAAAAAAAAACATTATTTTTTTCATTCACCACTTGTTCAAGGCTGCTGAAAAGGACAAATGTCCCTACTTTTGTCCCCAATGAACAAAACTGCTTTAGTTTAACTGGATTTCCAATCTAGCAACTGTAACGTTTATCTTTAAGTACTTTGTATGCAGAAAGGGCTCAACTTTCACTGGTGAATCTCAGAGTTATAATTTTCTATCAATGATAATTCATAAATACGAGAAGTTGAATATTAAAGATACAGAATGGCCATAAAGTATTGGTTAACAATATATTTTCAATTACAGTATTTTTCGGAGAATAAGGCGCACCGGAGTATAAGACGCACCTGGAGTTTAGAGGTGGAAAACAAGGAAAAAAATATTCTGAACCAAGTGATATAGTAATATATTATTTAATAAAATACCAGTGTTGCAGAATACTTTTTACAAACATGTATACTTTTTACAAACTTCAAACATGACAGCTTCAAGACTTGTGGACTTCAATACCCAGAATTCCTCATCCAGTCATGATAGCTGAGGATTGGGAGTTGAAGTCCACTAACCCCTAACCCAAGGGTTTTTAAACTTGACAGCTTTAAGAATAGTGGACTTCAACTTCCATAATTTCTTCTCCAGCCATGCTAGATTGGGTAATTAGAAGGCAAAAACACCCATTTTTTTAAAAAAAAACAACAGGCCATTTTTTAATGCAGAAAATAGGCCCATTTTTCACCAAAATGGGGTGGACAAAGGGTCTGGGAAACCATCTTAGAGCTCCTGGGTGATGAAGGAGGGAAAAAATGCCCCCGTTTTTGTGAAAAACAGGCAGTTCTTTGCCCATTTTCTCCCACAAAAATGGGGTGGGCAAAGGGTCTGGGGAGCCTGCAGGCCATTTTAACCTATTTTTTTCACAAAAATAGGGCCATTTTTGCCTTCCCCCAGTCCCCAGGAGGGGCTTCCCAGACCCTTTGTCCACCCCATTTTGGTGAAAAATGGGCCTATTTTCTGCAAAAATGGGGTGTGGGGACAGGGCTTTGGGAAGCCAAAAATGACTGTATTTGGTGTATATTGCACCAACATTTCCACCCACCTTTTTTGGAGAAAATGTGCATCTTATACTCTGAAAAATACTGTACTTATAACAATTTCATGTTAACAGAAAGATATGAATCAATATATATATATATATCACATGTTTTTGCTGAACTTTTAAAATTAAATATATATACAGTGTGTATGTGTGTGCGCGTATACCTATATATACATACACATACATACATACATACATACATACATGCATGCATACATACATACATACATACATACATACATAATCAGTAATTTAGAAGAAGAGGTATTAATTCTTAGGTTTAACCCCCAGCATATCAAATTAAAGGACAGCTTTTACTTATAAACAGTTGACATTAAGACTACTGAAAATCAGTTATTACTTAAGTCCAGTATTGCAACAGGATTGAAAATTAATGAATTTGGTTTGGATCCTACAGAAAGCATCTTAGTTTAAATTGCTGACAAAGATATTTATTCAATTATCTGATTTATAGTGCAACACTAGTATTAGTCTATATAGTCAGTATTCAAAAGAAAATGTTTGAATTTGTCTATCTATCTATCTATCTATCTATCTATCTATCTATCTATCTATCTATCTATCTATCTATCTATTTATTGGATTTGTATGCCGCCCCTCTCCGGAGACTCGGGGCGACTAACAGTAACCTAAGTGGTCGCTGGGATTCGTGCGGCAGAAGGCGGTCCCTGAGATAATCTGGTTCGGTGCCATGAAGGGCTTTATAGGTCATAACCAACACTTTGAATTGTGACCGGAAACTGATCGGCAACCAATGCAGACTGCAGAGTGTTGGTGTAACATGGCCATATTTGGGAAAGCAAATAATGTTTGATTGAAACTAATATCTCTTCTTTTCCAGTCAAGATTATTTTTCAGCAGATACACTTAGAAGCTGACAAGGGTTGGGAAGTTCTCCATATTAAAATCTTATATAATCTGGCAGCCATGAAGGAAGAGGGGAAATCTATGCTCATCAGTACCACTTGTTAACTCTAAATGTCCTATTATTGAAGATTCTAACATTTTATCTTAAAATGCATTCCCTAAAGCTTCTGCAAAATTGTTTTTAGCTCCTTGCAGCAGAGAATTTAGCTTTGGCAGACCAGATGATTAGAAGGTTTTGAAACCAGAAGGGATTTGCATGTGTAGTTTATACACATAGGCAAATATTGCCATTTTTATGAGTTTCTTCTCTGTGCAGAGTCAATTTCTATCCCAGGGAACTATAAATCCTAAAATATCAGCCAGGATAAAGATGCAAAAGCAACAATTATTTTAAAAATACAGAATATAAATTGCCTCTTAGAAGTTATATTTAGCTGGAGCTCAAATTTATACACAATATCGTGCCTGGATATCCTCAGATAACATTTGGGAAATAGATTCTAAATAATCATGTATATATAGCAATTCAATTGAAAGCTGATATAAGTAGCCACAACTCTCTATCTGGGTTCTATTTCTTTAGTTATTGCATTTCTGATAGCGCCTTGTAAATTCTACTTTGTTCAAATGCTAGAAACAAAGCATTACACAAAAGAAGATATGCTATCTCAATTACTTTTCAGGCTTTGAGGATTTTAAAACACAAAAATCAAGCTAAGGAGAGCTTTTTGGCTCATCTGACTGAAACTGGTTGTCTTTGATGCAAACAATGAAAGTCCTGTGATAATCAGGAACAATTTGTTCATCTGATCTCTTTCCCTTGCACCTCAGAAGGCTTGTAAAAAATGATAGCTTATGAAATTCATAGAAATTTAGTGGAATTCTACTTACAATACATGTGTAAATCACATAAATTATAATAAATACTTTATTGTCATTGTATGTATACACACAGTATACCGCCAAAGACCAATCTCAACATACATAACAATCCAAAAGAACATGCTCAGCCCGCCGCAATTTTCCACCTGAACCATCCAACATTCACACAACAGGCCACATAGCATAGTCCAGCAATTCACTGATGGTGACCCCCTTAGTACTGGCCAGGGAGGGGGGCTGAACAGCTATTCCTATTCTGTTTAATGCCTTTAATCCGATTAGTGAAAAAACAGTTTTTTCCCTCTTCTGACCTATTCCACTGTTTAAGTAATAAAGATTATGTTTATGACTCTGAAAGTACATTATTCAATCACGTCTAGATGTGATAACACTTTAACTTAATGGAATAATTAATATGTACAGAATAGTTAATGAGAAACTGGTATAAATCAGTCACAAGTCTCAATTTGAAAATAAATGGTTATGCAGCAAGGGACTTTGAGTCAAATTATTCTATAATTATTACAAATCTTGTGCATTCTCCAAAGCCTTAGATTTATCACTGTCAAGAACAAAGTATTCACGAAGGCCACTTAGTTAGGGTCATCTGCTTAGAGGAACAATATGTATGTCCTATGGAATAGACAGAGAACCTTAGAACTGAGACTCTGAGACTGTCTGCTTTGTATTTAAAAGCCTTTAATAATTGAGTTATTATCCCCTTTCCAGATTAGGTGCTGACTAAAATTGCTCCTATTGTATCTAATGAGGCAAACCATCATTGTTTTAGACCACTAGAAGTCAATCAGATTTTGATATTAGGACGCTGGGTTGTGGTCATATGAGTTAAAGAGCAAAAATAGAATATATATCCATTATCCAATATATATTTTATATATATTTAGTAGCATGGATTATGAGATGTAATGTAACATAAAATGTAGTAGATGGTTTTAAATTGATCATGCATGTAAAATAAACTTTCTATACTCAAAATTGGCACAAGACTGCCTAGATAAAATTTGTGTTATTGTCTGGAGATAGCAGATGGTGCTAAACTGTCTACTGACTACCTAGAAAATAAGAAAGAAAAAAAAGACCAATAAAAGTGTCAGAAACTGCCTGGCTGGAAACGGAACTGAGTACAATAAAAATCTTTCTTTTTCTAGAAGTAATTGAACATAAAACATAGAATAAAGATTTCTCAATAAAGAAACTTGTTCTTATTCTTGCATGATAGAATCACTAAAGATCTGTGATAATATTTGTCTGAATGACTTCCAACTATGTTGTAACAGAAAAATGTCTAAACTATGATTCTGTGAAAGTAATATTCTCTTGAATTACATATCTAATACATGGGATTTGGCAATTGAATCATATAAATTGATTCTCTGTGCCCTTGTTTTATCTGCTGTTGTAACATTGGAAAAATAAATATATGGATTGAAGATCTGATTACACTTAGTATCTATGAATGGATTACTTATAAATATAGACATAGTATGGATAAATATAAGGGAATATGAGAACAATTTATGCAAAGTACAATTACTTAAAAACAATATGATATCCATATGAGTGTATTAGAAACATCTGCATACTTGACTAATATTAGTATTAGTTAATAACATAGAGAACTGTCACAGCTATTGTTCTAATACTAGTTTGTACTCTATATCTTAATTTTATCTGCTATATTTTTTCACTTATTTTTAAAGCACTTTTTAAATAATATATCTAATAGAACAAACAAAAGTATGATATCATCAAGAGAGTAAAAGAATTGAAATGCAAGTCGAAAAGATGCCTTTTCAATTGGACGTTCTAGTTTTTGTTTGAATACATCTAGCTTTTCATCCAAGAAGCTACTTCAGCTCCAACTGGATGGCGTGAAATCCTTGCAGATAACTGCTCATTTGCATTCTTTTAGAGAGTCATTGAGACTACCTGGAGATTTATCTGTGTTATCCGAGTCACCAGAGTAGTGCCACAATGAGTCTCAACTGTGTTCTAGGAGTATAAATCCTTCCATTTCTCACCATTCAGTCAGAGCTAAAGAAGCTTTTTGAATGAGAAGTGAAACATCTTCAGACAAAAACCATAAAGTCCCATTGCCTCTTGAAAAAGTCGCTTTGGGACAACCATGACTTGGGTGACTAAGAATCTCCATAGACAAATTGAAATAGAAATGACCTGGTGACATAGCAAGAAGAACTGATGGCAGGTGCACTAAGGCAGTCATAGAATCATAGAATAGACCCCATTTGATAAAAAGTGTCCACAAAAGAGACCTAAAACAAGATGAATTGATGATTTCAGCTAGTATGGTCGGCTCAATTGGCAAAAGAAAGTTCAGGACCATATTGGTTGGAAACATGTGGAAGAAGCCTTCATCTTGCAGTGGATAGGCAACGGTTAAAATGATGATGATGATGATGATGATGATGATGATGATGATGAAGGGATGCAAGTACACGTATACACACACGCACACACTATAATATTGTGTCTTTTGAATTTCATGCAGTTATCCTTATTTAATGTAGATATATGATGTTGCTCAAGGACCATTTTGATATAAAAATACCGAAATCATAAGTGAGTAAAACTGTGTCCTTCTTACCAGTTGCTCTTCCAGGTATGCCTCACATCAGTGTCATGGATGCCATGCTTATCTGCTTGCTCATCTAGGAAATCAAACATATATTTGATAGCCAGTGGGAGAGCGCTGCCTCGATGCACAGTACTGAACAAAGTCTCGAACAGGTCATCCACAAACTTTTGCAGTGTACCCTGATGGAAGTAGAGACCAAAGTACGGGTATTATATCATAAGTCATCAGCTAGTGCAAAGTTGCCCCCATTAATTTATATCCTGGATATGAGATGTAGCAAGTTAAACATGTTACACTATGTGATTGGGGAGAGAGAATTATTGCCTATGCAAGATGAGATAGTATCATGTTACGAATGAAGACAGTTTGGGGGAAAAAACCCAAAAACCTTTGTCTGCCTTATCTAGATTTTACTAAACATTCACATGGATGGGTTTATAATTGTTTTATAATTATAATAATTATAATTATTGTTACATATAATAATTCTTTTATACATAATATATAATTATATCTTATATAATAATATGCTACTTATATACACATTAGTATATTATAATATAATATATTATTATTATTGTTTTATTTAAACATTGTTTTTATTATTAATATCCAGTAAGACAAAATCAGTATGACAATATATGGCTAATCCTGTTCCTGTTAACAGCGGTGTACTCCAAAGCAGCGTACTAGGATGAACACTCTTCATATTCTATATAAATGACCTTTGCGATCACATTACAAGCAACTGCATTCTCTTCGCCAATGATGTTAAACTCTTCAACATCACCAATAACACTGCTACCACAAAGACCTTGACTTTGTGTCAGAATGGTCAAACATCTGACAACTCCAAATCTCAACCAACAAATGTGCTCTCCTGGCAAAAAGAATCAGAACATAAAAGACAAGCTAAATAGACAAGACCTTGCAGACAACCCTCACTGTGTAGAAGACCTTGCAATACTCATCAAATGACCTAAGTGTCAAAGCCCACTGCAACAACATTGCCAAAAAAGGCTTCAAGAGTTGTTAACCTAATCTTATGTAGCTTCTTCTCCGGTAATATCACATTACTAACCAGAGCATGTAAAACTTTCACCAGACCAATCCTTGAATACAGCTCATGTGTCTGGAACCCACACCACATTTCAGACATAGATACATTAGAAAGTGTCTAGAGACACTTTACAAGAAGAGCCCTCCACTCCTCTATGCATAACAGTATATCTTATGCAACCAGATTTGAAATCCTAGGCTTAGAAAACATAGAACTACGTCACTTTCGACATGACCTAAGCATAGATCATGAAATCATCTGATACAACGTCCTTCCTGTCAAAGACTACCTCAGCTTAAACCCCAACAATACCTGTGCACAAAACAGATACAAACTCAAAGTTAACCGCTCCAAACTTGTCTGCAGAAAACACGACTTCAGCAACCGAGTAGTAAATGCCTGGAACTCACTACCCGACTCTGTAGTTCCCCCAAAACTTTACCCTTAGACTATCCACTGTTGACCTCACATAATTCCTAAGAGGTCAGTAAGATGTGTGCATAAATGCACCAGTGTGCCTACAGTCCCTGTCCTAATGTTTCCCTCTTATTACTATCCATCTCATGTATATAAACAGCATTATATCTATGTATACTACCAAAATGCACTTGACAAATAAAATAAATACATAATTTTTACCAAAAGGAGATACTTGAGCTAAGATTTGGAATTACCTTTGTAGCTAGCAGCCGTGTCAAATAGATTTCTGATACCATCTTACTTCCCCGATCACCTTCCTTCTGGTCACCATGGTCATGGTTTTTGACTAGATGCCAGACTTTCACTCCACTTTCTAGGTCAGGAGTAATCATGGGTGCCCTTGAACGAAGGCTATCTGGGCTACCTGTGTACCGAAATGTGGAATCTGGGGAGAATGAAAAAAGAGGTTGGGAAGAGACAAAAGAAAACAGGCATAGATATATTTTGGGGTTTGATATAGCTGTGTAACAGTGAATATAACTTCAGTTTATAAGGAAAGAAATAACTATAACATTTCAATGTTTCCAAAAGCCAATTCTATATTTAGAACATTTTGGTTGAAATATTTTTCAATGTTTTGTTATGTATTTAATCTGATGATTGTAGTCATTCTTGATTCATCAAACAAAGCTTACCCTCCACAGAAAACTAAATCCAAAATTTTCTGAACTATAATAATCTTGGCTTCTATACTGAAAATATGTAGTGGATGATTCAATATATAAGGCATATTATCAAAATACCATGCCATGTGAAAAAAAAATCTTGGCTATCAAATACACCTTTCATCTGTTTGATTTTTTTTCATTTTCAAGTAATGTCTTTTTTATTATGACCAACTGAATCTAGTTTCTTAATTTTCTATTTTTCTACTTGGTGACAGTCAGATTAAGGGGATCCCCTTACATTAATAGGAGAATGAGTGAATTATTACTTTTTTTTCTCCAATGCTTTGCTGCTGATTCAAAATATGAATATTCTTATAAATGTAATTAAAAGGTGAAAGCACTGAATAATTCTATTTAAAAATGAAACTGATGCAAATGTAGACGGGAAATGCACACCTTTGCTTGATGTCATTTGTGTAACCAGAAGTGTCAATATTAACATTCACAAGAATTATGTAGACACCTGTTGCACGCTAATACTCTTGACTTTGAACAATCAAATAGAATTTTTACTTTACAATGAATGTTTATCCTCAAAAGAAAAATCTTTGCCTGCTAATTTTACATTACAGGCATTTAATTTATTTTTTTTTTCCTGACGTTTTTGAAGAAATGCTTTACAAATTAGAGCGGAGGGCATTTTTTTCCGCTTGCAAAAATTGCCAGCCATATGGTGCCATAGTTCTTCCAGCCAGAAAAACAGAACAAAAATTGCTTTTACTAAAAACATAAAGATACAAATAGACAAGATGACCAAATAAACATTCTCAAATTTCATACTAAGTTCAATTTCATCCCCTCCACCACTAGTAATTATATTTCCCTGTAAGAATTTTTTTTCTGAAAAGATCTAAATTGACTAGAACTATGAACTAAAATGAATAAAATGGAATTTATCAGGAAAAAATGTAAAATTCTGCATTTGGGAGGGAAAAAAGCAGAACAAAAGTGCAAAGACAGAAGATGGCATGGCTTTCGTGCATTTGAAAAACAACAACTGATGTCCTTGCTGAATATGTCAAATATGAGTCATTGGTCTGAGTTAGGTACTAAAAAGGCAAATATTGTTTGAGAAGGAATCAGCAGGAAATGCAGATATTGGAATTACAGGTAGTCCTTGACTTATGACCACAGTAGAGCCCAACATTTCGGTTGTTAAGCGAGACATTTGATAAGTGAGTTTTCCCCCCAATTTTGCAACCTTTTTTGCCAGAGTTGTTAAGTAAACACTGCAATTGTTAAGTTAGTAAGAAGATTGATGAGCGGATCTGAATTCCCCATTGACTTTCCTTGCCAGAAGATCACAAAGGTAATCACATGACCCCGGAAAAATGCAACTGTCATAAATATGAACCAGTTGCCAAACATCTGAATTTTGATCATGTGATCATGGGATGCTACAACAGTGCAGCTGTAACTTCAAATGATCACTATTGTTGTAAATCAAAGATTATCTGTAATTATTCCACTCATAGCTGCGTTGGTCCTACCACATTTGGAATACTGAGCACAATTTTGAACACATATTTTGGAAGGACAGTAACAAATTGTAACGATTTCAGACGAGAGTAGCAAGATTTGGAGAGTTCTGGAAACCACTTCCTATGAGGACTTGCTAAAGGAAAATATTTAGCCTACAGAAGATATAACTGAGGAGAAATGCAAAAGCAATGTTAAACATTTTAAGAGTTGTCACATAGAAGGACATATAACAGAGGGCAGTATCAGAACCAAATGTTTGAAACTATAGGAATATTCAGGCTAGATATCAGGAGGAACTGACTGACTACTTGAGCTGTGAAATAGTCTCCCTCGCAATTATTTTTGAATCAGAAAAAATAATATCTCTATGCAGTGTTCCCTCGATTTTCGCGGGTTCAAACTTCGCGAATAGCCTATACCACTGTTTTTCAAAAAATATTAATAAAAAAATACTTCGCGGGTTTTTTTCTATACCACGGTTTTTTCCGCCCGATGACATCATACATCATCACCAAACTAATAATTTTTGCAAATAAATAACCAAAAAAATAATTATTGTTAATAATTTATAAATATGTTTATAAATATCAAGATTACTAAGTGTCTTATTCAATGGTGAATACCAGTAATAATGGTGAGTAAATTGTTGTTAAGGGAATGGGAAATGGTAATTTAGGGGTTTAAAGTGTTAAGGGATGGCTTGTGATACTGTCCATAGTCAAAAATGGTGTATTTACTTCCACATCTCTACTTCGTGGAAATTCGACTTTTGCGGGCAGTCTCGTAACGCATCCCCCGCGAAAATTGAGGGAACACTGTATACTTAATATGTTGCTTGTCTGATAATGACAATTGCAGGAGAAATTGCTTCAGATCAGTGGTTCTGATACATGCAGAGGTGGTGTCAGTGGGGTATTCTCATTATTAATACAGCCAACTTTATAATTCAAATAAGCGGTAGAAGCAACTAGTATTTGTGAAGAGTTCCATGTATACACTGTTGTTATCATAATGTTTCAGACTGAGCTCAGTGCTTAAAAAATGGTCCCCTGTATATTTATACAGATATGCTTCACAAGCCTACAATAAAAACTGTAATAAAACTGCTAACCGCTTGACACTGGGTGCAATGATCAGATTAGGCCATTAATTTGCGAGTCATGTAATTAGAACCTTTATGTTTACATCATACAACTTTCAATCTTACCATATCTGCTAATTGAGGTCCGTGATATGCTGGCAGAAGCAGGAATGTTGTAAGAAGAAGTCTGTTTAGGAACAAGGGCAACTACAGAGCGATCAGAGACCTGGCAGAGGAGGGAAAAGGCATGTAAGCAGACGGAACATTGCAAGGAAATGCAGTACTGAAACATATTCATACTGTACTGTGAGCTGAAAATGATGAAAGTTATAAATCTCATAATGAAGTGTTGGCAGGAACATATGGAATGCCATGAAGTGTCAAAAGACTAAGGAAAATGAAGGGTATATTTCCCTCCTGGCCTGTTCTGTCCCTGAAGAAAAGAACTGAGAAATGAAAAGACATATTGAAGGCATTCTCTGTCATTTTGATTTAAGATTATGTTTGATCCAATAAAAACAGAGATCCCCAAGAATTGTAACAACCCAATTAAAACAATAACATACTGGGAATAAAGTAGCTATAATAATGTTATGGGTCATAAAAAATTCCTATTAAATCATTTTTTTTTAGTTTTTATGAACTTTTAGAAGTTTGATTTATAAAGGAACAAGTAATAAAATCATCTTTCAGGATTTTAAATGACCACTCCTACATCTACCTCTCTCCAAAGGGTGGTTGGAGATAAATCTGGAGACATCAAATTATAAATGCATTTTAATATTTATATTAAGATTTTCTTAAAGCAAAATGGTAATTTTTAAGTTTACTGACTCTATACCTGGAAGACTCAGAAAGTGTTTAACTAATCTTAATTAACAAATCTTTATGAATTATATACAAATAATCTCTTAGCATAAATGTATTGCAGAAAATAAAATGGAAAAGTTGGGCTGAAATTGGTGCTTATTTATTCAACCTATTCATTAGGCATCAACATTATTAATAAACCACAATGGTTTATATTAATATGATAGTTGGTTTTTGTACTTCGTTTATAACTTCACCATCTATCAAAATTAACCTTCAAGTGGTAGCGTGGGAGGCCAAAACATCCAAAGGGCATTGGATTGCTTGTCATTGGTCTTTCAAAATCATTTTGTATCTTCGCTCTTTTTAGGTAACATTAGTTCCCAACAAAGATCAATCTGAGTGGTTTTGGAGGTTTCTTGTGTGTTCCTTTGTTATTAGGAGTAATAGTTATTAGCTACTGTTAACAAACAAAAAAGTCACTTCTAAACATCCTTATTTGTATGGTTGTGGTTATGGTTGATTTAAAGTTGGAACAATCCAAAATAAATCAATTCCAAGTATACAGTATATTATTTTATCAATTGAAATATAATTGGACAAATATTTCATGTTTTAATTTTTTAGAATTTAATTACTAATTAAAGTTTTTCAAACTTTCCTTCTAGAATTAGATTTGCATGTTGGAATGAGCTATTCTAATTTACATACCCTAAAGTTATATATAAGAATGGATATGTTGTAAAAATGATATACATAATACTTAGAGAAATTGTATGTTGAAATATATGCACATATGTTAAACAAATAAACGACCTGTTTAGGGTGACCCGCTCCCTTTTCAATATAGGGGGAGTGGACAAACCCTTACAGAGTAGAGCTGAGGAATTTGTTCAGTTTCTTGTGGACAAAGTCGCTCAGAAACTCCAATTGGGCAATATCGACTGAGATGACAGTGGCAAGTCTTAGTCCCATTGTGTGGGACAAGTTTGAACTGGTGACACCTGATGAAGTGAACAAGGCCATGAAAGCGATGAGCTTCTCCACCTGTCTACATGGCACAGGACCAGACTATTTATGGAACCATCTTCTGCCATATAACTCCTAGAAATCAATTAAAGCCCACAGGGTCAGCGTTCTCCAGGTCCTGTCAGTCAAATAATGCCATGTGGGCTTTAATGTAGGCTTCCTCTTTGGAATGATGTAACTGCTTAAGTTTGGCTGTTAACCAAGTTTATTGTTGTATATTTGCAAATTCCTGGTTGGTACAGGTCTTCACAGAACCTGACATATGATGTTACAGTATCAGTGAGTTCATCTAGGTCTGCAGAGGTGTCTTAAAAAATATTCCAGTCTGTGCAGTAAAGCAAGTCTGTAGCTTTAACTTTGCTTCTTCAGTCCAAGTCCTCACTGATTTAATTGTTGGTTTTGTGGCTTTAAATCTTTGTTTGTAAGCAAACAATGACTGGTTGAAGCATGCATATAATATATTTCTCTTGGTTTATAAATTTCCACTACTAAAGATCCAAAAGCCCCACAAAGTATGAATCTATTTTGGACATTATTGGTTATCATAGTATTTTTAGCAGGAGCTATTGCTAGCAATAGCATAAAAATGGATACAACACACTTTTAATCACAGTTCTGTCTTAAACTGTACACTTGGTCTTTCTTAGAAAAAAAAAAACATCTTGGTTCCAAATAATCACCATACTGAAGTTCTAGAGTGTCTGTTAATTACAGTAAAATATATTATTTTGGCTCAAGATTACATTATATAACAAACATCGCTATTATTTCTACTCAGAAGTCTAACTCGTTTTTTTTAAAAAATCACTAATAACTTGCAACTAGTAAGTGTTAAAGTGTCACTTTGATAAAATTTCTATTCAAGAAAACTAGATGCTCCCTGCAGCTTAAACAACTTTGGGTTGAGCTGATAAATGGTATGTTAAGAATAGATTGTGCACATTAGTAGGAAATTATTTCTTTTTCATTCTCATGAAATAAAAACAGCTATTACTGTCAGCTAGGGCAACTGTCTGATTAATGTAAAGGGCAAACCAGGAGTACAGGAAAATACTAGCAATTCTGCAGTACACGCTCTAGGCAACTAGTACTAAAGAGAAGTTAACATGTTTTAGTCCAGCATTTTGTTTCTCACAGCAGCCAACCATATTCTTCTGGGATGTTCTCAAATGGGAGATAAAGACATATCTATCTTCTGCAATTGTTTGCCTACAAGTGGAGTTTAAAGGCATGATGTTTCTGGTCTTGACATCTAGTTCTTTCCTAAAACTTCAAATATTCCAGTTAGTTTATTGATAAACTCCCCTTATTACAGGAAGGGTTAAATCTACTTTCTTAGCTTTATGTATTATTTGCTTCACCCTAATCAGTGCCTGCGATTGAAAATTTATTACATTCTTCTGCCATACAATTCTTGCCTTCCCAATGTTATTTCCACGTATAAAAACACTGAATCCTTGGCAAACTGAATTTATAAAACAGTGAATTTCTAGGATTGCAAAGATGACTAGGAATCGAGTAAGAATCTGACTCAATTATTTGTTGACTGAGTATAAATTAACTTGATGTGACATCAAGAATTTATCATATATCCAGTGATGAGCTACAAAATTTTTTACTATCACACTGTGGCCGTGGCTTATGCATTTTGTTTCAACATCTTTCAATGCAAATTGGGTGCTCTGGGGTGGAGCTCCAAATTTTGCTACCGGAACTGCATTCCTGACAGTTCCCGTAGGAGCCCTTCACTGCATATATCCCTCACATATCCTTGTAATGGTCACACAAAAATGCTAAGAAGGAAAAATATAGGAAAGATGCTTAAATCTTAAGTGGAGGTTAAATCTTATCTAACTTGGTTGGATATACTGTTAACAAAGGTGGTTAAAGATTGCACTGGATTTTCATGGGTTTTTTAAACAACAGTTATTTACTTCTTTGTATTTATGATAAAATTGACGATGCATAAGAAGAATTCAGCAATCATTCACTATTCAATGAAACAGATTTGGCAATGTTGATTTTAAAAATGTATAATTGTATGTCATGCTCTTGCCTGGCTTTCCCTATTATTTATTTAAAATTGGCATGGCTATTACTTAACTGCTGATAATATGTGTTTCTATTTAAAGAGAGATGTTTACACCTTACTTGCTAACCTTGAAAATACAACTTACATGCCACATAGTACTTAGGTGAAAGCCAAGGAATATTTTAGTTGGGACAAATTTAACTTCATGACTGCTTTAGATTTTTTTAAAAAAAATTCTAATTTTTGTTCTAGATGCAGACAAAGTTCTTTGTAGGACAGGAAAATTGTGAGTTCCTCCCGGCTTGGACTGATTCGCCCGAACTGATAGCAATCCGCTGGTGATGTCATGATGATGTCACAGAACTGGTTCGATCGGTGCCAGTCTATGGGTGCCATTATCTTTAAAAACTTTTTTTTTCTTCCGAGCATGTCCAGAAGCCGGGTTTTCAGCACTGTGTATGTGGTTGCCATCTTGTTTTTGGCTTTTTTTCTTTTTTCTAATTTTTTTTAAAAAAATTCTTCGGAGAATGTGTGGAAGTCGAGTTTTCGGAACTGTGCATGTGGTTGCTATCTTGAGAAAGTGAACCAGCAGCAAGATAAGTTAGAACTTACCCTTGCCCATGTGAAAAAAGACTATATTCAGGATCTGTGAAAAGGTCCAAATCAGAGAAAGTCTACAGGTAGAGAAGTCTATATCTCAATAGGTGGGCCAGACCAGGATATCAACACCAGAGGAAAGCTGAAACTACTTTAATGAAACTGCCTTTAACAACAGAATCTTAAAAAACTGATTTTGCTATACCCCCTCCACCATCTTATGATGAGAGAACTAGGAAAACATCTGCTTGAGATATTTCCAAACTTTATACAGATGCTAGGGGCTCAAAAATAATGTTTAGACCTCCCTTTGTCCAGTTAACATATCTAATGTATCTCTATCAAGGTCATCTTTCTTACTCTGTACACTAACCTACAATCATTGTGCTTGGGATCAAAAGCAAACATTTTCAGAAGGAGGGTCAAGAGGACAATTTTATTTTTTGATAATGCTATGATTTTTTTCATGCTGGATCATGTAAAGGTCAAGGGGAGATTGTGCTGTAGTTTAAAGGTGGCCAAATAACATTTCAGATGTTCAAATCCAATTACCGTAGTTTATCTGGAAATTGAAATGTATTTGCTTTCATCCATGTGAGTGGTTTCTTTTCTATACTAGATGGATATCTTCATTGAATAAGAGCTAAATTGAATATATATATATAATCTGATCTGGATCCCATGCACAGTTATGAGATCAACTAATATTTCATAAAGGACCAAATTGGAACTAAATTGTTCCACTTAGAGGATGCTGTAAAATGTCCAGAAGAATCAATAGATACACAGTATTTAGATCCAAGCAGAACTAATAATTTGGTTATGGTTTCCTATATAATAAGACTTGACAAAAATCATATATCCTCTTTATATTGAATTCTAAACATGTGGTTGAGCAACAATCAATTTCCCACTAATTTTTATCTTTAAAAAAATAATAAATAGGAGACTAAATGAATAAAAATAATAGAATAATTAGGATTTGTGGTATGGGGCCATATCTACTCTTTGGAATATTGTTCATCATGATGATTACAGATGTTCTCCAGACCTGAGCAAGCAGATAGGACTGGCTAATATCGATACTTAGAATTGGCAACCTATCATCACTAACACCTTTTGATGCCATAGTTTTTATTTATTGATTTATTGATTTTGTCCAATACACAATGGGGGTTTTAGTGGGTATACACATAGTAAAATACATGATGAAGGTTATACAGGATATACTCATAGTAAAATATATCTAAGAAAGAATAGAAGAGAAGATATAGAAATAGAACATATCAATGAAAAAATAGAAGAAGAGATATAGGAATAGAAGAAAGGTATAGAAGATATAGGAGAGCAATAGGACAGGGGACTGAAGGCACTCTAGTGCACTTGTACTCGCCTCTTACTTGTTTAATCAGAAAGTAGAATTTGTATGCTATGTTGCATATTGGACTACAACCAAAATGAAAGATGAGAGTCACAAAATTTCACAATATGGTGATAATGTCATATAAAACTAGCAACTCTTCCTAAACATAGCTTTCTAGGTGGCTTTGTAGAAAATCATTGGCACATGCACATATTTGATAGCCTGAGATGTGTATTTTGATTGTTGCTTTTTCTTATGGAGCTACCCACCTCAAGGAAAAGAATATTCCATAAAGCAGTCATTAGGGCAAGGAAGGCTTGTCAATTGTAGTTCCCTAGTAGTCCCATCAAATCTTCTCTGTCAGATTTGATGGGACAGGCAGATCTAATTAGGGAGCGGTCCCTCAGATAATCCAGTCCCATGCCATGTGGGAGATGACTTGAACATGTCTGGCTATAAGAGCCCCTGATTTAGCCACAAGCCCAACTGATACACTCTTCAAAGTTATTCAAGGGCCCTTCTAGATATTATTGCAGCAACCATGATGGTTGTGAATATAGGAGGACTACCAGATTGCACATAGAATCTATTTGGGGCAGTACATAGCTCTACCCAGCACCAAAGATGGTGCTAGTCCTAGAACTGATATCCCCAAACTCAAAGCAATTCAGTCTTGCCAGGGTTCTGCTAAAACCTGAGATTCCCCATCCAGAACTACATATCCTCCAGGCACTGGGTAAGACAATATTGCTTAATTTTGTCATAGGCATAGATTTTTTTTAATGCATTCTGATGACCTGATCAATATACTGATCACCCCATTGCAATAATGAAGTCACCCACTGGACTCATATAGATGCCAAATAGAAGAGTACTGAATTCTCAGCAGGTTGCAGAGATCACATCATAAGGACTTTAGCCATTTCCCCAGGCCCAGCAAGATCAATCCAGTCCTAGATTACTGGGCAAGATTCTTTCTGGGCCTCTCTATCAGATCTGCAACTAGGCTGTATCCAGTTCCAAGAACAAATATACTGAACAAATTCTTCCACATGCCCATGCAAGACATTCTCTGAGATGAAAGTCAGTGTCTACGAAGGTCCACTGACAGGATACTGGTGTTGAGATCAGATAAATGAAATGCAAATGTGGTATAAAACATCAGTATTGTGTTACACGCTCACTGCCTTTTTAGCCTATCTGCATATACTGTCTGTCTTAGACACACAGCTGGCATTTTTAATTTACTCAATTTACAGGTCTGCTTGTTTCAGTGAGATGTGCATCAGGATGGTTTTCCTTTTTAATATGTGAACATGCTGAACCATTCCGATTTATCATCTAAATATGCCTCTCACTGCCTGTCTTATTAGAAAAGATGCTAAGAAATTAGGTTTCATGTATTCTCTTCCCCTTTTGTCCACTCAACTGATTTCTCTGGCACGCTAGGTTTTGTTTGCCTACCTGATAATGAATCAATGTGTTTAATCGCTTCCAGTCGCCCTCAATCTTGGTTGTGATGTCTTCATCCTGAAGTACCACACGTGCTATTCGGCCTTGGCGCCATTCTAAAGAAAGAGTAACAACAGACTCGCCAATCAAATCAGAAGCCTAGAAATCTCATGGTGGGAATGAAAAACTCAAAATGCTTATCTTTCATTAATAAACAAATAAAATAAATAAGAAATGACACTCAACAGCTGTTTACTCCTTCACAAATTCAGTTGATCTTTGCTGGTTTTAACAGATGGGACTGAGAAGGCTGACCCCAATATTTCAGAGCGCATTGCAGACAATCTGTTGTATTCTCCCATCTATACTAAAAACCTTCCGAGAGATCTTAGAGAATTAGGCAGCATCAGAGGAGTCAAATGCATATACATTAATTACATTGTTTACAGCTGACTCTACTCTTGTTATACTGTACATTAAACACATAATTAAAATCCTGTATTATGGGCATGGGATGGAAAACATTTACCTCTGAACTTTTCAATTACAAAATAAATAAATTTTACCATTTATTCCCCCAACCAAATAAAAACCCTTATTTTTCTCTCTCTATATATAAAATGAGATGGGTCAGATGACAAAGCTGGGGATTAACCCTTTCCAATTGCTTCCAATCCACACTAAGACCTTATAGGTTTAATTTAGAATAATATGAGGATCGGCTGTACCCTATGCAATTATCCTCTTATGTAGCTTAAATCTGAATAAATCCAAAATTGATATATTTTGTGAATAGTGAAGGAAAAAGAAACAAAGACCACCGTCACAGTAAACAATATGTATATCTACACTGGACCATCTTTCAGCAAACCCCAATAAGGATGGCTACACTTCTTGTCCTTTAGAAAGTACTTTTCCTATATATAAAATAGTATAAATACATGTAGTAATATTGTAACAAAATTCATAGTCGTTCTTGTTCTGCTACAGTTCTATATACAAGTGATTTCTTATGATTTCTCATATATTTCTCTCTGCTATCACAAAAGCAAAGAGATTCTTACCCAAGTCCATGTCAACAGCTCGAGGCCTTTGGGAATATGGAACATTTTTATATACTGCATCAAGAATCTTCTCCTTGACTTGTGTGATGGTATCACAGTTAAGCACTTTCACAGGAATCTCAGGACTATTTTCATTGTCAGGATTCACACAGTTCAAGATCTAAAAAAGCAAAACAATTAAAATGGGAAACTAAACTTGGAAAAGTTAGGGAGAAACCATCACCATTTAATCATAGTTATGATTAGAAATAAGCTGGAAATATTTTACTGTATATAGCTCCAACAAGAAAGAGTGTTACATTAGTGCTACTTAGATTGGGAAAATAATTGCTTATGTCACAATAATTGCTTATGGTATGGAAATAGGAGGATATAAACTTCATTGAAGTTGTGAAATGCTGTATACACAGAAATAGACTGCCACTGGGTTGCCTGTATATTAAATAAGAATAAAATTTGCTTATATGAAGTGAAATACACAATACAGTGATACCTTGTCTTACAAACTTAATTGGTTCCGGGACGAGGTTCTTAAGGTGAAAAGTTTGTAAGATGAAACAATGTTTCCCATAGGAATCAATGGAAAAGTGATTAATGCGTGCAAGCCCAAAATTCACCCCTTTTGCCAGCCGAAGCGCCCATTTTTGCACTAATGGAAAAGTGATTAATGCGTGCAAGCCCAAAATTCACCCCTTTTGCCAGCCGAAGCGCCCATTTTTGCACTAATGGGATTCCCACGAGACTCCCCTCCCTGGGAAACCCCACCTCCGGACTTCTGTTGCCAGCGAAGCACTCGTTTTTGCGATGCTGGGATCACAAAAACACGGAAGTCCGGAGGTGGGGTTTCCCATGGAGGGAAGCCTCAGGGGAATCCCAGCAGCGCAAAAACAGATGCTTTGCTGGCAACGGAAGTCCGGAGGTGGGGTATCCCAGTGGTGGCAGTGGGTATGTAAGGTGAAAATAGTTTGTAAGAAGAGGCAAAAAAATCTTAAACCCCTGGTTTGTATCTCGAAAAGTTTGTATGACGAGGGGTTTGTAAGATGTATTTTGGGAAGCTAATTTCATATTTTCAGTAATACATAGAAACAGCAAATAAAATTATGAAAATACCTTGACAATTAGGAATGTTGAGTCTCACTATTGAAATTAAGGGGCATTAAAGTATAAGAATTGGTTTTACTTATGGATATCCTCAGTAAAACTTTCCCTTCATCACTTGTTCTAAGGAAGTCTCTTCTGATTTTTTTCAATTGCCATATATATTTCCTCACAAGAAAGCTCCACTATCAGAGAATTTTGGAGGCATCATGTAGATTCTTGGCTTACCACATATCAGGGAATCAACCCTTGCTATATTTCACATGATGAGCAGCAGGTGCTGCTAGCATAAGCTGTTTAGAGAAGACACCAACTCACTAGTGTTTTGTACTCGATCTGCTGCCTGATCAGCTTGTCCTCACTGAGGGAATAACGTGCTTCCCCTGTAATAGCATCAATTGGGCCTTTCTCCATCTGTTGCTTGATGGCACAATACAACATAAAGAGTGGCTCTCCCGCACATTCCTGGTTGGTAAGAAAGAAAAGAGAATTTACAAAGGAACAATTTATTCAAGAAAAGCCAAATGTTAACATTGTTATACTTTAGGGTTTTTTAATCAAGCCACTTAGACAATTCGCTTTTTTGTTAGTCCAAATACAATATTGTTTAGAAATAATATGCTATTTATTTTGATAGCATTTATTTTTATTTATTTATTTATTTATTTAGTCCAACACATAATACACATTGAAGAGAATAGATATGTAGTAATATAACTAAAGAAACGAATAGAAGAAAAGATATAAAAGTATAGGTGGACAAATTTGAAAGGAAGAAAAGATAAATGAGATAAGGGGAGACAATTGAACAGGGGACGGAAGGCATTCTTCTAGACCTGGATCCCCCCCCCTCATAACTTTTCTCGTCGCCCCCCCCCCCCGCCTGCAGTTTTATGCGGTGGGGATACACATTTACCAAAAAGGAGAAAGGAAGAGAAAGGAAGGATGGGTTTTTTAAAAAAAAAATCCTATTGCTTATTCTATTCCTCATTTATGAGATAGTATTATGCAACTAAATCTGTGTTTTTGTTCAGTTCATTGAGCAAGTGGTTGAGAAATAGCAAGTCAAATACACTGTTAATAGTATATTTAATGTATTAACATCAGTAGTAAGTAAAAATGAACTATGTATTACTTTGCATATTATTTCCAGTCTCTGGATTGGATTTCCATCATCCCCTTCAAAAATTCAATATAATCAACAAAACACAAAAAATATGGAACAAAGAAAATGGAATCAAGAGTTAAGTCCTGGGTCCTTACCTTTAGGAATTTGTGGAGCAAGAAAGCAAACCAGTTAGTCAACATCTTCTCAGCTACAGACTCCGTCCTGAAAGAAAATTAGAAATTGCTTTGTATATATCTATAACTGAAAAAAACAGTTTATTCCCTGTTGAGTAGCCTCTTTACTACTCATTGTGGGAGAGGGTTATGAAAATATGAATGTGATTGTCAAGAATGGGTTCTGATAGAATTAGCTTAACTAATTTCTGGGATTTTTACCTTCTCAGAATTTTTTTTGCTCTTGAAAGATTGTGGTATATGTAGTCCTTGACTTACAACAATTGAGTCCAACATTTCCGTTGCTAAAAAAAGACATTGAAGTGAATTTTGTCCTACTTTATGACTTTTCTTGTCATAGTTGTTAAGTGAATCACTGTAGTTGTTCAATTAATAACAGGGTTATTAAGTAAATCTGGCTTATTCGTTGACTTTGTTTGTTAGTAGATTGTAAAAAAAAAGTGATCACATGATTCCAATACACTGCAACTTTCATATAAAATTGAAATTTGGTAATGTGATTATGCTGCAATCTTTGTGTGAAAAACAATCGTAAGTCACTGCTGTTGCAGCTTTTTTTCAAGGACTTATAATAGTTAAGATAGATTCTATTTTTTTGAACAATTACTAAATGAATTGATGTAAGTCAAGGACTACCTGTACTTTGACTAGTAATGAGAATGCACCTTCTTTTTTCTTTCAGAATTTCTCTTTCTAATAAAACTTTTTTTTTAATGAAACAATCAAGAAAGAAAACAGCAAACATAAATGAGCTATGATAAAAAAATATTTTATAGCCATATATGCATCAAGCTACACATAACAGTGTTAGAATATTTAAACCTGTTCCATTTTACTAGTGAACATTTTTGCTTCCAAATACTGTAATCCTATTTTTTTGCATTATGGGATACCTGAGGGGATCATGATTCAGAAGAATTCCAGGTTAAGAATAGTTTTAATATTCAGACCCCCAAATCCAAATTTGAAAATTCATATGGATCTCTGCTGAAACTGATTAGGGAGCCAATGTATAAGTGATCATTGTAAGCTGCCGTGCACCTGAATATTCACATATCTCTAATTTGTGACACTTTTTTAAAGCAGCAAATGATTAGAAATACTGTCTGAGTAAGTAAGTCAATAAATGTATATCAAAATTCCTATAAACTTCTGGCTACTTTTTCATGGGAAGCTTATATATAAAACACAATTTTTATATAACTTCGGAAAAGTAAAGGCCGGACGCTTGAGGTGGGCCGACATTTGCAGTGGGGCCGGAAGTGCACGGCCACCATTGACGAAGGCAGGAAGTGAAGGGTGATCTCATGCGGGAACATGCAAAATCACCCAGCAGGCACAGCGCTCAATGCTGGGCAGGAGGGACCCAGAGGGCAGAGCGGTGAGCCCCTATATAAAAGGGTGCCCTCACTGCTCATGCCCTCTTTTTGGATCAACTTGTCGACCCTGTTGCAGGCACCTGCCCACCCTCCTTTTTTGTCTCGGTGTGAGTAGGGCTGAGTAGGAAATTTTTTGCGGCCATAACACATTTTATGTTTTGGCCATTTTTCACCTACTCCACACTGGGAGCTGGGGATAGGAGAGGTTAGGGGGATGGCTTAGCAGTTTTTGTAGATCATTAGGACTAGGTCAATTAGCTAAAATCCCTTTGGTTGCTGGGGAAGGCAGTATGGGGCAGAAAGAAGGGGCTAACAGCAACTGTGTGATCTCCTTTAGGACACCTTTCGGAAGGTGATGGGCTGCCCCTCACCAGAAGCTCTGAGCCTACCCGGCCTGAGTACTGTGGAGGGGGTGCCCTTGGGGCTCACCTGCTGCAGGCCTACAGGCAATGAGCTGGGGGTGAGCCTTCCCACATGCCTCAGGTCAAGGCCAAGGCCAAGTTCAGGTTCAAGGTCAAAGGCAATCTTCCTTTGCTCGGGCAAGGAGCTTCGCACATAGTTGCCCAGAAATGTTAGGAATGTCCGCCCCATTTGGTTTACCTCTACAAGTCCAGAAATAAATAAATAAAGTGATCATAAAACCCAGCTCTGTGATCCATGTGCTTATTTCCACGTCCGACGCAAGTGGTTGGAGTACAGTAAGCAAATGTATAGAAGTGAACTTATTGAGAATTAAGAATGGCTAAGAATAAGTCATGTGGATGGCTATTAGCCCATATTTTTATTAAACAAAGTGGGATTTGCTTGAAGCAAAGTGTGTAGAATTGTGCTCCTGCAAATCCTTCTAAAAGAAGTGCTTTACAAATCATGAGTGCAGAAATGAAGCAGCTCTCTGAATTGTGGAAGCAGATGCATCTCCTTCCTTCCTTGTGCAGCTGTCTGGAAAATATGTGTATGCGTACAGACAGCTGAGAGTAGCTTCCAAAGCAGCCGCACAAACCTGGAAAATAGCCCATCTGCATTAATAATTTGAAGTCCTTTGTTCATGCCACAGACAAGATTTGTACACTTATAAAATTGCTCTACAATTCCTACTGAAGCCAGTGGGGCAAGTTAGCCGTAACAATCTTGTGCATGTGCACTTTTAGTGGAACAATTTGTTTGCCCCATTCCATGTTTCAGTAACTGAGGAAACAGTTTTAATTACAACTCCCTTTAGCTGACATGAGACAATAGATTCTGTGATGCCATGTTTTGCATTCTCATGCCAAAGTTTAGAAATAGAAAAATTGTATGACAAGAATTATTTGGCCTTGGAACTACTTATAGCTCTATGTTGCCTTTGATATGATGCAATTCTAGGTACTGCACAGAGTTAAAAGAAACTGGATAAAGTAAAACTGTTTAAAACATTAACAAATACATAAAAAATTACTTGGCAAGAGATTGCTACACTATCATGACCTGTGAGTCTGATGATTGTGTTAAGAAAGAACCCCCGATTTCCCCTAAAACCAAGCATGGAAATAAGATGCATCCATTATATGTTTGTTTATCAGAATCAACTAGTACCTACTATTCCAGGTACTAGTCCTGAATTCTAATCTGAGTCAGCTGTCAAATTTTCGTACAAAATAGTTTTTAACAAAGGTTATAGTAGACACCTCACAAGTATTGCTTTAATGTTAAAATGCCTCTGTGCATTCCTTAAAGGAAACTTGAGAAAATATATAATGGTAATTATTAGCCCATGTCTCTTTCCTGCTTTCAAGTATTTCAGAAAATGTGATTGCCACGTGATCTGCAGAAGAAAAGAAAAAAGGAAAGAAATACTATAAAAAGAAAGGTAATTGCATAATTTAAAATGCTTGGTCCCTTCTTTGATTTTCTTTATCAATGGGGCAGTAAAGCTAATTTCAATGTGTTTGTCCTTTATGCTGCCTCACCCATCTCACATTTGCAGGCAAAAAAAATCAATGCAGATTGCTCACAACTGAATGTAACAATGCCCAGCTGACAGCCAATCAGCAGCCCCTCCAAAGGGATGTTTGGTGGAGCTATAACTCCTTACACTTGATGGAAATTATACCCTGTGTCTCAGTAAATCACTGGAATTTGTAGCTGGTGACAATCAGGGACAACAGAGTGACAATAGCTGGGGAAATTGCAGCTTTTTTCAAGAGCCACACCCAGGACTAGTTCCCCAGGCTGCATTCAATATTATCTCTAATTTAAATATAAAAGATCTTAATGTTGATTCTTAATGGTAGCTTTGCAGGCTGTCAGATTCTCCTTTAAAAGCTATCATAGCTTCTTTTTACAAAAAAGATTTTAAATGAGATATCAGGGGGGGGGGGAAAGTAGAACTTGAGTACAGAATAAGCTAGGATAATGCCAGTAAACCTGGTGGGAGATGGATGAACTTGTGAAGTGTCTCTGTTATTCACACCCTCTCTAATTTATTGTTTGTTTTGGGTTCTTTAAAAAATTTAAAAATGTTTTTATAATTAACTGGCAAATGATTTGTTTTGTCTTTATTGTTTCAGCTTATTGTATGCCACTCAGAATCACTTTTAGTGAATGGGCAGTTGTGTAAATTGGTTAAAAAAAAAGCTGAACCACTGAGCAGGTTATTTAGAGCTGTCATGGATTATTTAGATGCTAAGTGTTCTGCCATTTTCTCCAGGAGAACATGTTATGCCATAACAACTTGTAATGGCTTCAGTATACCTAAACATCAGGCTACCTGTTATATGAAAAGTATTTTGAAGATATGTTCTTTGACAATGGTAAGTTGGACATCTGCACACCATTATAGGGAGTCTGTGTGTATATATCATATTCTATTTGCAGGCACATTTCTTTGTAATGTTAAGGGTAAGGGTTGACCCACAGTTGGGTCAATTGTATTGGTCAGTATACAATTGAAGCCCACTTTTATTTCTGTTACCTTCCCATCAAAGTGGTAGCTATTTATTTATTTACATTTGCATATTTTGAACTATACTCTGTCATGTCATGTTGTCCACGTGATTGCAGAAATGTTTTCAGACACAACTGGCTCAATGGCCTTGACATGGAGAAGAGAACCATCCCCCCAAGGTCGTCAAAGACTAATGGAGTAAAATGTGCAGGGATTCCTTTCCACAAATGATTGTATGACTGTAACTTTGTTGCTTGTCAATTTATATTGACTGGTTCGTAATATGATTGGATTGCTTATTTGTATCCAGACTATCATTAAGTGTTGCACCTTATTATTTTTGATGAACTTTTCTTTCGTATACTGAGAGCATATATAAGACAAATTCCTTGTGTGTCCAATTACACTTAGCCAATAAAATTCTGTTCTGTTCTGTTCTATTCTATTCTCCTATATATTTGCAGGGATATGACTGCACTGCTATACATATACAGTACTTTCACTGACACACATGGAAAGTATCATAAGAACATAAGAAGAGCCATGCTGAATGCCAAAGCCCATTGAATCCAGCATTCTGTGTCACACAGTGCCACACCAATTGTACATGGGGATCTTGAGCAGAAAGAGAAGGCAAAACCCTCCCTTTCCCTTGACTCCCAACAAATGGTACCCAAGGGAATCCTGCCTGCCTCAACCAACATAGGGGCGGCACCTGGACATTTGTTTCAACAACCACCGATACATTTGGCATCCATGAATCTGTCTAATCCTGCCTTGAAGCTATTCAGGCTGACCGCTGTCATGACCTCTTCTGGAAGTGAATTCTATAAATCAATCACCCTCTGGGTGAAGAAATATTTCCCGTTATATGTCCTCACTTTCTTACCTATGAGCTTTAGGGAATGCCGCCTCGTCTTAATACTGTCTGATAGAGAAATTTTTTCCCCTCTATCCACCTTTTCTATCCCATGCATGATTTTATACACTTCGATAAAGTCACCTCTTAAATACTATTTTTCAAGGCTGAAGAGACCAAGGCATTGCAACCTGGTTTCATAAGGGAGGTGCTCCATTTCCTTGATCATTCTTCTTCCCCTTTTTCAATCAATAAGAAAAATAAGACAATGGTGATGGGATCACTGAGCACATGTATATGTTATATGTTGTGTGTGTGTTTTATATTATAAAAATCAATAAAAATATTAATAAATAATAACAAGAAAAATAATACTTAGCAATTTGTGCATATTTTTAAGCCTAGAATTGATGTTGATCAATCTCCAGAGTACCACTCACTTATACCAACTTCTATCAATTGCACATCATCTTACTTTGATTAATTGTTTCAGCAACCCATCTTAGAAAGTATCTATTAATACTTCCCTGTCATGTCCTGGTGGGAATGCTGCTGTTCTTTCTTACATTAAAAAGGTCTTTCTGATCTGTCAGTGTTGGGTTTTTTGGAGCACCATATTGACCCTCCAATCAAAAATGCCTTTTAGTTCACAGACTCTGAAAAGATTGCTATAGATCTCCCTCTGGAAAATGTTCAATGAAATCCCAGAGTTAAACAGCAGGACACAATTCCCACATTCAGAGGCAGCCCTTTACATATTGACCACATAAAAAGGCCAAAGCAAACTCTACAGGTGAGATGACAATCCACCCTCGCCCACTCCCAGAAGCCTAATATGATATTCTTCGGCTATCCAGAGAATTGCAGTAGCACTAAATCAAGATTTAGTTTAGTGCTAGACTGAAAAACCAGTCTGCATTTTACTATTTTTTCTGATTTTGTCAGATACTACAAACCACTGCATGTTTCTTGTTCTAAAAACATGCAGTGCTACTTCTTTTAAAACCAAATCCCACTGAACCTTAAGCTTAGAGTAAAAAGAAATGGGATGTTTGGAGTGAAGACACAGTGCCAGCTAGAAATACTTGTATCTAAGCTATCAAAAATAAAATAACCTGTCCCTTTGTGGTTGTTCATTATTAACTTAGAACAAAATGTTCCATATCACAATATTTTGCATATTTGTAAAAGGAAACTCTTTAAGAGTCTGCCAATCCACAGCATTTAAACAGTTCTTTATCGGAAGCTTTCTAACTGAAATGTTTTATCTTCATGGAGTAAAACAAGCATTTAGGTTGCTTTGCTCTTTCCTATGCTTTTATCCTTTTATCACAGCTTTGTTTTATGATTAAGTGCTACTATTCATTAACCTTTCTGAGATTGCTACTATGGTTTTATCATATCTCATGCTTGCCCCTTTTCACCTCAATTGCATGTCATCAATCAAAGTTGATATTACAGAAGGAAAAATGGGAAGCTTAGTATAACAGGCTGGCTCTGTTAAAAAGTGCTATTGCTAACATGTTGTAAGCCGCCCTGAGTCTAAGGAGAAGGGCGGCATAAAAATTGAATGAATGAATGAATAAATAAATAAATATTGCTACAAGCACCACATTTCTTGAAAAAAACCCACAGGTTGTGAAATGCAACAAGCTGCAAATGGATGTGAAGGAGAACATGATTGAATGAAACCTATCTCTGTAGACAAGAAAATCTCCCACCCCACCCCAAAGAATGATTGAATATGCTCATGTCAATTGTCATCTACCCTAATTATTGAATCACTTCATATTTTGTCATAGGCAGTAAAGAACAGCCACCCACGGCCCTAGTGGAAGGCTCTGGTGGTGGCAGGGTGCGTGGGCACGAACGTGGGGGTGCATGCACGAGCCCTTTAATTTCCTGCACATGCCCAGATCGTGGCCCACTCCCGCCCAAGCCAGCGCTACGCTGCTTCTGGCAGAGCCACCCGCCTCGCTCTCGTCGCCTGCTTGCCAGAGTTTCCCAGCAGTTCCGAGCTGCTCAGCCAAGAGATGCACCTGCCGCCCTGCCTGCTTGAGCCGCCCTGCCACAGCCATAGTGGGGGTGCCCAGCTCCCACCCTGAGTGCACAAGGTGGCCGAGCCGGTGCCACACTGCTCCCAGAGGAGCCACCTGTCTCGCTCCTGTTGCCCACTTGCTAGAGTTTTCCAGTAGCTCCGAGCTGCTCAGCCAGGAGACACATCCACCTTCCTGCCTGCTTGAGCTGTCCCACCGCAGCCAGAGTGGGGGCGCCCCGCTCCTGTACTGAGCTGAACACAAGGCAGCCGTGCCTCTGCTCCTAGCAGAGCTGCCTGCCTTGTCCACATCACCCACTTGCAAGAGTCTCCCTAACAAGCTGGAAGACTGGCAAGCAGGTGATAAGGGCAAGGTGGGTAGCTCTGCTGGAAGCAGTGCGGTGCTGGCTTTGGCGCCTTGTGTGCAGCTCAGGGTGGGAGCTGGGCGCCCCCACTCTAGTTGCAGCGGGGCAGCTCAATCAGGCAGAACAGCGGGTACATCTCCTGGCCAAGCAGTTCAGAGATGTGGTCGATGTAGCAGATGGCCAGGTGCCACATGCGGAGCTTCTCATGCTGGCTGGTGTTCTGCCAATGCCTGCCGCCAGCTATGATTTCTTCCCGCTAGCAGCTCCCGGCTAGGACTGGCCACCACGGTGCATTGCAGGACCCAGTCCTGCAGTGCCCAGCCCAGCAGCAGCAGAGGCACCCCGCATCTGCCGGACTAGTGCCACACTCTCTGTGCCCACTCTCTGTCGCTGCTGGCTGTGGAAGTGACATTTGGCAGAAGCCGAATCTCGCTGCATGCGCAGTTCTATTTCCGCTGGTGGAATGGCGTTCCATGCCGTCCCGCCTATTGCCCACCCCTGGTCATAGGCCAATCCCTATAGCAATATTTAAAATATGTTTCTTACTTTCAAAATTATATTCTATAAATTCTTGCAAAGGTGACTAGAATTCAGTGGAAAACTTACACAAAGTCTAAATTGTGACAATGTAGAACTTCATCATTTGTATCATTTATCTATGCTAATAGCTGGATAAAATACTGTAGAGCCCACAACTGTATGTGTATGTGTGTGTGTGTGTGTGTGTTTATTTGATTTATAGGCTGCTCTTCTCATGGACTCAGGGCAGATGGGGCAAGTGGCCGAAAAGGTACCCATCATGTTTCTTGGTCTGTAAAGGAGATGGCTGGAGAATTATGCTATCCTAGACTTGTCAGACCTCACACTGGAATTTCATACTTTGGCCATGGTATCTTTCTGGGCTACCCAAGAAAGATTGTGATTTGGATACATCAATTTACTGTGGTTCTGTTCCTAACTGACTGAGAAATTCTAGTAGAAAGTCTTACAAAAGACTAATTGAACATTATTGGATTAAGAAACTACTAGAAGAGGTTATGTGTTGGTTCAGGATGAAGCATTAGCAATAGATTGTTGATATTCAAGTCTATGTTGGCACCCTGGGTTGATCTGAAAAGATACTGCTGATTAGCATATAGATTGCACCTTATCCTGAACCCTGGAATGATACAGACATTTTGTAAAGAATTAAAGAGAAAATCAGAATGTGACATTATTAGCATTGAATACTGAATATTGTCTGTAGTAAAGAGGATTCCTTATCAAATTCCAGCTCTTGTTGAAAATGAATGAACTTTATTATAATCATAGACCAGTGAAGGGCTACCCAAATTTTTACTACCACATTGTGGGCATGTCTTATGCAGGATGCCCTGCATTTTCTTTCAACATCTTTCAGTGCAAATTGGGTTCTCTGGGATGGAGCTCCATTTTTGCTACTCCACTGCATTCCTCCCCGTCCGGGCAGTAGCCCACCCCTATCATAGACCAAAAGAGAAATGACTGCATTGTCACTGTATTGTGTAAACTTTAACGTTCACAGCAGAGCAGGGTTTGCATATAATATAACAAAACTTTGCAATGTTTAGAAACAGAATTATCTTTACTGTCTAACCAGTAATTTAGGTAAAGTAAGTCAGAACGCTTGGGAATTTAGAAAAGAATAGTGAGATCAACTGCAAGTAAGAGTTTCTATAGAACTAGTAGCATAATAAAACATTGGTTTTGCAACATTGTGCAACAAAAATGATTTTTTTGTATTTCCATTCCATTCTTGCTATGGAAGAGCGTTAAATGAGTGAAGGATATAAACTTCTGAATGATGAAATTGTGATTTTATCCAGATAACCAGACAAATAAATTTATAAATCATGGGGACAAGCTACATAATACACTTGACCTAATATTATTTATTCTAAAATTAATTTGGTCCATTCTAAACCCACTGGGATAAGAATGTCTGGAAAGAAAATCCATAAAAATAGTCATTTGACTCAGCCAATTTTATGACATTTTTGTGGTACATTAAGGAAACACCAAGGTTGTTAACTAAAATAATGGTTTATTAAGGGTATTTTTGTCCAAAACTGGAAATAAGTGCAAAACAGCTGAAAATGTGGCCATATTGCTGAGGCCCTGATGTTTATTCACGTGAAATGGAAAGGGCTTCACTATGAGAACTTCAAATCCGGGTTGTAAGTCCCTTTTTTCAGGTCAGTCGTAATTTGAATGGTCACTGGATGATTGGGAATAAATCAGGGAACTACATGTATACAATTACTAAATGCTAAACACAGCTGTAAATAACAGCAACTAAAAGGGAAAATGCACCTTGATTAAAATAATTTGTATAGTTAAGGCCGATCTATAGCTGAGATACAAAATACCAGTAGGGATCTGAGATTTGAGATGCTTGGAAAATTATCCATTGATATTTTATTTTGACAGTGTATGAATGGAATTCCTATACTACAAGGTATTTATTTAACTTCCGACAAGCAATATTTTTATTTTCTACATGGAATTTAGAATGGTCCATGTTTTGTTCTTTTCACTTTTAGGTCTAGGACTAAACCAGTATATCTTCTCTCATTATTATTTTTTTAATTTGAATTTGCATAAGTTAAATCAATTTTCAGAAATTTCTCTGTAAAATTTAAGGAGTTGCACTTGACTTCCTGAATCTATCTACAAGTCAAAGTAAATGGCTACAAGAAAGAAAGCAGGGAATCAGAGAAGTTTAAGTATGGACACAGTCGAAGTGTCCAGAATGTAATTTCTTCCTTTTTTTAATAGTGCTTTAAAATGATATACTCACAGCAGCTGGACGAATAGCTTTTTATAGAATCATGTGTGCCTTATGAAACTACACATATTTATATACACTGAAAAATTATCTCATTTTGGCTTAGACTGTTACATAAATCCAATTAAATAGTGTTTTATTAAGTTAAACATATCCAAAGAAGTTATATGCATATCTAAAGAATCCAGGTAATGATATCAAGCCCTCCCCCACAACTTGTCACTTAACATTATGTACCGTAGGTAGAAATTAAAATAGCAATTTATGGTTTTCCATGCCGTCATTCTCTTTTTATTTCTTAAGGTTTTATAAAGTAAGTTAAAATTAAATAAAAATACATCTGAGTTATATTTCCTTGTTAAAGTTCTACCTGATACTTACTGCAGTGTAATTATGACCTGGCTAAATCTTTGGGAAGTATAGAACAGGAGTTTATCTACATTAGGCAACAAATTACTTCTAATGGAAACTACTCATTATTCTCTGGACCTATTCCTGCTCATCCAATTATTTGGCTTCTTGGCTATTCATCCTGGACCTTGCTAATAATGAACTGGATTGCAGCAAGATGAGATTGTGCAGAATGCAGCTGCGAGAGCAATCATGGGCTTCCCCAGGTATGCCCATGTCACACCAACACTCCGCAGTCTGCATTGGTTGCCGATCAATTTCCAGTCACAATTCAAAGTGTTGGTTATGACCTATAAAGGCCTTCATGGCATCGGACCAGAATATCTCCAGGACCGCTTTCTGCCGCATGAATCCCAGCGACCGATTACGTCCCACAGAGTTGGCCTTCACCAGGTCCCGTCGACTAAACAATGTCATTTGGTGGGACCCAGGGGAAGAGCCTTCTCGGTGGCGGCCCCGACTCTCTGGAACCAGCTCACCCCGGAGATTAGAACTGCCCCCACCCTCCTTGCCTTCCGTAAACTCCTTAAAACCCACCTTTGCCGCCAGGCATGGGGGAATTGAGATATCTCCCCCAGGCCTATACAATTTATGTATGGTATGTTTGTATGTATGTTTGATTAATAATGGGGTTTTTAAAATGTTTTTTAAATTATTAGATTTGTTATGACTTGTTCTATTGCTGTTGTGAGCCTCCCCGAGTCTACGGAGAGGGGCAGCATACAAATCTAAATAATAATAATAATAATAATAATAATAATAATAATAATAATAATAATAATAATAATAATAATAATAATGGGTGTTTACAAGGGTGCAGGTACCAGGCTGTGAAGATTAACAATCTGGCTCTACTGCTGGAGAATGTGAGTTCTTTTCTCAATCTGATCTTATTAGGCATTTGATTTTTGGAAGAAGAGGAATATTAAACAATTGATTTAGAAGAACTGAATTAAATCACGTAATCCGCTTACAAACAGAAAATAAATAACATTCTTGGTATAAAGCTTACATAAAAAGTCAATTGTAAAAGTGTAGAATGCAGACTCAAAAGCCATATGTCTAGAAATGACAGATGCTTCTTTTGTGTGTCAGATATACCAGAAATTTGGCAGCAGAAATTTCTTCATTTATAGTATGTCCTGAACTGCATTTTAAATGTTTTCCTTACCTAATGTGTAAACTGTTGTACGATCTGAGAAGTACTATATTTATCTCTTCCCACCCCGTCTGCATTTTAAGTTTTAATGTTTTCCCCTATTCAGTCATAACGGATTCTTGGAGAGAGTGATCAACTAAGATTCTCAGCCAACCTCCATTGTCCGAGAGACATTTCTGACATCATATGGGCCAGGATTTGTTTATACTTACCTTCCCCACCGGTTCACATTATGATGGAAGTGCACATTTTGCATCCTTTCCACACGTCCTTTCCTGGAAATGACCCTCTGCACTTGCGCAGAAACCTTTGTGCATGCGCAGAGGGTTTCTTTGAATCCACGGTGCCCAGAGGACTGGTTCGGGAGCAGTAACTTGTTGCTTGTATCCTAAGATTTTTTATTAATATTGATTGTTTTATTTGACCCCTATGACAATCATTAAGTGTTGTACCACATGATTCTTGACAGATGTATCTTTTTATTTTATGTACACTGAGAGCATATGCACCAAGACAAATTCCTTGTGTGTCCAATCACACTTGGCCAATAAAGAATTCTATTCTATTCTATTCTATTCTATTCTATTCTATTCTATATAACACTGGTCATCTCTGCCAGTTTGGCAAGTGGTGCTGAATTTCCCCTACTGGTTCTAATGAATTGGTCCAAACCAGCAGCAACCCACCACTGATGTGGCCAGCATGAAAATATAGAATGCAGTAACTTTCCTGCCAGAGTTATTTGCTCACATTTTCATGCTTTTGAACTGCTAGGTTGGCAGGAACTGGGACAAGTAATGGAATCTCACCATGTCAAGTGATGCTTGGGTCCTGAACTCAGACTGTTGACAAGCTCAGAATCTTAACCACTGAGTCACTGCACCCCCTTTCTGTATTTTAATACTTATTTTAAAAAGGGCCCAGGAAGTTATATTTTATAATCATATGCTTTTTTTATAAAGTTTGATTTTTATTATCTCATGTAAGATTGATTTCTTTCCCAAGGGCAGAAGGATGAGTTGAATCCTCTATTCATCACACCTACAATATAAACTACATACCCAGAATGTGGTTGTACATAAATTATTTCAACATTTGCATTCTGACTTTTTATTCATAAAAAATGCACACAGCATGTTAGAAGCCCACCTCTCACATTTCAGGGTTATAGAATATAGAAGCACCAAACCACCACTCTGAAATAGGGGTGAATGAGGATGTCAAGCTGGTTCAGATGTTGGTGATAAATTAACAGCTTGCCACACTATATATAAAAGGCCTGATGTTTATGGGAAGGGGTGATTTTCATAAGGGAGCAGCCACAAAGCATTCTTTTGAGTGGTTCAAAGCCCCCCTATTCCCACCATATGGGTGGAAGTGGAAGGAGGATTTGCCATGCTGGCACAATCTGAGTGGACAATGTGACAAGTTTGTGGGTGGGGGACAAGGGATGTGAACTTTCAACTAAGTGGAATTCGGCTTTTCCAGCGTAGGTGCCAGGATGGCTCTGGAAATAAATTTGAACTTTGAGGAATACTTTGACTTGGACTCTGATTTAGTTTGGATACTATCTGGAACCTTGATAGAGGAATAAATATCAAGAGGGTTTCTGGAAGTGGAGTTTGGGATCCTTAGCCTTTCATTCTGTGAACCCTAGCACTATTTAATACTTTTCACAAAAAAACCAGGAAATAAAATAATTTGCTGTGATAAATTCTTCAAACAGATTGTTTCATGAAACCACGTTATCTGTATATCTCTAGGATAGATAGATAGATATAGATATTTGTAAAAATGTAAACAGATGCATTTAAACATCAGATAACTTTATCTGACATTGAGCAGTTGCCATTTTGGCAAGCCTACATTTCAAATCTTCAAGAGTCTAAACCGTGCATGAAGCATGACAAAAATCTAGCATTTAGAAACATTATCACTTTCAATGGTTGTCACTCTGACAGCATGTCAGTAAACTGATGGGAAAGGGGAAGGAAGAAATAATAGTTCTCATTACACCAATGAAAACTCCAGCAGCAAGATACTAAATCTCTGTGAGGGTTGGAGAGGAAAGCTTGAATGCTGCTGCCACTTATTGATCTGAGTTAAGAGCATGGGAAAGCAAAGATAAAGTACAGGAGGTTGACTCAAAAGAAGAATTCTTTTCCAGTGGCAAACAAACCATATTGAGAAGGTATGCCTGAATTCCATAATTGTAGAGTGATATTTAAAATATCCATACCTGAATTGAACATTTGAATGGGTGGTCTGATGTGAGGGCTTGGGGGGGGGGATGCCACTTTTTCTTTTGGTTTTTGGTCCCCAAGACAGGGATCACAGTGCTGGGACTCACTGGCATCAAGGGGGACAGCCAAGGCACTTCTGCCAAGACCCTAGTTACTGCCTAGAATGGTGGAGTAACCAGAGACAATAAGGATCAACACTGAAAGATTCAAAGTGAGCCAAGTAAAATACTTGGCTCATTCATGACTATAAGGGCTGTGTGTGTGAAATGCCAATATTTGTTCATGCCTATTGAATCCAGTGATAACCATTTAGGGTGTTGTGTTTAGGGCAGGGGTATCCAAACTTGGCAACTTTAAGAATTGTGGACTGCAACCCACAAAATTCTTGGAGTTGAAGTCCACAAGTCCTAAAGTTGCCAAGTTTGAAGACCTCTGTCCCTATTAATAGGATTTGCATTAGCCGCCCCGAATCTACGGAGAGGGGCGGCATACAAATCTAATAAATAATTAGCTTCTAGTACTTTTCTGGCTGTGGTTTAAGATAGTGATTATCACCCATAAAACTTCTGATCACCCAGAGCCACCATCTTCAATTGTCGCTGCCCATTTCATAAGATCTGACACAGTAGACATGTTTTAAATCTGCTCTTTGAAACAATATCTTCTGATAGGACCCAGGAGGCACCTGTCCCATGGAATATCATATCCCCAGAGATTACAAAGAGTCCACCTGTATTGGATTTTCATATAGCCTTGAAAACTCCCCAGAAATTGGACACAGTTGTTAAATAAGCCCTTCTATAATGAGATTATCATTGCTTGTCGTTTTGTTTTATTTGTCTGATTATTGTTTTAAAGAAAATAACTCAGTGTAGGTTGTTCAGAGTTGCAATTTGCAGTTGGTTGGCTTTACAATTTGAACAACAATAAAACAAATTCCTCCCAAGCAAGGTAGAAAATATTATATAAAATATATTACAACACTACAAACACTTTTATATTTCCTTGTATGAGAATTTCAGTGTAAAACGTACAGTTAGCTCACACATTGGAATAGGAAATGTAGATCTGGCGATCTCATTTTATCATGCGCTAATAAAATCTTCAAGTCCTAGTAGCTCCATGAATCAAGACAGACCAACAATGGTGTTTACAATTTAAAATTGCATCTGTCTGGGTCTGAGGAATTATGCTATTTCATCTCTGCAGTGTTTGAGCAGTAGGCCTGGAGAGCCAGAGAAAGAATCTACACACAGAATCAGGTAACTCACAATTTAAAAACAGAGGAAGAAGGCACTTTGCTTTTGGCAGTGCTCTGAAATTGCATTATTTTTCTGACTTCAGGAGGCATTTAAAATCCAAACAAATATGAATCCTAGAGTTTTTAGTTTAATTTGCAATGGGAGAGTGGGATTAGATACATTCTGGGGTAAAATTGAAGCAAGCAATTCAGTTAGCCAGCTTGGTTTGTGATAAGACCGCTGGTCATTTGTTCTTAACTTTGACATCATCCCATTTAACCTAGACAGATATGCAGGTCCCATTTCTAAGCAAGTAATAGCCAAACAATATTGCTTAGTTTCTTATGCCACAAAGGATTTTCTTTTGTAAAATTTCAACAGATGTTTATTTGGAGAAAAAATTGTGTCTCTAGTTATTATTTGCATTTCTGACTCATGTCCCTGATGCATTTCTATGGCAGATGGAAAGGACAAACAGCAGAATTGCAAAGTTAACAATGTCACAATAAGATTATGTCTTGCTACTACATTGTATGTTTTTACTTGGGAACGCTTCCTCAATTTTAGGGTTAGTGCTAAAGCGCCAGATATGAAATAGGAGCATTTTTCAGATTATAAGATGCACCAGTATATATGTTGCACTAAGATTTGAAAGAGATAAGTAAGGGGGTGGGGTTATCCTCCCTGGCCCCCAGGACCACTCTGCTGGTCTCCCAAACACTCTCTGTGCCCCATTTATTTTGAAAAACAAACCTGTATTTCGCCTGTTTTTGCAAAAAACAGGCACACAGAGGTTTTGGAAAGCCTGCAGAGTGCTCCTGGGGGCTGAAGAAAGGCAAAAATACCCCCATTTTTGCAAAAAAAAAAAAAAAAGCCCAATGTAGTAGCAAGATGTTTTGGGAGGCTTGCAGAATACTCTTAGGGACTGAGGGAAGGCAAAAACACTCCGAATTTTGGAAAAAAAAACAGTCCATTTTTTTTCCATTTTTAAAATAAAAATTGGGTTGTTTTTGCCTTCTCTCAGTTTTCAGGAGCACTCTGTAGGCCTCCCAAATCCTCTGTACACCCCATTTTTTTTTTAAAAAAAAACAGGCCTATTTTTTGCAAAAATGGGATGCGGGGCCAGGACTTTGGGAAGCCAAAAATGGCTGTATTAGTTTATAAGATATACTGACATTTCCAACCTCTTTTGGGGCGGGGGTGGGGGGTGGGTTAGGGAGTGTATCATATACTCCGAAAAATATGGTATTCTTATATTTGAAAAAAAAAAGTCTCAAAAAGAATATGCTTCAGTGTTCCTATTTCCATAGTAAAATATGTAGTAAAAATTAACATAAAGAAACCTATAATGAAGCTTCAAAATGTGATCTTAAAACTTATTCCTAATATACATTTCTTTAAAGCACATACAATAATCTTACTCATACCTTCTGTGCAAATCTACAATTCCTGGATGAATATCAGAAGTCTTCTCTTAGGATAAATAAAGTTAAATAAACTTAATTTGTTAGAATGGAGAAGATTATTATGAAGCAAATAATGACAACATTTGCTCTCTTTCACTGCCATTTGTATCTTTCTCGTATCACAATGTGACCAGATTTATCAAAGTAACAAAAACACACTGCAGTAAACCTGGGAGTATTACATAGCACATGGATATTTGCCCTGGCAAATAGACTTTTAAAAATATCCCTCAATAAATTGTCCTTGCAGTCAGTGTTCTCTCTAATTTTTTTTTTGGGGTGGGCGGAAAAGTATAGTGCCTGAGCGGCAGTCCCTTCGGGACTGGGCGGTACAGAAATAATAAATAAATACATAAACAAACAAACAAACAAATAAAAAACCCACCCTGTTTTGCCTCAGAGAATTTCAAAATAAAATACTGTACTGTGTGTCTATAACAGTGAGCTCATAATAGGGCAACTCTATCAATATCAAAATGCCACTTAAATAGTTGAGCTAGTTTCAAACTAGATTTTGATTTTCTTTCTCTCTTCCTTACTCCCATTCTTTTTCTTTCTCTTTTCCTTCCTCTCTTTTTTCTATCTGTTTCTCTCTCTTCCTCTCTCTCTCCTTCCCTCTCACTCTTTCCCTCTCGGCTTCTGGGCAGGTTTGGAAAACTCTGAGTTGATGATGATTTTTAAGTGAGCGATTGCTCACTGCTCAGCTTAGAGGGAACTATGCTTGCAGTAATAGAAATTATGTTTATTTAACAAAGACTGTCTTTTAGGGTGATCACTACTCTAAAACTTTAATGCTGACTGAAAAGATTAGTTTATGCGTTGTTGTTTTATGTGAAGCAAATGAAAGCAACATAACATAATATGAAATGATTTTGTCATAAGGACTATATTTCTTCTGAAATACAGATAAATTACGAATACTGAATCCTTGACCTGAATCTCCTCTCAGATTAATCTCCTGTCCACTCCTAATTCCTGAGGAAACATGTTTTCCAGTATTCTTGTTCTTCATCTTGTTCCCTTCCTTTGACAGTCCTAACAGAAGATGAAGTAGTCTGGGGAAAGGTGGAATTAGTGGCATAGGGAGTAGGGACAAATATCTGAGTATGTCTGTGACCTAAGGCCCTATGTAAGTTGATGGCATTGCTGAGACAGATGGTCCTTCTGTGCTTTTACCTCCTATGTGGAGGGGTGGGGGGTGGGAATAGACTTGCATTTTGGAAAGCGAGGTAGTCATCTCACATACTCTAGAAGTGCCCTGCCTTAAGGCTTAGTGGCCAATGTAGCATAATGTCCCAGTTGTGTTATATAGAGCTGCTGGCTTCAAGAAAAATGCAATTTTCCATCAGTGGCTTGAACAGCCAATTCATCTCCTCTTGCTGTCCTGGGTGACAAGGTGTTAATTTTATTGTATAATTTCATATGTGGTTACATCAGAGTCTTCAGTTGGATAAAATAAAATGATTACCTCCATTACATCCCTCTTGAATAGGTGGGAAGCATTATAGCAACACACAATATCCCTATACATTTTATAAGGTTCTGTTTTTTTTTACTGCTGTTTTACAAACTGAAACAGAGGGCACTGCAAATAGAGGTAGAAGTCATCAGGCTCTATGCTGATAAAAAAGCAATGGTAGTTGCCCACATCAGACGCTCATTTAGATAGGATGTCGGAGAGAAAAAGAGAAACTGGACAACTTTCCACTACACACATTATACCACCTTCAGTGACTTTACAAGGTATAGATCCTTTGTTTAACAAAAAAGGAATATATATAAGGTTTAAAATATATTCTTAATGGCTTGCAGGAATTGGATATGCTGAAATGCATGTAAAGGTCACATTTTTAAAAAAGTCTCAGCATGACTTACAAATTGATTCTTCTGATTACTTGTTCATGCATATTAACTAGTTTGTTCGGGAGGCTAGTAATGGTGGTGGAAGACAGACTCTTACCAACATATCAGGTAAGATAGAAATGGAATGAACTGGGAATAAAAAACCTGACATCTGGAAAATGTAGAATAATATGGCTAATGTTCTTGTAGGTCAGGGTCAGTTTGCTGAAGCTGAACAATGCATTTAAATTGTCAAGCTGTCAAAACCTCCACCACACATTCTTACTTATTACTGACACCTAGGGTCATCCCTTGTGGAGCTGTTCTTTGACAACAGGGAAACCTTCAAGGAATTTTCTGGTGTAGGTTAGGTGAAAAGCTATTGTAAGAATCTCCAGCTCAATTTCAGAGAAACCAAAGGTGCTATGAAACAGCAATTACAAAAGCAGGAAGTCCCTCAAGTGAATGGTGTTCTTACTAGATTGAAAATTCCCTCACCTTTCGTGTGGGATCAAAAGGATTGGAAAAAAATAGTTTTGTTTGTATTTCTAAAAAGTGTAGATAAGTTCTCATTCTCAAATGATTCTGGATGGAAAAACGTATTTTCCTTTGAATAAATTACCTATTCAAATTCTTAGAAACTTCAGAGATAGCATAATTAGGGGAGATCAATATCCTATATTTGTGTTGATCATGTCAAACTATGTCAAACTATGGAAAGTGCTCAGGGAATCTCAGAACATCTCACTGACTTCTTGAAAATGTTATACCCAGGTCGGGATATCACTGTATGGATAGAAAACACTGAAACAGATTGGTTTCAGGTTGGCAAAAGAATTAGACATGGCTGTACGTCAAATATATATTAAGAGAAACTGGATTGGAAAAAGATGATCATTGCAATCCAAATACTTTCGGAATACTAGGAATACTAGGAATAGCGCATATCTGAATTTAGTTAAATATTTAACTGTAAATTCATATAGGCGCTATTCCTTGTATTCAGAAAGTATTTGGATTGCATTCCAAATCACTCTTGTAATATTCAGTAATGTCAGCCTTTATAGGATAGGTATATGACGCCCATAGGGGAAAGCTTTAAAAACAACTGAGCATTTTTTGATTTCCATGGTCACCTTTCTGACCAACACTAGTTATGTTGGTGTAACATCATAAAATATGGCATGAATATGATTTACTGATTAGCAGATAAATTAACACAATCTGTGTTAAATAAAACCAATAGGGAATTTGTTACTTAGTTATGTAAATAACAATAGCACTTAGATTTATATACCTCTTCACAGTATTTTATAGCCCTATCTACGCAGTTTACAGAGTCAGCATATTGTTCCCAACAGTGTGGGTCCTCATTTTACCGACCTTGGAAGGATAGAAAGCTGAGTCAACCTTGAATCAATCAGGATCAAATTGCTGGCAGTCAACAGAATTAGTTTGCAATATTGCATTCTAATCACTGTGCCATCACAGCTCTTCATTAAATTCAACAAATTCACTTATTCATGTTCTAGTGTAACATGCCTTCCAGACAAGAAAAATGATCCATAGTATTAACTTTTCACAAAAGGTGAACAGATAAATTTTCTAATTTAATCAAATGACTATCTATAATAACTATAATATTAAGGTGTATAACACCTGCCTGTTTCTTGTTGGCCAACTCTAATTTAAGTTGCTATTGTAGCTTTGTTCTGCTCATTCTGAAATGTTAGATTTACAGTTGAACTATCCTCTTTATCTTCTCTTGGACAACAAAACCCACCAGTCAAATGCTAATTTTTGAGCAGTCTGTGGGAAAGAAGAACAGTGGCAGGAATATCAAGTATTTTAACTAAGCACCAGATTTCCTAGATGCAAACTGAAATAGTAACCTCATTGAGTACTTGCAGAACTTGGTAGGTATCCTTTTAAAATTATGCTTGATAAATAAATATGAGATAGCAATCACATCCTCATCCCAAAGCTCACACTCATCTAAATGACCACTTTTGCTCTGAAATTACAGTCTTCTTGTGCAAAGTTGCAAATCTTCCATTCTTACCTGCGTAGGAGCAACTTAGGGTGGTTTTTGTTCTCCAGGTTCTTCTCAATCAGGTCAGACAACAATTGCTTGAGGACATCAGTGGCATATTCTAGCTTTCCTTGAAGTCCTGTCATGATGAGGGAAGCCACATTGCCACGGTCACGCATGGAGAAACTTCGCTGTAATTCCAGGGTACGGATAAATGTCAATAAAAAAACCTTATTGTTGAGTAGCTGGGCAAAGAGCTTCAAGGCTTTTTCAACGTTCTGCTGTCCATTCCCTTGGACCTATAAAATTTCAAATGTGTTAATCTTGTATCCTAAAAGCAAATCTGGTACAGATATATCAACTAAACTGGAAAATATTAATACTATAATACAATAATGCTACATCCAAAATTTGGCTTCAACCATGCACAGAATACATATCTCAACTTTATGAGATAAAAAAATCAGAATAGATTCTTAGTAATATGAGCTGAATTTATTATAGCTATAATTCCATTGAATGATTTATATTGTGTTGACCATCGTTCTTGATACATATTTAATTTGAGTTTAATAGCAACTCTTAATCATCTAACATGACACAATTTACTAAATATATTTAACTATTTACAACTCATTAATGATATATTAGAAAGCAATAACCTCCATGACATTTAAAAATCTCTTGATTACTCATTTGTATTCTATTATTTTCAAATTCATTTTTGTGCTTATTTAGGAATTCTTTAAAGTATTCAGTTAAAATAATTTAAAACTGGAATGTTTTTGAGAGTATGTTTTTGACAATGTTATATTGTCAGTGTTGCACGTTTAAAACAAAGTATTCTTTAGTTGTGAGATGCACAGAAATGACATTCACATAGGCAAATCACTAAATCACAGGTGCTGATTTAGACTCCCACTCCACTGTGAAACTCTAATACATGCACATATAAACACATTTTTCTGATAGTCCTGGGTGTAAATTAGAGGTTATAATTCACAATATTAAAATTCTTATAGAAAGTTCTCGCTGACATATATTTTCAACTTATTTATATTACATAACTAAGCAGCAGTGGGATTGGTGTCACATTGATTCTTATCCTAGTTTTTTTGGGGGAATGAAAAATCCGTTTCAACTATCAGTTTTATTTCCTATATTCTACATGTACAAGAGAAAGCAAGGGGTGATGGAATACTAGTATTCCCATGTATAATTTTGATATACCCATATTAATAATTCAGTTAATTTATTCTTTGCATGTACATTAAAAAAATAAGCAACAAGCTTCATTTGATGGTAACCTAAATAATTTTAAAATACAAAAACATTAATCTCTGCAAAAGAATTGAAAAAAAAATAGAAAAATGAATTTACTAAACTAAGTATATATAATAGAGCTTTTGTACTTAAATTTCTATTCCTCCAACCTTGGATTACATATTGTCACTTGAGTTACAGTACCTGCCCAATTTATTTTAATTATACTCCTAGAGAAGGACTTCCTATAATTATCAATATACCAACTCACAATAGGTAGGATGCTGTAGTTCTCCTTAAAAGAATGCTACCTTAAAAAATAATGTTCTACCATGAGCCATGCCTTCTTTGAAAGCTATGTGGTCAAAAGAAGCTAGAGCTCCATAGTTTCTCCAGTAATAAATTATTCAATCAGTTTTTACTGGAGAAATTAAGGAGCTCTAGCTTCTATCTGGAGAAAATAAGGCGTTCTAGCTTTTCAGACAAAGAGAGCAGTGAAATGGGAAATGTCTTTTCAAGAGCCATCAGCAGCAAAAATGAAAAACTATTTTCACAGGGCACCCTGGTGGTTTATTGAGGCATGGGTATTCCCATGTTATTGCTCTCACACATGCGGTGTTGGTAATGAATGTAAAAATGTTTCTGATGGAGTTTCCCCTTCATTGTTCTTCCATGGTCAAATGTCAGCAGCAGCATTTTCATACTGAATAATGGGTCCCATCTGCTCCTGCCATTGCTTTAGCAACATGGGGGGGGGGGGGAGAGAAACCCTCCCTCAAAATTGGGATGCTTGGTGATATACTTAGTCAATTCAGCATACAATATAGACAAAGCTGAACTGATGTGACCAAGGTCTTTCTCTTGCACAAAAGCTTTGCCAAGTGGAGGACAAGATGTAGAAAAGCTCCTTTGCAAAACGGGGAAGCTTATTCCTCTAGGCAAACCAGAGAATGGATTTCCCAAGCTCCCCTTTGGCTTTTTTTTCCACAAAGGGAGAATTCAAAGGGAATTTAGCCAGTCATCAGTAATAAATGCAGCTCTTTTGCTGTTGGTCATGGAGAACTAGTCATGGAGTTTTAGGGATAGAGAAAGAAAGAAAAAAGTCAGGGCAGCAGCTACACAAAGGCAATCAAAAGAAAACAAACTGTGTGTAAATATATATAAAATGCAAGGCTTATGTTATAATTAAAGTCAGAGTTCATTGTGCTTATGCCAAAATGTCTAATAAGATTCAGCATGGGAGGCAGAAAGGTGCTTTCCCAGCTGTGTGGGTTTTAATCGAGGTTCTCAGAAGGGACCTGGGGAACATCACCAGTTACCTGATCAGATAAATAGAATACCCTATGAGACTAGACTAGACTTTCAATCCTGGGCCTAGAAAGTTTAGAACTAAGACGCCATAAACAAGATCTAAGTATTGCCCACAAGATCATATGCTGCAACGTCCTGCCTGTCGGCAACTACTTCAATTTCAACCACAACAACACAAGAGCACACAACAGATTTAAACTTAATATTAACCGCTCCAAACTTGACTGTAAAAACTATGACTTTAGTAAAAGAGTTGTCGAAGCTTGGAACTCATTACCAGACTCCGTAGTGTCATCCCCAAACCCCCAACACTTTACCCTTAGATTATCTACGGTTGACCTATCCAGATTCCTAAGAGGTCAGTAAAGGGCGAGTACAAGTGCACTAGAGTGCCTTCCGTCCTCTGTCCTATTGCTCTCCTATATCTCCTATACCTTTCTTCTATTCCTATATCTCTTCTTCTATTCTTTCATTGATATGTTCTATTACTATATCTTCTTTTCTATTATTTATTAGATATATTTTACTATGAGTATCTCCTCTATAACCTTCATCATGTATTTACTGTGTGTATATAGATATATACCCACTAAAACCCTCATTGTGTATTGGACAAAATAAATAAATAAATAAATAAATAAAAATAAAATAGATAAAAATAGATTGAGATAGAGAGAACATACAGCTACTCCATTACCTCTAGTTCACGCAGGACAGGGTGATCTTCAATGCCAGGGAAGAGGACTCTCATGGCGTATGTGCGATAATCAAGATACGGGATCCCTGAGCGGTCCAGGTCACTGGTTAACTCATTGATGTCTGTCTGCAGCTCTGCAAAAGCTATTAGGGAAACAAGTGAGAAAGACAGGCAATCAAGAGACCGGCTCTGGGAATGGAGGATGAGATACAAACAATCAAGGACTACAAATGAGCCAACTCAGGAAGCTCTTTTACTCCAGACCTCTCTGTGTCACCAAGACATGCCCTGAAGCAGGGAGCCACTTCCTCAGTATGAGAGAGAAAGAGCACAATGCAAAGAACAGATGCTGAAACAAAACACACTTCCTAATTTGTATTCTGTTCACACCTTGTATGTAAGCACTGAATATGCCTTGAAAGGCACTAGATAAAAATAAAGATCCTATTTTTAAATCAGTTTGTCTGGCTTTTTTACTCTCTAACTTATTCAACCCCCTCTATTCCTCATGTCCTTTTGATGTAGCTAGAAGAAGGAAACTATCCCCATGTTTTATAGCTTATCTAGGGTCAGGGAAGAAAATTAATTGAGATTCAAAACTGTAACAAGATTCACGGATTTAGCAGAAGATTTGCCTCATGTACATAGTGGGAGAGCATGGAAACTGATATAGTTCAATTGTAACTTTAGGGAAATGTGTATAAGGATAGAAACACTTGTCCAATTCCTTCTTCTCAAGATGAAGGTCTATACAAATACTGTGCACACATGGCAGTTATCACATTTCAGCCTTCTAATATATTGTGCTGGTGACATCATCACCCTATTAAAATTAACCTGCCAAATGGAATCCTGAAATCTTACTGCAGAATGTGAAAATCTATCTTATTTCCCTCCTCTCTCTCCCCCCCCCCTCTTTGTGTGTGTGTGTGTGTGTGTGTGTGAGAAGCTTGGGAGTTTAAGGGTGTCTTGCACAGTATCTTAGTTGCTCCTAACACTGTACTTTTCTGGACAGAGGGCTCTGAGACCATTTTTGAAAGTTGTGGAGTTTAGCATATACCACATATATCATATCAGTCTCATGTCAGCAGCTATGTTCAATAATGGAAGGAGTAGCAGTGACACTTCAGCTTCAGGTGTTCACATCTTGTTGTGCTTCAGGGTCTTCTTACTGTAAGCCTAGGCTGTAACGTGTATTTCTTTCAATCTGAAGTTGTGAGAACAGCTTCCTCTTTATCTATCTATCATCTATCTATCTATCTATCTATCTATCTATCTATCTATCTATCTATCTATCTATCTATCTATCATCTATCTATCTATCTATCTATCATCTATCTATCTATCTATCTATCTATCTATCTATCTATCTATCATCTATCTATCATCTATCTATCTATCTATCTATCTATCTATCTATCTATCTATCTATCTATCTATCTGTCTATCTGTCTATCCTGGCTCAATATCTCACATAGACCTTGTTAACCTGGGTGATGTTCTAAGCCAGGAGGGATTTCCTAGTTCATGTCACTCTCACATTTTGAGATAGTCAGGATTTGTGCCCTAAGACCTCTGCCTGTAATGTAGGTATCAAATTTGAACTCTGTCAGTATATTTAGATGATGCTTTAAAGATCAGACTATTCAGCTACACAGACATACATACAGAGAGAGAGAGAGAGAGAGAGAGAGAGAGAGAGAGAGAGAATGAGAGAATGAGAGAGAGAGAGAGGAGAAAGAGAGAGGGAGGGAAAGAGAGAGGGGAGGGACTGTCTGTCTGTCTTGGGATAAACATGTATATGAGTTACACTATCTAATCCATCAAGAGGTAGTGACACATTCCAATATCCAGAAGAGCTGTTTCAGCAAATTCATAAAGAAAAAGGCAGGGGGCAAAAGGACCTTTTGTTTGACGCTGTAGTTAAATAATTGAGACTTTTCAGTCTGTGCTTATCTATGGCAAATCAGTTAGCTCAATTTACCTTCTATCTGCCTTTGCTTTGTGCTGTCTGCATTTCAACAAGTTGATCTGCTTTTTTTTTTTTTTTTGCCAGCCAGGTGGCTGTAACAGCATTTCATATTCTAAGCTTCTTTATTTTTACACCAAAATGTACAAATTATTTTACAGCTTGGTTCCAGCACCTTATGATTGCAAAGGATCCCAGCTTTCCTTAACCTCTCCATGAAATGCCTTTAGAAAAAGATCCACAGATTGCCAAGCCTAATGACCTGGCACCGACAAATTTTATACATCTTGTTGAAATAGGATCAAGTGCTAATCCTGTTCTCCACACATTAGTCAAGCAAAGGATGTCTCTGCATTCAATATACTTGTTACTGTCTTCCGACACATACAGACACTCATGGGGAAAAAATGCAGGATTCTCTGGCTGTAAAAGAGGGCATTTCACAATTATATGTGTGTTTGAGAGAGATTGACCAAATGTTTATTTGACAGCTGTATGTGGGGCTCAAGCCCTGTTAAATTCATATTGGATCAAAGGAAATAGGTTAAGCAGAAGGCAGTTACCATGGAAACCACACTTGGACTGCTCACTACTGGAGATGTAGTCAATGAATGGAGAAAAGTTATATTAGACAAACCAAACAGCGAGTGAATAAGTAAGTAAGTAAAGTATGCATGTCTTTATGATGTTTTATATAGGTTAAGCACAATGATTGAAATTGATTTTTTCTTGAGCCAATAACATTGAGACAGATATGTACTATGCAATAACTCTTACTGGATTGATAAAAAGGTAATAAGGAATTAAAGGACATGACCATTTGTCAATGCTACACTTAACTGACAATATGAATTAAGTAGTAATAGCAATAGCAATGGCAATAACACTTAAACTTATATACTGCTCCATAGTGCTTTACAGCACTGACCATTTTACAATGTCAGCATATTGTCGCCCCCACCCCGCCCCAACAATCTGGGTCCTCATTTTGCTGACCTTGGAAGGATGCCAGGGGAAGTCAAACTTGAGCCAATTAGGATTGAACTTTGGGCTGTGGGCGGAGCTTAGCCTGAAATTGCATTATAACTCCTGCACCATCACAACTCCTAACTAAATGTAGGGCTTAGATGCTAAACAGTTGTCCATTATGTATGCTTGTGTGTGTGCATGTGGTGTGAGCATGCATGTATTGGCATAACTATGAATGGTTTTGTATGCATATATGCATGAAGTAACATTCTTCAGGATATGCTTTATGACTAAGCAAAGGAGGATGAATAGCAATAGATCTTTAGAAGTTAACTTTATTACAATGGTCAGGAACTAATCAGCTCAGATGATATGAACAGTTTGAGATGCTAAAACATACCAGCAATTTGTCATGCATCGTATTATGTTATTATACTATAATATTTTGGACTTTTCACAGCAAAATTGGCTGCATTTTTTCTTTTTCTTTTTTGGTATTAAGAATTTAAACACTCTCTTCATGTTTCTGATGGTTTCTATCACCTCAATGACTCACTTTCTTTCATATACAAATAATATTCAGAAACAATAAAAATAAAATTGCCCCAAGTCTGAATGGATGGCATATTTTACTGGACATCTGATTTGAAATTAGGGAGTGATACCGACCTTCTTTGCACTCAAGGGCTACCCGAGACTCGAGGTTGTCCATCTGCATCTGAAGTCTCTTGAGTGTGAGATCATTTTCACGAGACTTGCGCTTGTAGGCAATGAGGACTATGATGACTATGATGAGAAGAAGACTGCCTCCTGCTGCAATACTGACAATAGCTGGCAAAGTCAGCAGGCTGTCTGATATCACATTCACTGAACCAGGTGAGAAAATGATGCCACCTACATGCACCTAGCCATCAAAGAGAATCAACCAGAAGATGAATTACAATACAGCGTGTATAGAGATTAATAAGATATTAATTTGGAATAAAACCAGTCACTTATAAAGATGAAATTTGTGCCAAGAAATGTGTTAGTAAGAATGCTGGGAATAGGGCTGAAATGAAAAGGATAAGTCCTTCCATTTGTTTACTTGGGAGTTAACACTTGGACCAGAATATCTCCGGGACCGCCTTCTGCCGCACGACTCCCAGCGACCGGTTAGGTCCCACAGAGTTGGCCTCCTCCGGGTCCCGTCAACTAAACAATGTCGTTTGGTGTGAGCCAGGAGAAGAGCCTTCTCTGCGGCGGCCCCGACCCTCTGGAACCAGCTCCCCCCAGATATCAGAGTTGCCCCCACCCTCCTTGCCTTTTGCAAGCTCCTTAAAACCCACCTCTGTCGTCAGGCATGGGGGAATTGACATTTTCCCTTCCCCCCAGGCTTATAGAATTTATACATGGTATGCTTGTATGTATGATTGGTTCTTTAAATTGGGGTTTTTTAGATTATTTTTAATATTAGATTTGTTCACATTGTCTTTTTTATTGTTGTTAGCCGCCCCGAGTCTTCGGAGAGGGGCGGCATACAAATCTAATAAATACAAATACAAATACAAATTAAAACTGTTAATTTTTGTCTAGTAGCTGACTTTAAAAAAAAATAAAAATACACAAATAGTTTTAGGCACTGGAGCCTGACATATTACGGCTATTATGGAAATAATTCTCAAAATGCTATATAGCTTTTTAAAAGTAATAAAATGCTACTCATTTGCTAAGTTATTGATAAGACTTTGCAAGTAACTTCCCCATAAAAAGAAAGGTCACATCCTCCTTGAAACACACACAGAAAAGCCTTTGAATTACAACATATTTGTTATCCTTGCACTATTTCCCACATTCCTTTGATTACATGATAACTTCATTTGACTTTCATAAAATAAATTTTCAGTTTTCTTTCATAAGCCATGAATATGTGAGAATAAGAATTTCATTGACAAAGTAACGTAGAGAGAAAGAACAAAAGAATAAATGGAAGAGCAAGACTGGGGGAAATAGCTAGAGCTGCCAAAGAATAAACTTGTTTGCACTTTATAGGTGTCTGGTACAAATAATTATGATATATAAATCATAGTATTGGACAAATGAGGTAAAAACTGACCCAGATTTCATATTTTAGTCTTTGCTATATTTACAATACTGTATACATTTTAATATGTCAATAGATGGACTTGATTATACTTTTGGCTTCATCAGATTTGTCTGGGTGAGATATGATGAGACGCTAGATACAATAAATGTACCTTTTTGTTATATTTTGATTCAGTATAATATAGACAGTAAATCTGGAGAAAATGATCAGTACTCAAAACTGTGCTAAACTTTAGAGATTGCCTGTCTAATCTCCATTTTTGTTGTGCACAGATGATGGTATCTCATATGGGAAAAAACTGCTGGCTTAATTTACCAGTTTTCCCACTTTTTATTTTTAAAGAAAAGGATTATGTGTTTTATAAAGTAACCCAAGGCATGTCGATAATAATATTTTGCTAAAGTCAAGACTACCAGGGGCAAAAGCAGGGGGGGGGGGATCTTATGTAATTAATTACAACTGGACATCATTTTGGTGAGATGAAATGATTTCAAATTGATTTTTTAAAAATGATAATTTTTGTAAAGTCCTCACAGGTTTAAAAGCAGATAGTTCACTAACGCAAATGTGCAAGTATTCTAAAGGAAAAGTCTATCCATGGCTCTTGGCTATATTGATGGCAATCTCCAGCAAAATCATTGAGACCAAGATGAGTATGACACTCACAACAATGCAGCATTGAATGTACATGGTGTGAATGAATAAGTGCTTAAGCAGATAGGGTACACATGGCATAGCACAGCCTTCAGTAGCAAATAACCATATATCCTTGATCTATCTTTACAACAAACTTCAGTGCCAGTTATGCCTCATCTGTTCCAGTGGTTGCTTGCTCCTGATTTGGACCGGTCCATAGAACCGATAGTGGCAGAAATGGGAGTCTCCACTGACCCACCCCGGATGCTTCTGTGCATGTACAGAAGCACCCTCCCACACACACAAACTGGTGGCGATCTAATTTAGAACCCCCCACTCATCTCTTCTTTATTTCAATGTAATTGAAACAAAGAAGAGCAGCTATTGAAATGAAGCCTATTCACTTACAAGCCCAAATCAGAAGATAAACTTTCCAGTAGAAAGCCAAAACAAATGATTTCCACATTAAGGAAGCAATATAAATCTGTCCAAGAGACTATCACAGCTTTAGCTCAGCTTGTGATAGACTTTATATTTTAAACCCATATTTTCTTATTTGATATAAATACCTACCATTCCTAAATATGAAGAGAATTGTATGCAAGCCATCATTAAAATTAACCAATATGAAGGTGAGACCATTTGCATCTGTTGATACCTTTCATGGTGAAACACCCGCTTCCCCTACCCAAAAAAGGTCTGCAACAATACTACTAAACAACTTTTAACTTTCCCCTTGTGTGATTTGGTGCTTATGGCCTTAGCCTAGAACTGGGAAGACTCCATTTCTAGATTATTGGAATGAATGAATGAATGAATGAATGAATGAATGAATGAATGAAGTGTTTTTAAGTAAGTTAGGTTAGGCCCATCATATCTCATATTGCTATATGTCATCGTAAGTTATTGGGGAAGAGATGGAATATACATCTCACAAATAAAGATATATCTCATTTGTTCTGCAAAATATCTCCGGTTAATTTTCTTTTACTGATCTGGCAGCAAGCTGATCTTCCCTTCAACTACAGCTTCCATCAGCATGAACTGAGATAAGGTATGCTGGAGACTTTTGCACCCACTGAGATGCTCTGCTGCCTACCAAAGCTCTTGCCACAATAAAAGTAGTTAGGCTCAAAGGTGTGACAGCTCTTTTTGTCTTTCAATAGCTGCAGGGTTTTGTGTTTGCCAATGAGCAGTTCAGAGCTACAGCTGCTGTAACTATTGTTGTTTTATATAACCTCATGTAAAATTCATACTGTGCCAGTGTGTGCTTGGATAATAGGTGTATGTATGCCCAAGTGACAAACACGTGATGGTGAAAATGTTTTAAAATTTTAACATAAGTCCCTAGGGAGTTGGGCAGAATAAAAATCGAATAAACAACAAACAAACAAACAAATTTCTTTATGATATTGTATATTTACATATGTAAATTAATGGTAGTTAATTAGCCCTTTGGTCAGAACCATGCATTTATTTCAGCCATTTCTATACTGGTTCTGAATTTAAAAACATTTGTGAACTGTAAATAAAGACATTACATTTTGAGGAAATGGAGATTCTTATCTTCTTTTCAATCAAAGATGCCCCCCCCCCTCAACTCCTTGAATGACAACTAGTTTGAGAATGGAAGTTAACTCTGACATTTGAAAAGTAGAAAAGACAAAAATCTCAATCCCTGAAACTTACCATAACTTTGTGTTGCCCAGTAAGATTTGGAGATTCACATAGTAATTGGGTCTCAGAGATGGTGACTGTGCATGGAGTTTCTCCAATCAGAACAGTATAATTCAGCTTTGCTCCACCCGATGCAGGTGGACACAGATTTTTACCCTAGAGGAAAGCAAAAAGACAATGTTTTTTGAAACTCTAGCTAAAGTCTCAGCTTTTCTATGATTCAACATACATACAACAGTATCAAACATTAGTACCTATATTACATATCATACACATCCTAAACATCGATGTATACTTATTTTTTTAAAAAGCTGCACCTGTGATGCATATCTGAATAAGAAATTGTATAACTGAGAGAAAGGAAACTTCCTAATATATTTGAATCTATATTATTATTATTATTATTATTATTATTATTATTATTATTATTATTATTATGTCAATGCAACACAGCAAACGAGATCACTATGCTGGATTTCGTATTTCATCACCAGTCAGGCGCTTCCCAAGCACCTAGGACTGCGTGATGTAGCGGTGAATTATGTTTGCCGATCCCAGTAAAGCGGCCTTTTGCAATTGACAGATGGAGATTTTGTCAATTCCGATGGTTTTCAAATGTCCGCTGAGATCCTTTGGCACTGCGCCCAGCGTGCCAAGTACCACTGGGACCACTTTCACTGGCTTATGCCAGAGTCGTTGCAGCTCGATTTTTAGATCTTCGTATTTCACTGATTTCTCTAGCTGCTTCTCCTCAATTCTGCTGTCTCCTGGGATTGCGATGTCGATGATCCATACTTTCCTTTTCTCCACAATCAGGATGTCTGGTGTGTTATGCTTCAGAATTTGGTCAGTCGGAAGTCAGAAGTCCCACAGTAGTTTTGCTTGCTCATTTTTGACCACTTTTTTGGGCTTATGATCCCACCAGTTCTTTGCCACTGGTAAATGGTAGCTCCGGCACACGTTCCAGTGGATCATCTGTGTCACAGCATCATGTCTATGCTTGTAGTCAGTCTGTGCGATCTTTTTGCAGCAGCTGAGTATGTGATTATTATTATTATTATTATTATTATTATTATTATTATTATTATTATTTATTAGATTTGTATGCCGCCCCTCTCCGAGGACTCAGAGCGGCTCACAACAAAATACAGTATCACAAATTCAATATGTTAAAAAAAGCACATAAAAAACCCATTATTAAAACCATACAACTCAGTCATACCATACACAAATCTACCATTTACATATTTAGTGTATGTGTATGTGTTAAACCTTTGGGATTCAGCATTACATTTATCACAATCAGAGTAGGAACCACTATGAACAATGTCTGCTATCCCTTTACTACTGCCCTTTTCTATTCCATTTACAGATCAAAACCAATATGCTATTTAATTGAGGAAAGCATAACTGACAGCTAAGAGGCAATTGAGAAATCGGGGCAGTTCATGGAAACAGCAGTAAGTGCAAGAAGTAATCTTGAGAAGGTGAAAAATAAGATGGAAAAAATTAGTCTTTCTTTGCCTGTGATTAAAATGAGTGCTACTCTGGTACATGACTAGCATAGAATGATAAAATACATCTGCTTTTCCAGCCAGGCATACAATATCAAAATGCACCTGTATTTCACTAGCAATCCAAATTCAGATATGGAAAAGGAACCATCCGAACACGTTTGTCCATCACACAGTCACTCATGCCCTCATCACCTTGAGGCTCGACTACTGTAACGCTCTCTACATGGGGCTACCTTTGAAAAGTGTTCGGAAACTTCAGATCGTGCAGAATGCAGCTGCGAGAGCAATTATGGGCTTCTCTAAGTATGCCCATATTACTCCAACACTCCGCAGTCTGCATTGGTTGCCGATCAGTTTCCGGTCACAATTCAAAGTGTTGGTTATGACCTATAAAGCCCTTCATGGCACCGGACCAGAATATCTTCGGGACCGCCTTCTGCCGCACGAATCCCAGTGACCGGTTAGGTCCCACAGAGTCGGCCTTCTTCGGGTCCCGTCGACTAAACAATGTTGTCTGGCGGGACCCAGGGGAAGAGCCTTCTCTGTGGTGGCTCCGACCCTCTGGAACCAGCTCCCCCCTGAGATTAGGATTGCCCCCACCCTCCTTGCCTTTCGTAAACTTCTTAAAACCCATCTCTGCCGTCAGGCATGGGGGAACTAAAACATCTCCCCCTTGCCCATGTTGTTTTGCTGTTTGATTGATTGTGTGCTTGTTCTTTATATATATTGGGATTGTTTTATGAATTTCTTAACTTAAAATTGTAATTGGATTGCTGGGCATTGGATTTGTCACTATGTACTGTTTTTTGCTATTGTTGTGAGCCGCCCCGAGTCTGCGGAGAGGGGCGGCATATAAATCCAATAAATCTAATCTAATCTAATCTAATCTAATCTAATCTAATCTAATCACACAGCTTCTCCCATTCCATTGGTATTGTGTTACATTAGGAAAGGAGAAACAATTGCTTGACATGAAAGAAAAGGCTTCACTAAAGTTTCAGTACTACAGAAGGCTATCACACATGATGTACAAAAATAAGACTTTTCACATCAGCACTAAAAATGTGAAAGTGGAGATGATATGTTAAATACTGGTAGTGAGACATTGTTAATATAATATTGAACTTTAAACCTGATGTAGGTTTGGTTCTCAAAATACAGTATTGCAAAATGCCGGCAAATAAAAGGGCAGAGTGGATACATTTATCTTCACAAGAAAGGAATGAAGTGTTTGATAGATATGTCACATATCAATAAGAGTGTCTAAAATGTTCTTAACAATTAGAGGCTAGGACCAATTATTAAACTTTTGTTTTGATATATACATAGTTCAAAGTTTAGCCTAGGACTACAAGTTTTGCAAAGGAAAACCTGGACATATGTAGTGGAGATAGATCAATGTATAGATTTCTACAATTGTAAACTCCTATGTGATAGAAACACACAAGTCAAACAAAATGTTTTACGGTGTATTTTGTATTGTTGGAAGAAGAAATGTAGGCCGTAGGGCAGTGATGGTGAACCTATGGCACGGGCGCCACAAGTGGCACACGGAGCCATCTCTGCTGGCATGCGAGCCATTGCCCTAGCTCAGCTCCATCACGCATATGCACACCAGCCAGCTGATTTTTGGCTCCCACAGAGGCTCTGGGAGGGCATTTTCGGCTTTTAGAGGGCCTCCCGGGGGGATAGAGAAGGTGTTTTTGCCCTCCCCAGGCTCCAGGGAAGCCTCTGGAGCCTGAAAAATGGGCCTCCCAGGCCCACCAGAAGTTTGAAAACAGGTGGTTTCTGGTTTCCAGAGGACCTCCATGGGGGCAGGGAGGCAATTTTCGCCTTCCCCAAGCATTGAATTATGGGTTTGGGCACTCACGCAGGCGCAATAGTGTGTGCGCATACGCTTTTGGCACCTGAGGGAAAAAAGGTTCGCCATCACTACCATAGGGGAAGGGTACAGTCTGCCGCATATACATCAAATACCTTGAGTTATATACTTATGCTTAATATTAGGCTGCAAATACATAAGACATTTGGATTACTATAACAATTGTGGGGGGGATTTTTTGTTTGTTTTGTCATTGTGAATTTCTGCAAATGCTTATGAAGGAAATAAAGGAGTGACAGCAAAGAGAGTATTTCAAGTTTATTTTTCAAGTTTTCCTAAAGAAATTCAATGCCTCTCCCAAATACTTCTGTGTAAAATAAAAATCCCATAATTTTCCAAAATGAAATTTGCAGATTTGTAATATTTGCAGAGTTTATGATTTTAAATATTCAGATATATCTTTTAAACAATGTAGAAAAATTACAGATTAATATAAGAAACAAGACTACATGTAGGACAATACTTTTTTCAAAGTAAATCTAAATTTCTGTACGTAAATAAGTCTCTTGGATTGTGTTGTCACTTTACCTTTAGGATAATCGGTGATCCTGGCTTTTGGTCCAAGATGCCAGTAGTACTCAAAAGTTCAAAGGTAGGATTTGGATAATAAATAAATTTGGTGTCATTATAAATCAGTAAAGATTGAACATTGTTAAAGATGAATCCAATTTCATCAGGTCTTTCAACAGCATCCAGACCTGGTCGATATTGTGATGTAAGGGAAGGAGCCAGGCAAGTGAGGGTGGTAGTATTCACAACTTTGCAAACCTGTAAGAACACAATTAAGGCAGGGTTATACCTTGAATAAAATATTTTCAATTATTGTCACATTATGATTCCACCTTAATTAGTTTTACATGATTGAAGTATCAAATATTTTTCCAAATCATGTGATAACTTTTTCTATCATTAATCAGTAAGAACATTCGGTGAGAATGACTCTAGAAGTGAAACATAAGCTTTTTATCTCCTTTTATTTACTACCACATTTTAAATATACTCTTTCCATATAAAAAGTAATCAGTAGACATCCATGATACTGGAAAGCTGGATAGAGCTTTAGTACAAAGCAAAAAAAATCAGTGGAATCTGAAATAGAAAGATATACTGTAGTTCTTTTTTATTAAAAATGGATTATAGGTTTCATCAGAAAGATAGCTGGATATGATACCAGATTCTGGAGTTGGAAGACAAATCTTTATTGAAATAGCAAATGGTTTCCTTAATGAGGTAGACCACAATCTGATAGTAACTTATTTGTGGTCACCTGTAAATTTTATGACTGGTGAGAATACATCAGATCTGTTCTGCTATCTACACCTTCCTCTTATGTTTGTTTACATACAGTGTACAACTATTTTGGATCAATATTGTATATTAGAAGATGTGGCAACTTGTGAAATGTGCAATGAACCTGCCACAATTGAGTCCTTATACTTTAAAATTACCACAGTAGCATTGAAAATAAAAAGAAACACCACACAGGAAAAGAAATCAATGCTTCACATTTGTGTTTACAGGTCAGTGAAGATCATGTTAGCAAACCTTCACAAGATATCATACTTCCTAGCACGATATTCCCAGGCATCAAGGGACTAGAAAAGAGGTTTTGAATAATCCAAACTGATTATATGGATTTTTCATACGCATTAAGAATGGGATCTAAGACTAAGACCAATTTAGTTATAAACATACACATGCACTATATAAAGGAAATAATACAATTCAAGTTAAAAGAGATCCTCCCTCCCTCCCTTCCTTCCTTTGTTTCTTTTTTTTTTCTTCATCACTTCATCATTTCTTAATATTCAATTTTACAGCTACCAAGATTTTTGGATGAGCAGGCAGAAAACCAGCCAGGGAAATGATTGAAGCATGGAAAATAGGACCCTCGTCATTCAATAGGAGTGCTGAATTATCAGCAAACTATCAAGGACTTAGAATGCGAGGGATGGGCAGCACAAGCAAATGACAGCTAATGATATAAAAGCCAGTCATCAACACACCCAATCAACATCTGCAAAGCCACTTACAACAGGCATTGTGAATACCACACATAGAACAGCTCACACTCTACTAAAGAGAAGAATTGTGAAGATGGGCTGCAGCAGGAGTCTGAAAGGTCGGAAGAGAAAACCTCTAGTACCAGTGATTGACCCATATTGGATCCTGCAACTTCTAAATTACTTTGAAATTAATGAGATCAGAGTGCAAATAACTATGTAGTCAAAAATTTAACTGTTTCTGGTACTGTATAATATTTACAGAAGTAGGAAAATGCTTCAACAATAAATGTTCAAAAATAATCAAAAGCTTCATTGTTGTTTAGATTTGTGTGAATCCACTCAAAACACAGACACAGACAGACACACACACACATACAACATAATCATTATGGGTTATTATAGGTCCTGGGTTGTGTGTGTCTCCATATGCTTTTATCAAGCTGACATTTTATTTTCTCATGTTCAGAAACATAAAACCTCCTAAACCATCACAATTGTAAGAAGTTTTTTGCTCTGCTTGAATTATAGCCAAGTCGTTGCATGGGAACTATGAGAAATAATCTTAAAACTTAAAACCGAATGGCAGTGCTTCTTCTGTCAAGTTACATATTAAATGACATCTCCACAGTTGAAACCAAAACTGAAATCAATATAAAGTCCAAATATTAAATAAACCATAAGGCTTTAAAAATATAAAACCTACTAACTAGATTAAAAGTTGTGTTTATGAATGAAGTTAGACTACATGGCTGGAAGTTCACAATTTACACAAATACACATAGACACACAAAATTAAGGCTTACGTTCTATATCCACTGATATATATATATATGTTTTCGTAGATTTTCACGGGTATATGTATGTAGATTGTTCTGAGTTCGGGTTTTGCCCCGTGTAATATTTTGAGTGTCTATGCGACGTTTCGGTGAAATCACATTCACCATCATCAGACTGAAGTTATAAGCTTCATGCTGCTGTAAATATTTACAGCAGCACGAAGCTTATAACTTCAGCCTGATGATGGTGAATGTGATTTCACCGAAACGTCGCATAGACACTCAAAATATTACACGGGGCAAAACCCGAACTCAGAACAATTTACATACATATATATATACACACACACACACACACACACACATACATACACATACACACACAAAGTTGAAGGGATCAGATCGGGTGGCCTAGAGGTTAATTATCTGCCTTACAAGGCAGAAGCCCCAGGATCAAATCCCAGTAAGAATATGGCTAGCTGATGAAGCCAGAAAAAGGCCGAAATAAGAAATCAATTGTGCCCTTACAATGAAATTAGGTCTATTTCTCACCCTCCTCCTTTTTTCTGCATACAGCTGCATATGTAGATTTCAAAATTTGCCGACAAAGACTGAGTTTGATCTAAATGCTTGCAAATATCTGAACAGCTGTGAAGCTTTTTTGTCAGTTGCAAATGCATTTGTCATGGATCAGACATTCATTGTTTTGGCAATGGAAATACAACATAAATCACCTTGCAGTGTTAATCCTAGTTTGAATTAAAAAAAAATCCTTCAGGATTAAAAACAATAGTCTAAAATGGGAGTTTTAAAAAGATTTTATATAGAGGTAAATGTCAGGGAAGGGCACAGGTACATAAAAACTTGAATTTGTGAAAATTGCTGTTGTGCTGCAGATCTGGATGGAAACAAATAGAACAGAAGCTATGTCACAGGATGGGGATGTAGAGAGATACATCTACAAGCTGGTTTGGGTCAGAGCCAATTTTACAATTAAAAAGTATCTTCCATCACTTGCTTCTCTGAGGCTTTGATAGTTCACCCGGCTTGTTCTCTTCAAATAAAGCAGGTGTTCAAAAGAGTAGAGTCAGTAAAATATCACTACCATTGTTGTTTTTTTCAACCTTGTTTACTTAGAGCATCTCTGCCTTCTGCTGCTGGCTTTTTGTGAACCTCAGATGATGTATGATGGGGCCTCACAATGACATAAGTACCATATGCTGTCATTGTTCTCTGTTAAATGCAGTTTCTCTATATAATATGATAAGGCTCCATGGAATAAAATAAAAAAACAAACTCTTAAGGTTATCTATGGTAAGGACTCCAAAACGGAATATAAGCAATGCAACATAAAATATAGCTGCTCATGCATTTTTAAGTACACTGGTGATTTAGGATGTAGGGATTATGAAAAGGCACAGAAAGTGTGAACTCTCCCAGAGATCTCTCCCCTAATTTTTTATATTTTCTTCTAGAAGCTATATTCTGCTAATCGGTTCGCAATGTTTATCTTTATTTTTATCCTGCCTTTATTTATTTTATAAACAACTGAACAGGATGAACATATCTAATGCTCCTTCCTCCACATGTTTGTCCCAAAACAACAATCCTGTGAGGTGGCTTGGGCTGATAGAGAGTAACTGGCATTGAGACCGGTTGGTAGAAACAGTGAAAAAAACAAATGGCAGGATGGTTGGTATGGTATGAGAAAGCAAGATCCATTGTTTTCATATGTATCTGGAAAACTTAGCAGTAACTTCATAGGAAAAAAAAGAATTTCCAATTCACATAGCAATAGCACTTAGACTTATAGAAACATAGAAACATAGAAGACTGACGGCAGAAAAAGACCTCATGGTCCATCTAGTCTGCCCTTATACTATTTTCTGTGTTTTATCTTAGGATGGATATATGTTTATCCCAGGCATGTTTAAATTCAGTTACTGTGGATTTATCTACCACGTCTGCTGGAAGTTTGTTCCAAGGATCTACTACTCTTTCAGTAAAATAATATTTTCTCATGTTGCTTTTGATCTTTCCCCCAACTAACTTCAGATTGTGTCCCCTTGTTCTTGTGTTCACTTTCCTATTAAAAACACTTCCCTCCTGGACCTTATTTAACCCTTTAATATACAGGTATTTAAATGTTTCGATCATGTCCCCCCTTTCCCTTCTGTCCTGCAGACTATACAGATTGAGTTCATTAAGTCTTTCCTGATACGTTTTATGCTTAAGACCTTCCACCATTCTTGTAGCCCGTCTTTGGACCCGTTCAATTTTGTCAATATCTTTTTGTAGGTGAGGTCTCCAGAACTGAACACAGTATTCCAAATGTGGTCTCACCAGCATTCTATATAGCGGGATCATAATCTCCTTCTTCCTGCTTGTTATACCTCTAGCTATGCAGCCAAGCATCCTACTTGCTTTCCCTACCGCCTGACTGCACTGTTCACCCATTTTGAGACTGTCAGAAATCACTACCCCTAAATCCTTTTCTTCTGAAGTATTTGCTAACACAGAACTTGTGTTCACTTTCCTATTAAAAACACTTCCCTCCTGAACCTTATTTAACCCTTTAACATATTTAAATGTTTCGATCATGTCCCCCCTTTTCCTTCTGTCCTCCAGACTATACAGATTGAGGTCATTAAGTCTTTCCTAATACGTTTTATGCTTAAGACCTTCCACCATTCTTGTAGCCCGTCTTTGGACCCGTTCAATTTTGTCAATATCTTTTTGTAGGTGAGGTCTCATATCATTTTATAGTGCTTTACAGCCATCTCTAAGCAGTTTAGAGTCAGCTTATTGCCCCAACAATGTGGGTCCTCATTTTACTGTCTTTGGATGGATGGAAGGCTGGGTCAACTCTGAGCCAGTGAGAATTGAACTGTTAGCTGTTAGCAGAATTAGCTTGCAATGCTGCATTCTAACCACTGCGCCAACATGGCTCCTTCCGCTGTAGCCAAATTTATGATACATGTGATAATAAATTAGAATCAAATTCATATTATTGAAATACTTATTAGAATGAATTTTGATTATGCTGAATACAATTCTTGTGTCTCATTAACATAATAGATCAGTGTTATATTTGAATAACAATCCTTTCTTCTTCAAGAGATTAAAGATAGTTTTGAAGAACAACCAGCATAACCACTTGTATATCAGCCAAGAATCATGCAACCATTGGGTTAAAGAAATGCTCAATCTTTGGTAAAAGCAGATACTTACATTGACAGATTCTTTGCCATTGTATTTCACTCGGATCCTGGGCTCTTGTATAACATCTAGGTTGGACCCTGTAACAGTGACAGGTGTGTGGCCACTGAAGGAAAGCAGAAGTCTTTCAGTTAATGAGGCTAATATGTCAAGAGGAACTGGGGTTGAACTCAGTGTCTATATTTCTGGTAAATAGCTTCCAATACTTATCTCAGTAAGACATTTTCTGCAGGCTGAATAGAGTGACAGAGTGCATTAATGCCCAATTGAGTGCATTAATATTCCACTGCTTGGGCTCTATCTACAGTTGTCTCCCATAGTAATGGTATTTTTGGTTTCGTCTGGCCCCTAGTGGGTGGTTATTTTTCCCATGTAACATTTCTTAGATATGTTAATAATGGATGCTAAGGATATAATAATGAGGCAAACTAATAAAAATATGGAGATCATTTTTCCTTCAATCCTTCTAGCTCAACACACTAGAATAACACTCATTTGAAAGTCACATTTTATTTCTAGCCTTTAACATGCCAGATATGTTGGGAAGTGATGGATAGTGAAATAATTGAATGGGGAAGAACCAAACAAAATCAGCTGATATTAACAAGATTACATACACTAACTATTTGACAGTGATTTATTTCTATTATGTCAATTTTGGGGTAATCTTTCAACATACTTTTCATTTCGCCCTCTTTAATTCCTAAAGAGGTCTAAATTCCTAATTCAGCCCAGTATATGCCTTGCCTGTTGCTTCTAACTAAGGCTATTCTGAGTTTCTCCTATGATTAATTGCATGTGGATTAAAAATCTACCAGCCCTATCTAATCAATCTCCAGACCACTCCTTTCCCAGATATAAACTAGAGAAAACTAGGATGGAAGGCAGCTGTTGTCATTCAAATTGGTTTTTTTTCTGCCTTATGTGCATCTGGAAAATTAAAACTTTATTGAGTACCTAATTAAATAGGAATGAGAAGTTACATGTTAATCTGTCTAATACATTCAAAATTGCAGGTTTAAAGCTTTAATACTTTTATTTCAGTTTAAGATGTTTGTTTCCATTTTTCCCCCCTTCAATATGTTTCGAAGCTTCCTGATCCTGCCTTTTTCCATTGATAGGCAGTTCAGCTCTCTTCCTCTCCCCCCCCCCCCCCATTCCTGATCCTGCATTTTTCCACCAATAGGCAGTTGGGCTGCTTTCCTCCCTTCCCATTCCTGGTCCTTCCTGTTGCCACCAATGAGCAGGTGGATTGCTTCGGGCCCCACATTTCTGATCCTGATTGTGGTAGAAGTTGTCCAAATTTACATGAATACTTGGAAGACCATTGTCTGTTATACCATTGTTTTGGAGGAGTAATACCTCATTAAAAAAAACTTGGTCCAGCTGAACTGGCTGGTAGCACCTTGTAAGGGCCCCTTTGCAGGGTTACAGGAGAAGATGGTCAAAAGTTTTGAAGGTGGAAGAGGGGTCTACATCCCAACAGTAGATAAAGCAGAACAACCATCTTCTAGGAGAAGGGAAACTCTGACTGCCTTGTGGGCATATCCATAATTGGAAAAGGCTTCAGGAGTAAACCTTGAGGCAAAATCTGGAGCTGGAGTCCTGGAAGCAGTTTGTGACTGTGTACAGCCATGTTCTGATTCCTCCTGCGATGTAGCTGGAACCAATTGTATTGGCTTTACCATTCCATTTGATTATTCAGAGATGTGGAGAGAGGGGATCTGCTGCTTGGGTAACAGTCTATCCTCCATACTAACCTAACCAGGTCTCATGCTCTGGAGAGGTTACTCCAGCTTTGCATATGGTATTTTAGGAACTCTTCCCAGAGCATGATACCATAATCTTTCAAGACTGAAGGATGCCAATGATGATGAATATTATATAGCCAGATAAGACATCAAGGAAATGTGAGGCACTCGTAACATTTTTATTAATGGTAACAGTTATGATTCATAACACAACTAACTAGAACTCAGCTATCACTAGCTGGGTTCCCACTCTTGCATTGACCTCAATGCCATGGAGCCCTAGTACCCAGTAACGGTGCAACAGTTGTGCAATGGTTGATTTTATGGGGTAAGAAGATAACATAAAGGTTTAATAGCCCCAGGAATGCCTGAAGCTTAGACTTATAGGTAAGAGCTAGGGCATCCACTATTATTATTATTATTATTATTATTATTATTATTATTATTATTATTATTATTATTATTATTATTAGACTTGTATGCCTCCCCTCTCCGAAGACTCGGAGCAGCTCTAGTTTTGGATGGCGTGGGGTGGATCCCCATTGCATCAACTAAAAACCCAAGAAACACAACACTGGGGGCAGTGAAAATGCACTTACTTTGTTTGAACTTCAATCCCACATCTTGAAACTTGGACAAAACAGATCTAACTTGATCAAGCAATTCAGGCTGAGATGATGCAGTGATTAATGCAATTAATGCAGCCGCCCCAAGTCTACAGAATGCGGTGGCATACATACAAATCTAATAAATAATACATCATCAAAACATGGCACAGTCCCTGTAATTCCATGCTATCTAGCTTTGAAAAATTCCAGGGGCAAGCTGCTGATATGCCTGGGAGAGATCTAATTTTGCAAAAATGCTACCCTCTCCCAGGGAATGAAGAAAGTGGTGGACCACTGGCACAGGATAGGCGTGTGATAGTAAGACCTTGTTCACTGTACATTTATAGCCACCATACAATCTTATGCTTCTGTCGGGCTTGACAGGCATGATGATGGAGGTTTCCCATTGCAACTGATTGACGGGTCCTAGAATTCCCTGTGCAAGAAGCTGGTGTAGTTCTGCATCTACTTTGGGCCTTAAGGCGAGGGATACTTGCCACAGTTTAAGGTGGATCAGGGCTATTAGAGGATCTAAATTGAAAGATACAGTCGAAGCCTTGTATTTTCCAAGCTAGCCATAGAAACCTGTAGATAATTCCCTCACCAAAAGGGCACCTAAATCTGTTTTAGAGATGGAATTGATTCCCTCTAGTTTGAACCCAAGAGCAGAAAACCAATCAAGCCCAAAAAGGCTCCTGAAGGGACCATCTACAATTACTAGGGGTAACCAACCAGAAAAACCTTTGAATTTGATGGGGAACAGTCCTCTTCCTATAATAGGTATCGTAGCCCCCTGGCAATCTTTTAGGAACAGTGGGCACAGCTCTAAATAATTCTTGGCCATTTTAGGAAATACGTGTGTAAGAATGCTTCACGATATTATAGACATTGAGGACCCTATATCTACTTCCATAGAACAAGAAGTATTTCTCAACAGCACAATGACAATAATTGTCTTCCCCAACAACAGCTTTGTCTTCTGAACAACTGTAGGCAGATCTCATTGTATTGATAAATAGCATAGCAGCCACTTCTCCTAGTCGATGAACCTCCAGGCAGCCATCTCTGTTTGGCAGGACCTGTCTTTCTGTAAAATTGGGCAAGAGATGCTCTTCTTTCATGGCAGACCCTAGTAGTGTGCCCACATCACCTGCAGATTGCATCTTTGGAAGAGCACTGGATTCTGAGATGATCACACCACAACCCCTGCATGGCAATCGTAGTGGGCATCTTTTAGCAGTGGGGCCCTTTTGGCTCTTAGCCAAATGACAGACCTCTTCTTCTAACACAAGTTCACTCTTGATCTCTTCAGACAGGGAGTCGATAGCATTAACAGAAGAGATAGACGGAGGATTCGCACTTAGCATCATTTCAGCGAGGGACTGTGAAGACAACTCCGCAGCATGAACCTCATCTAATGCGGCCTGGAACATGAGGCCATGCATCGCAAGGAGTTGTCTCTTCAGATGACAGTCCTTCACCCCAAAAACCAATCTGTCCAAAAGATAATGTTCCAGATTGTTAAACCTGTAGTACAAAGCAGCTCTGCACAGTGCTGCAACAAATTGATTTATGGTTTCTCCAACTTTCTGGTTTCTATGATAAAAGGCATAGTGATGAGCACATCTGGAAGGGGGGGGGCATAATGGTCCTTTAACTTAGCCAGGAACTCTTCCCATGGCATGCTAAGGATCGATTTAGGGGAAAACAGGGCTTGGGCTGTTTTGAATATTTCTGTTCCACAGAACCCCCAAAAGTATGCCTTCTTCCTGTCTCCTGACAACTCGGTATTTAAGAAGCATTTAAAATGGGCTATGTACGACCTGGTGGGTTGAAGGATGCAAAGGTGTGCTAGGTTGTCATCCTTCTCTCAGACTTATGGAATTCTGACAGGATATTCTCTCATGCAGTTTCCAATTCCTCAATATCTCACAATAATTCTTCTTATTGTTTCAGGGAAGGGATCCCATCTTTCATTGCCAGTATTATGTAGCCGAATAAGACACCCAGGAAATGTGAGGCACTCTGACTTTTTTATTAATACGATTCATAACACAACTAACTAGAACTCAGCTATCACTAACTGACAGCTCCCTTTTATATTGTAGCACAACCGTAAACCAACCAATCAGAGTTCCAGTGGTTCCCACTCCTGTTCCAGCCCCCTAGTGGCCCTTCGGAACACTACAATGAATTTTGAATCTTACCACAATGCTTTTAAGGATTTGTAAAGTCAGCCTTAAATTTTCTGAGAAATCTTCACTATCTATTTCTATAAGAAACACTTCGGTTTCTCAGATGTCTGAGTATATAGAGATCACACTCATATTTCATCTTTTGTATGCCATATTGTATGCAACCCAGAAAAAGCTAATAGCAGGACAAAAACTGACCCAGGGTTTTAGAAAATATTAAATCAATAACTGTACTGTGCAGTACACTTCTGGGATATAACTGTGCATCTTAGGCAATTTCATGCATGAACTTTTTTCTCCTCTTTTTGCATTGATTGCCACTGTTTTTATTTTAGCACTGACTCTAATGTTTTTTTTAAGAAGAAAACTTTAATGAGCAATTGTGCATTTCTTCAGCAGACGGAAATGATCATGGGGCTCCATTTGCTCTCCTAGAATCCACAGATTGCTATGGTTGTAATTGCAGCTGAATTAGTAATTCTGATTTTTTTTAACTGGGGTAGGGGGAGAGAGAGAGATGTTTTCATTACCTTGCAACAATGCATTTAGGCCTGTGGACAGAAGACCCACTTATTTCAGATATTTTGTTCTTTTGCAATAGATTGAAAACAATGAAACATTTTCAAATAAGCTTTTGCATCTGTTTTTTTGGGTGGGGGTTCACAAATGCAAATTATGTGATCATTTTACAAATATAATTCTTTAAATAGTCTAGACCTTTTGAACCCAGGAAATCAGGGGAATGGATAGGCCATACTCCTTGAAGGTTCAGACCTTTATTCATAAATCTTCTGTATTTACACAGGTGGAATAAATCCTCTAGGAACCGTGAAGCTGGGTGCTGACAACTGAGAGGAAAGCAAATGAAGAGAATTATAAATTATACCTTTCTCTCACTGGGAACTTGGCTGGGCTGTTTTCTTTTCTGTATTGAAGGGCAGTCTTAAACCAGCATTTATAAAGACAGTGTTGATTCTAAAGTCATCACCCATAGTGACATGGTTTCAACATTTGAACAAAGCTTTTGTTGAATTTTAAAAATGGTAATTGCTAAATATTTTTCCCCTGCCATGCCTGTGAAATCTTTGCCCATCAAAATTGTACTTGGATGTATTGTTCTTGCAGGAATGTAGAACTTTCATTTATTTGAAGATAATTATCAAATATTTCATTTTCTTTGACAAGACAAAGCATTTTCAGCTGATTCTAGCTGGTAAATAATTTTTGCAAAGTGGCTTTTGGGATGGCTCAAGATCATTGAAGATATTTATGAAGAAAAATACTGTACTATGCCTTTTAAATGTTCTCAGTAACAATAGTGCCTTCTGTCCAATTGTTGTTTTATTTGAATTATTGGGGAGAGGGTGGATAGGGAGTATCCTGATTAGAGGTTCATCCTAAATAGATACTATTAAAAATGTGCAGAAATCATTTGACTTTGAACAATGCTTTGAAAATCTCAACAGTAGGATTTCTATTTTGTGAGGAATTAATTGGACTCTGCTTCAAATGATTTGGTTCTTTATGCAATATTATAGGCAGGTACCTGGCTATGCTCCATTCAGGCTCAATCCGAAGAACTTTGGGGTCATCAATGTATTCAAATTGCAATGTGCTCTCCAGCTGGGCCCGGTCCACACTGACAGAAACATGCACTGGTCCAAGACCATGAGTAGAAGGTGCAGACACGCACATAATCTCATTAATTGACCTCCTATAAGAGACAAAGCAATCTTTAGTTAGAAGAAATATGAACAAAGAATAGCATCACTTATTGGCCACAATGGGAATCTTTGGGACTTATTTTAAAACAGTTGAATGACAATCTTTGGGTGAGATGTGCTTTTTTAAATAGATGTACTCTAGTAACTATTTGATAGTCATGACCCACAAAAGCATGAATATTCATGTATTTTCAGCTGAAATCATTTTTACTTCTGCATACAATAAGCATACCTCATTTAAAGTCTGAACTGTAATTAAATCATGATTAAAAATTCTGATCCTGCAGTTCTCATTTTTGGAAACATGTGGCAAGGCCCTGACTTTGCAACCTTGGAATTCACATCTGCTAAAGTGTAAGTATACTGCCAAAACTTTGTTTTCTGGGAAAAAAAACCTGGACTGAATAAAGTCCATAATATGTATTAATTTCATTTATTTATATTACAAATGTGTATGTCATCTATCCATAAATGACTTTGCATGGTTTACAATTAAAGATGTACAAAATATTAATTTTGACATGGAACATTCCAAAAAAATACTGTAAAGATTCATTTTGACTCCATGCCCTTCTACCGTTCTGGTAGTGATTGATTGCATCTGTGTAGTCTGGAGGGAAAACAGAACACTATTTTTCTGAAAGCAGATTTTGCACTTCCATTGCTACTTCCAATATAAATATAAATGTGTGTGTGTGCTTGTGTATTCATATATGAGTTGGGTTGAAAGAGAGAATGACTGGTCCAAAGTCACCAGTTGGCTTTCATGCATAAAGCAGGGCTTGAACGTAACGTAATCTTGAAAACTGCAAAAGAAATTCCAACTCTCATTTTTTACTACATTATGGTTGAGTTTCTTTGAATAATTTGAAATGCTTTTTTGTCATATGAGCTGAGTTTCTATTTAAACTAATAATTGTGATATAATTATTAGTGGGCAGAGAGTCTGGGAAGCCTGCAGAGAGCTCCTGGGTGCTGGGGATAGCAAAAATGCCCCTGTTTTATTGGGGCATTTTTTGCCCATTTTTTCACACAAATGGGGGCATTTTTGCCTTCCCCCAGTCCCCAGGAGCTCTCTGCAGGCTTCCCAGACTCTCTGTCCACTTTCATTTTTGCAAAAAACAAGCCCATTTTCCGAAAAAATGAGACATGGAGGCAGGGCTTTGGGACAGAAAAAATGGTTGTATTCTGTGTATAAGACGCACCAACATTTTCACCCTCTTTGGTGGGGGAGGTTTTAAAATATTTTATGGATTCTTCTGCTCACATTTCAGGCTAGGTTCTCGAAACATCTGCATCCTGATCTCCAATATCCTCATAAAATTCATAATTATCTGATATGTACTTGGAGCATACAACTGTAAAGTATCTAATAAGTGTTATATCCATGCAAACATTAGGAATTGTTAGTACTTCCTTCAATGATGCTTTAACGCTCATTTGTCTTTGCTTTGCCTTGAGGGGGAGTGTATTTGCTTAGTGCTTACTATATTGGATGGCTTAGTGCGTGTTATGAATTGTTTCTATTTTGTATATATGTAAATAGTACTTATTAAGCATAACTAAGTCTGTGTCTTTTTCTTTGGCTTTACCACACATCCACAGTCTGTTAAAATTCTCTGCTCAGTGTATGTCAAAGGTCTCATAGCCTAGCTATACCGAGACATGCCAACAGGAATATGGTAAGATTTTGTTATTTCCTCTTCAGGATGCATTTCTCCTTTGAACATCATTCTGTTTCTTTGCCCAAAAGAACAACAGAGTTCCTGGTGTGGAAAAAAAAATTGTAAATTTGATTCAAAGGATTGGCAGGGGTGGGTTCCTCTCCGTTCATCCAAGCTGGTAGTGACCTGCTGATGATGTCACAATGACATCACCAAACCGGATTGGTCGATGCCAGTGTGTGAGCACCATTTTTGGGGGGGAATTTTAAAAAAAATATTTTTCCTTCTGAGCATGTGCAGAAGCCAAGTTCTGGCACTGTGCATGCAGTCGGCATCTTCTTTCTGCTTAGTTTTTTGGGGGCAGATTTTCCATTGCTGCATATGCACATGCCCATGAGGTGTGCCCATGTGGTGGAGGAGGGAAGGAGCAAACCAGCAGCGAGGTAAGGTGGAACCCATCCCTGATCGATGGGGAAAGATATTAAAGAGTAAAGAAATAAAGAAGTGATAATAAATAAATGATAACATGGATGGAGGGAAATGAGCAATGTAAAATTAAAAGAAAAGAAAAAGCATTGCCACATCACAGGGCAACCTGGCCATAATAACAGACAATTAAGAGTATCTGGAATCCAGTCTTCGATCTATCAGTGGCCTCATGTGAGAATAGGCATTTTAACATGCCATAGACCAGACTTCAGAGAAATCTGCTTAGTCCTTGTATGAGATCCAAAGCGACACATCACTGCTGGCAAAGAGTTACTGCAAGCTCCCTGTGATCAGTTAATTAGCTTTCTACGCTATTACCACGTCGTCATGGTGAATTTCTCCACTCCTCCGATCAGAGGCAGGAGAATAGAAAGAAGCTGTAATTACAGTGAATCTCATTAGAAACTGCTTCATCTAATCAGTCTCCTGCACATCGTGAGTACATGCCAAGTTCATCACCTATAAGCCATGCAGTTTATGGAAGGACGAAAGAAAGAAGACCATGTCATGACCTTGTATGGAAAGGCAGGGATAAACAGTATGCTGTTAGATTCTGAGAAATGTTGTTTACTAGATTATATGGGCACATAAATGATATAGTAAATTAGAAAGAGTTCTTAAATGAAACCGTACATTTAATGGAATATTTATATTGTGTCAAACATAGATGTTATCATTTATTTATTCAAAACAGCTGCAATTTTAAAAAATGATCGGGTTGATTTATACATTCTAATGATGTTATATGCCACAAAGAAGGACTAATGAAGATAAATAAGGTGCCCACAAGACTATACCTGAATGACCAACTATGAAGAATGGAAAATGACACTCAGTATTTAGCAAGTGACCAAGTGGGCTGGTTTTGTCTGGCTTGGATATCTCGGGAAGTGGGAGGATTGTTGATGGGGCATTGATCTGTGGCAGAGGTGGGAGCTAGCTGACATATTTTGGAAAAGTCCAGGCAATGTCCTGCTGTGACAACATGCCTAGAGGGCAGGAACTATCTTGTCCCATTAGTGGTTCTGTGTCTAGAAGGGAAAGGTGACCAGTTCCATGCCCTAAAGGAATTGGATGCAACTAATGTAGCCAGATCAGTGGTGAAATTCTACCAACTTGACCCACCACGGTGGAGGCAATAGGGATAATTGAAAAAGTTCTGCAAACTGATACAAAGCCGACTGAAACTATGTGCATCCACAGAAGCTTCTGTGCATGCAGAGAAGAGGCACGAGTTGAGCTGGTAGAGAAAGTAAGTGAATTTTACTCTGAACCAGATGGCTTGATTGCAGTTATTGCCACTCTGCCTCCTAGAAAAGTAACTAGATTTAGGATTGATGGTTGGGAGGAAGATTGGGATTGGACTGAAAGTTGATTGTGGGGCACAATGGTGAAGGAAGAGATGGAACTTGAATATTATCTGTATATTATGGAATTAACATCCAATCTGGAAAATTTTTGCCTTTCAGCTTCAGAGGGCACTAGAGGAAGATGGCTATCTGGACTATTTTCAGTCCAGATTCAGTCTGCAATATGGTAAGGAGGTGGCATTGGTCACACTTGTTAGTTATTTGTGGCAAGTCTTGGATGTGTGTGGTGCCTTCATGCTGACTCTTCTTGTCTTTTGGTGGCTTTTACTATCATCGACATGGTATCCTGATCTGCCCTTTTCTTTACGTACTTAAGTCTAGTTTAGTGGAATTTTCTTTGATTGTTTAATTATCAAATCTGGTTATTTATATGTTGGATTGTTTAATGTTGTATGGATATCTGTACTTTTTATTGTTTGCTTTGTAGTACACTGCTCAAAGTTACATTGTTGGTAAATGCATATGTGCATAGTCATCAACAGCAGAAAGATTACTAGTAAAAGATATCCAACTATGTTTTTATGCTAACTAATTATGTGATACTACTGTTTGTATGTTGGCCAACGTGGCTAATGAAAGCATATAATCAAGATGAACTCTGCAAACATCAGTGTTGCATCCCAGCATCCTTTGAGACAGTTGCTGCATAACTCTAGGCTTAAAAAGTTATTTGAGAAGCAAATACCATGAAGGGGGGAAAAAAACCCCTTCTCTGTAGATAAGAAATGAAAAACCTCCTGTAATGTAACTATGCACATTCCTTCCTATCTGTTCCAAAGGTATAAATGAACTCTGTCCTATTAGATAAGGAGATACTAAATCAGTTAAATCAGGTCTACTCATTAACATGTCATTCCTTATCTCTCCTGTTCAATCCAGGCATAAAGTGGATGCTGGGATGTTTTATCTCTTCAGATGCTGAAGAAAGCAGAACTAATATGAAAAGTCTCAGTAATTCAGTTTTGGAAATGTTAGTTATACTGCAGGCAAATTGTACAAAAGCAGCAGCATGTGGCATGCAAATCCCTCACTCCTTGCATCTGATTAACTTGCATCAAACACCATGGAACATCATTCCCCCAGAGATTAGAACGGCCCCCACTCTAATACTCTTCTGGAAGGCACTGAAGACTTGGTTCTGCCAGTGGGCCTGGGGAACCCAGAGCGGGATGAAGCTCATTAAATGGTTCATATGATCTGCTGTCGCTGTCACTGGGGCGGGGTGGGTTGGTGGGGGTGATTTTATATTATACTATATTAATTTATTTGACTCTTTTATTTGATTTATTGTTTTAAATGTGGTTTTATATTCTGTAAGCCACCTTGAGTTGCCATGGGTGAATAGATGGCAATATAAATGCATTTAATAATAAAATAAAATAAAATAAATCAAATCAAATCAATAATAAAAATAACAACAACAGAGTTGGAGGTCCAACCTCATACTTGGGCAAGAAACCCACTATACTACTTCAGACAAATGGTTATCCAACATCTTTTAAAAAACTTCCAGTGTTAGAGCATTCACAAATCAAGTCCAGGATGGAAGGAACAGCCAAAAGGCTTTCCTTTTATTTCCTGAAACAGTTCCTTAAATTTCCCATTTCTTTAGAAGAGGATATGCCCAAGCATCCTGTTATTTGAACCACAATAAATTCATTCCTTCAATTTACTTTTCATTTTATTTTCATCAGGAAACTAAATGTATACATGGAATTTCTACACGGCTTTCCCCGGCATCCATATTGTGGAACATATGGACAAAAGGGATGTGTTTGTATCATGAACCAGGCCAACAGTCTTACCTACTTTGACACCTCTACAATGTTGATGCTGCTGTTTCAGTCTGAGTCTAATTTAGGAGCATAGGAACCCGATTTGACACTGATACTAACTGGCAGGGACTCTTTAGGTTTTCTAATGGAAATATTTCCCATTTCACTTGGAGTTGCCATAGATAAAACCTGGAACTATCTATATTACAAATGCATCTAAGCAATTTCATAAAGATGATATCATGATATATTTTTGGACTATTGCCATGGATATTACAGAAAGTATTAATTTAGGATTAGGGTTTTTTTTTAAATAATTCATTTTGTCATCAGAGCACTACATGGTTATTAAACATTCTTATTTGGGATTCTATGCTTTCTTGAAATTCCTAATTCAACTATATTATATAAAGGTTGTTGCCCAACAGGTTATTATTGTTCATTGTAGTTTCAGAAAAAATCTCAAACCATAATATTTATTTTAGTAGCAAACACAACAAAGTAATTAGTACATACAGTTCTAATTGTATACTATACTATAACTATAACTGTTATAATACAGTGATCCCTCGATCATCGCGAGGGTTCCGTTCCAGGACCCCTCGCGATGATCGATTTGTCGCGAAGTAGCGGCAGCGAGGAGCCGAAGATTGGGTTTCCCCGCCGCCTCGCTGCTGCTGCTTGTCCGCGCGCGTGCCGCCCGCCCCCCGCGCTGTTGCTGGGGCCGCTTCTCAGCTGAGAAGCGGCCCTGGGGTTTCCCCCGCGCGCGCGCGTGCTGCCCGCCCCCCGCGCTGTTGCTGGGGCCGCTTCTCAGCTGAGAAGCGGCCCTGGGGTTTCCTCCGCGCGCGCGCGTGCTGCCCGCCCCCCGCGCTGTTGCTGGGGCCGCTTCTCAGCTGAGAAGCGGCCCTGGGGTTTCCCCCGCGCGCGCGCGTGCTGCCCGCCCCCCGCGCTGTTGCTGGGGCCGCTTCTCAGCTGAGAAGCGGCCCTGGGGTTTCCCCCCGCGCGCGCGCGTGCTGCCCACCCCCCGCGCTGTTGCTGGGGCCGCTTCTCAGCTGAGAAGCGGCCCTGGGGTTTCCTCCGCGCGCGCGCGTGCTGCCCACCCCCCGCGCTGTTGCTGGGGCCGCTTCTCAGCTGAGAAGCGGCCCTGGGGTTTCCCCGCGCGTGTGCCGCCCACCCGCCCACGCCGTTGCTCGCGCCTTACCGGGGCAAGAGGGGGAAGACCCAGGGAAGCCTCTGCCCGGCGGGGAAACTCCACCATCTACGCATGCGTGGAAGGGCACGCATGCGCAGATGGTGGAGTTTACTTCCGGGTTGAAAACTCGCGATATAGCGTTTAGCGAACATCGAGATCGCGAAACTCGAGGGATCACTGTATTCTAGTTACATATATATATTGCTTCATATTTTGAAGTGAAATGGGGTATATTAATATTAAATTGAAGCCTTTGATTTACACTTTTATTTGAAAGTGTGAATAATCCAAATGTCTTAAAGGGGAGGAGAAATTCATATGTTGAGCCTATGTTCTAACTTCCAATCTGTAGTGACAGAGCATATTCCACTACTCTTTGAGCGTTCACATAATTGAGGACCCGGATTTTAGAACTTGGGGAGAATTTTCATGCATAGTAAAAAGTCTTCACTATAGATGATTGACCTTTATCGACATGTGAAGAATGAGAGAAAAGGGCTGACAGTGGATAAATATCCTAAAAGGGAATATCCTTTTGAGGTAAATATTGAATTAGAAATTTTAGTGAAATAAATTTGTACATGTATTAAGATTTTAGAGGAAGATGATTTTTATTTCCACGACTCTATACTGAACATCGATTAAATTAATTCAAGCAATTTAGCCTATAGATATTTATAAAACCTGGATCATTGACTTGGTTATTCTGAATTGTATCAAGGATATAAAACCATACTCATACATTTCCCAAAAATTTCCAGAATAAAGTTGAAGGGCTCAGTACAAAAATAATTGCTTTATTTTACATTCATGCAAAAAATTCAATCATAAAAATTGAACATTAATAAATTTCAATCATTAAATTGAACTTTGACTACTTTGATTCTCTGGTATCAATCAGTATGCTATACAGGTATAATTAAACCTAGTATTATTTTATGTAACTGACTACACAGTACAAGTGTATTTTGTTCATAGATATTTAATTATCATCACTATGCCCTGTCATTCATTCAAATACACAAAATTAGACTATATAAATTTATGGTACTGCAAGTTTCAATAGACATGACAAAAATGCAGTATTGCTTTTGGTATCAAGTAACAAAAGAGATATATTTTTATCACTCAAAATGTATAGAAACTGAAGCATAAATTTGTGAATTTGAAAAGAAAAGAAAAGAAAAGAAAAGTAAGGTTACATTCTTAATTTCTGTCACTCAACCTCTTCCCCATCACACTGGGAGGCAGGCACACCTGCTGTTTTCATCGTTAGAATAACAATAAGACAATGGAAAGGGATGTCTGCCTTCCTCTTTTCTCTCTCACTCTCTATTAATTTTGTGTTGAGAAAAAAGAGACTGAAGAACATGTAAAGGGATTTGAACAACATAATATTTTGGAGACTTGGGGTAGAAGCAGGATTTTGATATACAAAAGGAAAGCAATAAGTAAAAGTAATCAGCATAAACTCAATTCAATGTTATGCAGCATTGATCAAAATCAGCAACAGCATAGTTTAAGGTGATTTATTAGAGGATAAATGTTTAAAGTTGGTGTGGCTTTAACATTGCCTGTGGAAGTTCAGTGAAGTTTGTTTAGAACATATATTCACATAAACTCAAACCCCACTCTCCCAACTCTCTTACCCATAAAACTCGCAGGTCTGATTACCCAGCAATACCGACACACTGCTGCCAGCTCCCAGAAAATGGCCAGTAATGGTCACCATAGTCCCTCCTGACTCTGGTCCACGGCTGGGACTCAGATAACCCACAGCAGGATTCTTGGGAAGGAAAACAAAACAAAAAATAAAACAAGTTTAATTGTTTTGCTGTGATGTTATTCCAGGTGACTGTACATCAAGACAAGAGGGACATTTAGGTGAAAACTTTAAATAGACAAATATATAATCCTAAGAAGTAGTTAATTGGTCACTTTTTCATTATGACTAGATTGCACAACTAAACAAGTTACAAATAGTTGCTGTTTCAAGTAAAATGAACTGCAGATGTTAAAATTCTAACAACACCATCTAAATGAGCAAGGCATGTTACATTTTTAAAGACAATACAACAATTTTTGTCACATTAGGAAAACTGAATTCTACTGGTTTACCAGTGAAAGATGTGCTATATATATAAAACATTTAATAATGATCTGGGTACTTCATTAAACAGGGAGTTATGAAGCATAAAAGATACCATAATCAGAACATGAGCTACAAATTACATGGATCCTTCTATAATAGAATCTAAGTTCATATAATGAAATGATTTTTCTCCAACTTTCTTTTTGGACTGCAGTATTTTTGATAGAAACTACCAACATTACCATCTAACTGGCTGAGGAGTTTGGCAGCTTTAAGTCAGCACAACTGGAAGACATAAAGTTGATGTGAGAATATGCAAGATGGTCCTTGTGCTTTCATTCTATTTTAATTCTTGGATGTATAATGTGTATATGAAGCATTCTATTTTCTAGAAACAAATATCATTGATGTGACAGAACACAACTTCCACCAGCTGTCTACTAACAATTGAAAATAAATTATACTGCAGAGTAACAATGATATCATCAAGTTTTGAAAATATCAGAAGGAAGCGCAACATCCTGATCATATTCTCATCTATGCTACAAGTCCATAGATGAAGCTTAGAAAAGGAAAGAAATATAGTATAAGAATGGCTAGTCAACAGGATAGTTTCTGGAAACTTGGTCTGAGCTATCTAGATCATGGTTACTCAACCAAAGTACAGTAAACTCGTTATTGTTGTTAATTGTGAAGTCATGTCTGACCCATCATTACCCTATGGACAACATTCTTCCTGCCCTTCCTGTACTCTACCATCCCCCAGAGGCCATTTGAGCTCACGCCATTGAGAGGGGCCAATGGCAGTGGTGACACAGAGTTCCCTTTCATCCATGGGGGATCTACGAATCCCCCAACCTGGAGGTCCTGGTTCCTCTGGAATCAGGCCAGATCCTCCTGGAGGGGAGGTGAAGATGGGGTCATTGCCAGGGGTCTGGTTTGGGGTCAGCATACCCCCCAGGTGAACCTGCTTGACCTCCACTGGCAGTGGTGCGAAATCAGCCAGGCTGCCATGCCTGAGCCAACTCAAGCCGCAGCACCGACGCCACAAGGCAAGGATTGAAGCAGCAAGGGAAGATGCCCAAGATTTGTGTGTGATGGGTGCCCAAGATTTTTCTTAACAATTGCTGAGTTTTGAATTTTTTGGCTGAAGAAGAATGCACCACTGCATTGATTGATATTTGTTCTCTGGAATATGGTGATATAGTTGAGAAAAGCCTCACCTTCAGTCTTGAAATGGTCCACTGGCATTGCTCATTTGCTTCCATTGGCTTCCCACTACACGATAGTAATACCAACTTCACCCGTGAACATTCCGCCAGAGAGCTATGTGCCTTGAAACCTTAATTTCCAGATAACCCTTCTATTATAGCACTTTTCTAATTTTCTAGCAACACTCCAACTGCATTCCCTAGATGTCTCCATTTTGATGATGTAGCTATGCAATGAATATAACTGTTTATTGTATTCAGATCATTACATTTTTAGATTTGGACTGTCTTTGAATAGGCCTATTTTATTTTTTTAAAAAAGATATCTCAACATCAAGGACTTTAAAGTTATTAGGGAAAAATATGGAATGATCACAGAGAAATTTTCTACAGTTATGAGACATCTTATATTGAACTCTGAGTTTTATTCTCTATAATGATGCTTTAATAACATTTCTGTAATCTAAGGAAATGATTGAACTCATCATAAACAGATGCTTAGCAATTCATGCTTAGATTACAGAATAGTTCTTTTGAGTCATGATTTTCGTCTTAGTTGCACTGAAATGATGATGATCACTTCCAGATAAAATTGTTTTACAAACTATAAATGAAAAGTAAACTAGCATTAATACAACATAGCACTTACTTCTAAATATAGTGCAGAAATTGTATATTGAAGAAATTTGAAATATTTGGTTTTTAATATCATTTGGTTCTTGACAGGTAAGCAATTTTAATTGGTTTAATTGATTTTAAATGGTTCTTTAAAAGACTTTGTATTTAGAACCCTGCCATTTGCTTGTTTGCTTATCAAGGGAGGAAAGAGAGAAGTCTACGGAATTTATATTTCCGAGGTTTTATTGTCTTTCACCTAACTTAAGTTTGTAATTCACTTGCCAAATATGGAAACAGACCAAGCAGTGACAAATGTTATGCCAGAGATTTATTATCAAAGCATCAGACTAAATGTGAAGATGGCAGCCAAAATTGCTGGTGATAAAATAATAGAATGTATAAGATGAATGACTGTGTCTACCACATTGATATGAAACCTCTCATTGAGCATTTTAGCTTCAGTTACAAGCCATACTATGATTTCAGGCATGAAAAGTAAAAAAAAAGTTTTGTGCAGCTTTCCTGAAATCAAGTACAAATTTATGCTCCACAATATGAGTATGCAAGTAATTTTCAAATGCATATAATAGTCTCATGTTAAAGTGTACATAATTCTTAAAGTATAGAAACCATAAAGTATAATGGTATGTTACATAGAAACTAACAGATGATAATATAAATTCACCTGTCAATGATACTTGCAATCAATATTTCATAAGCATTTAAAGTGAGCACTCCTTTGTGCACAAGAGACTCTGAGGTTGTGTCTAATCTGTCTTCAGCTAGACCTGATTCCAGAGCAGGTCAGTGAAAGGCCAAGAAAGGCCTGCCTATTGCCTAGACATAAAGTGCCTCTCTTAGAAACTCTTTTCAAAGCAGCAAGCTTGGGTTCAACTCAGCCTGGAGTTTTATGGAATATAAATTTATTATTTTGTAATTTTATTATGTGTAATTTTGTATGTGTTCACTTTGATTGCAAGAACAGGCTCCCAGGAAAGAGAAAACTCTTTTCTGCAGGTGTTAGCCTTGTATCTGGAAAGGGAGACCCCTTTCACCACTTCTTACAATGCCTGAAAAAAGGGTCTAGCACAGTGGTTCCCAACCACGTCTAACATACTGATGCCCCGCACCCTAACATATAATTCTTACTATTCAGAAAGTGAACTCCTACTCAGATGGAGGAAACCTAAAGGGCTATTAAATTGGTTTAAACAAAGTTTCAATTTCCCGCATTAAAAATCAAATTGCCCCCATGTGGGGCGTGGTTCCCACGTTGGGAACCACTGGTCTAGCAGCTGTAAAATTTTCCAATGAAATCAGTCTGCCATTAGGTTATAAGGGCAATGCTAAGGTGAAACCTGGGAATCTTCTTAGATGCAGAAGTGTTTCAGTAGTACTAATATAAATAATTTGTAGTTGTAACAAAAAAAAAAGAGGCTAAAATAAACAAGTCCAAGCAACAAAAAGAAACTACATGTGTATTGCTGTTTCAATTGCTAAATGATGGTTTGGAGGTTTTTTTCATTCATGCATTTTTTATCACTTAATGTAGCCAAGATCATTGTTCTTCCACACACTGATTTGGTTTATAAATGAAAATGGCACTGAGTATAGCCGAGGGGACCGTCTCCAACCTTATGTATCCCAGTGATTAGTATAACCTATGGGACCATCTCCAGCCTCATGTATCTCCAGCCTCATGTATCCCAATGGTGAAAGGGATCATGGAGCCCACAGAGTCGGCCTTTTCCAGGTCCTGTCAGCCAAGCAATGCTGGCTGGCGGGCCTTAGGGGAAGGGCCTTCTCTGTGGCAGCTCGGACACTCTGGAATCAACTCCCCCCAGAGATTCACACTGCACCCATGTTCCTGGCCTTCTAGAAGGCCATAAAAACTTACAGCTGAACCGCAACATCTAGCCCCAACCTTCAGTATGACTGTGGTGTGAGTGAGTAGGGCTGTATGATTTTAAATCTGGGTTTTTAGATTGTTTTAAATATTGGACTTCTGAACTGGTTTTTGTATTTTTATATGTTGTGAGCCCCCCTGAGTCCCCAGAGAAGGGCGGCATATAAGTTTAATGAATAAATGAATTAATGGATGAATGAATACATTGATTGATTGATTGATTGATTGATTGATTGAATGAATGGAAACAGCTTTAAAAATCAATTAGATACTATTTGTCAGCGAGCATAGAAACAGAATATCTTGTGATGTAAACATTTCCTGCATGTAGGCAGCTCTGATGTTGCTTGCCAAACTAATATCTACATGTGCAGTATCTTATTCCTCCAGTCTTCTGGTGACTCCACCTAATAACCCGTGGCAAGAGTTTATTCCTTTTCTAGAAAGCAAATGTCCCTGACCCTTGCCACCCATGCCATTATTTAATATAATACTAAATGGATTGAATTAATCCCCTTCTCCTTTTAATACATATATTTTCAAGAAATTTTCGCTTGCAAGCAAATCCTTTTATCTGCTCACCCAGATTCATTTTGTCCATTCATTACTGCCTGCCTCTTTTATGCTTTCTTCTGTCTATATTAGGCCATTTTTTTTTTGCTACAGAGGAAAATGTAGTTAGAGTTGATAAATGTACAAATATCAAGTTAACCCTCTTGCTTAAAATGGAGTGTTTGCTCAAATCCTTCAGTGATGGCATTTATTTATCAAGTAATGTAGAGACTTTATGCTTATAGAATCATAGAGAATTAAAAGATACATCAAGAGGTCATTGACGTACAACCCCCTGTGCAATACAGGGTTCAGTACAGCATTCCCAGTAGACTATCCAGTTTTCTGTTTCAAAATATCAACTGAAGGGAGGGGAAATCCCTACACCCTCTGGTAAGCATTCTCCTTTCTTACTTAATAAGTAAGAAAGGAAAATACGTAATGTATTTACTGCAAACTTATTTAAGTTAAATTTATTCTAATATGTAATCTGTCTCTACAGGTGAAACTTGAAAAATTAGAATATCGTGCAAAAGTTCATTTATTTCAGTAATGTAGCTTAAAAGGTAAACTGTAATATATAAGAAAGATTATATGCAAAGCAAGATAGTTCAAGCCATGATTTGTCATAATTGTTATGATTATGGAGTACAGATCATTAAAACCCCAGATCCACAATTTCAGAAAATTAGAATATTACATGTAATCAATAAAACAAGGATTGTACATAGAACAATATCAGACCTCTGAAAATTATAAGCATGTATATATACTCAGTGTTGGTTTGGGACCCTTTTGCAGAAATTACTGCCTCAATGTGGCGTGGCATGGAAGCAATCAGCCTGTGGCACTACTGAGGTGTTATGGAAGACCGGGATGCTTCAATAGCAGCCTTCAGCTCTTCTGCATTGTTCAGTCTCATGTCTCTCATCTTTCTCTTGGCAATGCCCCATTACCATTCATTAAGTCATTCATTCATTCATTCATTCATTCATTCATTCATTCATCAGGTCAAATGAGTAATCCCACGGTCATTGAACCAGGTTTTGGTGCTTTTGGCAGTGTGGGCAGGTGCCAAGTCTTGCTGGAAAATTGAAGTCAGCATCCCCATAAAGCTCAGCTGCGAAAGGAAGCATGAAGTGCTCCAAAATCTCCTGGTAGATGCCTGCATTTATCATGGACTTAATGAAGCACAGTGGATCAACACCAGCAGATGAAGTGGTTTCCCAAATCAACATTAAATGAGAAACTTTTGTATCTCATTTGGAAACCAAGGATTATGGAGGAAGAATGGAGAGACACACATTGCAAGATGCTTGAAGTCCAGCATGCAGTTTCCACAATTTTCAGAGATCTGATATGGTTCTATGTACAAACCTAGTTTTATTGATTGCACGTAACATTCTCATGTGGATTTGGGGTTTTCATGAGCTGTATCCCATAATCATTACAATTATGACAAATCACAGCTTGAACTATCTTGTCTTGCATGTAATGAAACTTTATGATATATTATTTTCACCATTTAAGTTGCATTACTGAAATAAATGAACTTTTGCAAGATGTTCTAATTTTTCAAGTATATATTTGAAGTTTGTCTCATTAGTTTTATATTACCTTTTGGAGCAAGAGAGAATGTCCAAATCTTTAACAATGCGAGTGCCATTCAGATATGTAAAGGCAGCTATCATGTCCTCTTTCAATCTTCCCTTTTGCAAACTAAACATTCCTAAGTCTTTTAACCATTCTTTGTAGGACCTGGTTCAAGTTCTTTCACCATCTTGGTAGGGCGTGCTCCAGTTCATTCATGTCTTTTTTAAACTGGTTGTGCAGAACTGAATTCTGTTTAAGTGAGGCCTGATCAAAGTGAAGTAAAGTAGGAACATACTCTGAGTTGTTTGTTCTTTTAATGCTGTTTAAGATGGCATTGTCTTCTTTACATATGTTGAACTTATGAACTACTAATACCCAGGACCTTCACATATGCTTGCCTTTGAGGCAGATTTCCCTCATTTGTATTTGGCTTTACATTTCTCTCTATGAAATTTTGTTCTATTTGTTCTATTTGTTCCATTGTTCTAGCCCAAATCTTTTTTTATTTCTCTCTCCTAAATATTAGTTATTCCTCCTGGCTTGGTATCATCTGCAAATTTGGTAAGCGTTCACCCAGCCCCTCATTCACATCATTTATAAAAATGTTGAACAGTACTGGGTCAGGCAGAGCCCTCTCACACTCCTCTCAACATGTCTCTCAAGGTAGACTCAATGCCATTTATAACTACACTTTGAGTACAGTTTCTGAACCGTGGATCCACCTGATATTTCAGTTCTGAAACCTGCATTTGGCCACTTTGTTAATAAGGATGCTATAAGAGACTTTGTCAAAAGCTTCATTGAAATCAAGATATGCTATATTCATGGTCTTTCCCCAACCAACCAGGCTAGTAATTTTGTCATAAGTGGATATCACTATAATGAAGCACTATCGGTTTGGCATTAATCAGTTGGGTCATGTTAATTTCTAGCTAAGTGCTCATAGATAAAGTGCTTAGTAATATCAAGGACTGCCCAGTGCTGATATCAGGTTCACAAGCCACCAATTTCTTGAGTCCTATTTCATCCTTTTTTTTTAATGGGGAGGAGGGAACCCCATGTCTTCTGAAACCTTGTGTGCCCTTTAAGACTTTTCAAGATAAGGGAGTGTTTATGCTTGTTTTGGGAATGCCCGATAGTGCAGAATTTTTGGCAAAAAGTGCAAGAGGATATTAATAGAATGTTAAAGATATGATGGATAATTACTAAGGAAATGGCAGTATTAGTCAAAAGTAATGCGATGGGAGAATTTAGAGAAATAAAACAAGCAGCGATAAAAAGTGCTCAGGCGGTAATAGTCTTGGGTTGGAAGGATGCGACAAAATGGACGATGCAAAATTGGTATAGGTACATGGTGGACCACATTCAATTTGAAATTATGGATAAAAGGATGAGTTTGGTTAATGAAACTGACTTGGGACAACTGATGGGACGGTGGGACAAGGTAAGACGATATATGGCGAGCAGAATCCGAGACCAAGCTACAAGAAATAAATTGGAATCACTTTATAATATGTAAATAGATATTTTGCTCTTGGGTTAAAATGGTTTTTACAAGAAACACCCCTGATTTGGTGGTGGGGTATGAATGTTTGTCGGGTGGTGGGCACTTTTCACTAAACACTCGTTTTATGTTGTGTGTATCTTAAAATTGTAAAAAATCAATTTAAAAAAAAGATTACAAAAGTGCAATTCTGCAATTACCGCTGCTGATTTCTCCAAAACTGTAGGTATACTCCATGTGGCCTTGGAAACTTTAACTCATTTCGTTTACCTAGAATTCCCTCATTTGGTCAATACCTATCTTGAACTCCATACACACATATACACACTTACACACTGTTCATACACACACACACACAGACTGGAGGCAGATGTACACATCTGCCTTTGGTGGCACAATAAGGGTCAAGCAAGTGTTCCTTTACTTTCTGAGAGAAATACTTACAAAAATACTCTTTCCCAGACCACAATCATAATCATTAATAGTTTTTTGATACTTGATTTTTTAAAGTACAGTATAAATCACCAATGTAAGTCAGTTGTTGCTTTGCATACTTTTGAAATGAAACAAAAAGAGTGTCTGGCAATAGTTTGATAGATGACTGGTTATAAATATCAAAGTAGGTAGAGAGTCAAGTGTGAAGATGTTTAGTAACTCTAAAAGGGGAACGTTCTACTCGATAATATTATTGTTTAGTAATATTTACCATTATTACAATAGGTTTCTATGCTAGTAATGAGACAAAAAGTGCAATTCAATTTATCTGTTGCTTCCTTTACAAATTGTGGACAGTTGGCAATTCCTAGCAAGTAGTTAGCATAAAATCAGTGAGGCCAAGCAAGCCTTGTTCAGGCCAAAACAGAGATGAAGAAAAGCCCCAGGTGTGACTTTCAAGAATACAGTGGAACCCCGACATAAGAGCTGCTCTACTTAAGAGCAACTCGAGATAAGAGCTGGGAGGGGAGAGATATTTTTGTTCTACTTACAAGCCCAAATTCGAGATACAAGCGCCAAGGAGCTGTCTCCTGAAGCCGAACGCTAACTTCCGCGTTCGGCTTCAGGAGACAGCTGCGAAGCGGCGCGCGTTTTAAAAGGTTGCAGCCGGCCTGGGGGGCTCGGGGGGGGGGCTTGCAGCTTTCTTTCTTGCTCTTTTTCTTTCTCTCTTTTACCTTCCATTCCTCTATTTCTTCTTTTCTTTCTCCTTCCCACCTTCTTCCCTCCCTCCCTCCCTTCACTCATTCCTCTCTTACTCTCCCCTTTCATAAGTTTCCTTGCTTCCTTCCTCTGTTCCTGTCCCTTCCCCCTTTCTTTCTTTCTTTCTTTCTTTCTTTCTTGCTCTTTTTCTTTCTCTCTTTTACCTTCCCTTCCTCTATTTCTTCTTTTCTTTCTCCTTCCCACCTTCTTCCCTCCCTCCCTCCCTTCACTCATTCCTCTCTTACTCTCCCCTTTCATAAGTTTCCTTGCTTCCTTCCTCTGTTCCTGTCCCTTCCCTCTTTCCTTCCTTCCTTCCCACCCTCCATCCATTCATTCACCCATTCCTCTCTTGATCGCTTAAAGCCGGTCCCTGGTGCAAAAAGGGTTGGAGACCTCTGTCCTACAGAATTGGGTGGCAGAGAAGTTGAACATATGTAAATTTAAAAGTTTAAGAAAGTTTACAAGTTAAGTGAAAGAAACTTCATTATTCATTTATATGTACATGTACATTTCTTCATTAAAAACATGTCTTTCTGCATAATTTAGACTAACTTTGTGAGTTTTTTGAGGGCTGGAACCAATTAAAATTATTTACATTAATTCCTATGGGGAAAAGTCGTTCGAGATAAGAGCTGCTCGACTTAAGAGCCCAGGTCCGGAACGAATTAAACTCGTATCTCGAGGTACCACTGTATGAATAAAAAAGTTCATAATTAAATAACAGAAGAACAGAATGATTGTTTCAGGAATGGAAAACCACAAAAATAAACTCTGGATTAAACATACTAATGGAAACTCTATTGAATTAGCATTAATTTGTTATTTAAATGGAAAATACTTTCACATTAAGGAAAGATGGATGATAAAAAGAAAATGGGACAAGGTGTGGGGGAGGAGGGAGGGGCAGAGAGTTTGTTTTTACTAGCCAAATAAAATTATTCCATAGTGCTCTAATATATACATAATATAATGGAAGGTGGCAGTTCCATAGATTAATTCCAGCTAATTAAGTTCCATTGTAATAAAGGTTCATATTATTCTTTCCAGACTGAAAATGAAGGATAGCACAAATGATCTCAAACATGTTGCATTGCCTAGTATATCTCAGAAGATATTAAAAAAAATAAAATAATTGTAGTTAAAACCACATTTTGTCAAAGAAATTACCTAAAGCATTTAGTGCTAAAATGCTTCCTCCTTGGTGAGACTGTGTCATGATTTCATGAGCCAAGAAATTTAAAAAAAATAAAGCTTGTGTCAAACAATGTAAGAATTGTATATCAGTATATGGCTATGTATTTCAGCCAGTGCAAGCAAAATCAAATCTAATATAGCCACTGGCAAATAATTATGCCATAACTCAGAATTAGGGGGAAAAAACCCCCCAACAACCTCACATACCATTGGCTTCAATTACTATTATTTGAATAGAATATCTTCACTTTCACACAATGTGAACATTTTAATGCCAAAAAGGGAAGTGAGCAATTTATTTTATTTTCTCATTTATTCATTGCGATTAATGGATTTGATTTATATTTCACTTTTCTTTCTAGGGAACTGGCTTTGAGGTGAGGCATCTGCAGTTATTCATTGTTGGATAAATTTTCATTATGATTACTGAAAAAGAGTTGAAGATAAGTAAAGTGACTTAAAGAGGTAAATTATGTTTATCGGCCATATAAAATACCACATTGGACATACTCTAATTTGAACTTATTAATGAATGGTTTAAGTACTCTGGACCCTGACGGTTCTTCTTTATCTGGTAGAAAGAGAAAAGACTATTTTGTGCACTGATTTGCACTCTTGGTCTATGTTTATCAATCAAGTAACAAGAATGGCTTGTAGGGTACTTACCACGAATGTGTAATGTTGTGCAGACTTGGCCACAAATTCTGATTTGCATTCTCCAATACAGAGGAGTGCAGGCCCAGAGCTAATGTCAGGCTCAGCTTGCCCCATTTCACACACAATTCTGAAAATGCAAAATCCATAGTGAGTTCTTTAATAAGGAAAAAAATACTATTATATATATGCACATTGTTCATCCCGTAATAGTATGGCTGATGCTCTCGTCTGATGAATGAGCTAATTTTAAAGAGGGTTGGGTTTTTTTGCTATGTGGTAATTTAACAGAAGAGAAAGTCAGAATTAGATACAATTATTGCAAGCTGTAAAGTTGAGTGGAAAGCAAAGTACAAATGGCAAATGCATTATACTATTGAAAAGAAAGTGCAAAGTCCTTGAAGCAATGGATGAGGTCAATAACTGGAACAGCTCTCATTGTAGGGCACAGTTTAATCAGCAATAGGCACAGAAACTCTAATAACATATGATAGATTTGTCACATTTGTCCACATTAGAATGTTCTAATAGTGATGAGAGAATGAGTTAAATTGACATAAAGCAATAATATTTTGAGATAAACAGTGAATATGACACAGAGAAGAAAAGAGAATACACTAATTTTCTAACAGGCAACTGTGGTATGAACATAAATGAATGGTCCTCCTTCTCTCAGCTTCTCTTTACTAAATACCTTGAAAAAAATGGGACTGTGGCCATGTGCATTAGCATCTATGCTTGAATGGCAGATAAATAGACAATATATACAGTATATAGATTCCTCCAAAAATTACAGGTATACATGTATATCCTGAATGTGTTTAAGTGTACATGTAGTGTGTCTGGATTTGTAGTTTTATATTACCTAATAAGCTTGAAGCCACAGGCATTCAGGATTGGTCACCATAATTGTACAAACTGAAGAGAAACATGAAAAGTGAATGTGTGTTTCTGTTTCCTAAGGGCTTCCTTGCTATTGTGTTTTTCTGTTTCTGATGATAGTTAATTAAACATGCTGTGTGTCAACAGGAGACTTATGCTTTCAGACTCAAGGAACATAATAATAATATTTCTTTCTACTATGGATAGTCCTGAAAGTAAACTAATCATTTCACAACTGTATGGAAGTTACAATAGCAGAGACAGATTAACAGAGTTGGAAGATGTTCTGTCCGGCCTGGTTAATTATCAGTAATTAATCCCCGATGAAGACTCGAAAGCAAAGTCACTAGGTATATTTGTCTATTTACAAAGAAGCATGCTGGAAACAGCAATGAAATCATAGGAATGTCACTCCGACTGCCAAAAATGCACCATTGTTGACCTTCTGCACCGAGGTTTCCCATAATCCTCCCTTTTGTACTATCAGTGATGACAAGCTGTGCATAGAAGTATTCAACGCCTAGATCTACATTGCTGGAGATATTCTTGTCTCCCTCTCATTTTCTTATCCTAGCGTCTAATATTGAGTCCACAATATCCCCCTCCTCATCTGACTCAAACATTACCACAGCTGGGGGTTCTGCACTCTCTGGAAGTTGTTCCCCAGTCTCTAACTCTCCCTCACCTTCACTTTCTGATTTCTCTGGTAAAAACACCGGCATATGATACCCAAATGGACCCGGTTCATTCTCCTCAAAGTCCGTGATCAAAGGAGCCAAATATGAGCCAACCACAATAGAAAGAACCTTACAACTAGTCCAACTCCCTGCCCAAGCAGGAGATCCTACATGGGTCTTTACCTAGGATCGAACCTGTGAGCAAGAGCTCCACCTCAGCAGCTATAGTAAAAATGACTTCAAATTGGTCCTCACACTTGCAATTGTTACAGTATCCCCATGGTCATTTGATAAAAATTTGGGTGGCAACTGGCATGCACGTATAATGGTTACAACATTCTGGAGTAATAATTGCCATACTTGCTAATCTGCTTTTAAATAAGCAAAATCGACAGGGTAGCCAGATTATCTTAATGACTGCATGAATCATTTAACAACTGCAATGATTCACTCACTTAATAACTGCCTTACTTAGCAACAGAAATTCTGATCCCAATTGTGATCATAAGTCTTATTCAATATTATACTGTATCATCCCATTAAAGTTTATATAAAGTTTATACTGTACTCAGTTTTGTGTGCTTACAATATCATTCTGATGAAATCCATTCTATTTTAACCTTGGAAAAGAAAGCATAATAACAGGCTTTATGTCAGAAATAGACAAAGAATAAGACTTATAGGGGAGAAATTGTGAACTGAGGACAGCTCTGTTAAAAGTTGAGTTTACAATTACTGCAAAATTTAAAAAAAGGTGAATAAACCAGTTCTTTGCAATTTGTATCTGGATGAGCACTTGAAATGATCCACAAGCGTTCCATAAAAATACTTCTTTTGAGGAAGCAATCTCTGGCAAGTTTAGAGTTCTGGGAGATGAAGGAATAGCCAACTTTTTTCACAACCCATGATTGGTGCCTTCAAAAAGACATTGGCTTTACATACTTCTTTTAAAATCAATTTTGAGAATTTCTTGTTAAGAGGTTTTCAGCTACCAGGAACCTTGGGATTGACAAGTTTTAAAGCACTGGATGAGTTTCTACACTCAACTTTACAGCATGTATTGAAACTATGGAGTGGGATCAATCTCTCTATGCGGCGTGACATGCAAAGTCATGGAATCAATCATAAACCAATCAATATCATCCACCTAGAAACTAACAACCTACTCTCTAACAAACAATTTGGTTTCAGAAAAAAATATCTTGTAACCTGCAACCTTCAGTGTAAGGACATATGGACTACACATCTCAATCAGAGCAAATCAATAGATGAAATTTACATTGACTTCTGTAAAGCCTCTGACTCAGTGGTTCATGACAAACTACTTTTAAAACTGAAATCCTACAGCATCTTAGGATCCCTATGTGGCTGGATAACTGCATTTCTATCAAACAGACAACAAATTGTCAAAATAGGGAGTGCCATGTCTAATCCTGTTTCAGTTAGCAGTGGCATACCCCAAGGCAGCATAGTAGAACCAACATTCTTCATACTCTATATAAATGACCTTTACGATCACATTACAAGCAACTGTGTTCTCTTCGCCGATGATGTAAAACTTTTCAGCACCACTGATAACACAGCTACCCTCCAAAAAGACCTTGAATATTGTGTCTGAATATTCAACATCTGGCAACTCCAAATCTCAACCAAAAATGCTCTGTCCTACACTTTAGCAAGAATCAGAACACCAAATACAAGCTGAATAAACAAGACCTTATAGACAATCCTCACTCTGTAAAAGACCTTGGAATACTCATATCAAATGACCTAAGTGTCAAAGCCCACTGCAGCAATATCGCCAAAAAGCGATTTAATTTAAATTTAATTTAAATTAATTTATTCGATTTCTATGCCACCCAATCCCATAGGACCCAGGGTGGCTTACAACAATAAAAAATAATACAATAGTACAATAATAAAAAGAAGTCAAAAATCAACAATAGATCAAAACCCATTATAACCCTAACAAACCCATTATAAAAAACCCAAAAAATCAATCTAACAAACATACATACCAATCAAATGTAATTCAGGCATGTCTGATGTTAGAGTTCACAGCCCCTAGGCCTGTCAACAAAGCCAGATCTTAACAGCTTTTTGAAAAGCCAGTAGAGTGGGAACAGTGCAAACGTCAGGGGGGAGTTGTTCCATACAGCCGGGATGGCAACAGAAAAGGTCCTCCCCCACGGTCCCACCAACCTACATTGTTTAGTCGATTGGACCTGGAGGAAGCCGATTCTGTGTGATCTAATAAGCCTTGGGGAGGTATCTGGCAGGAGACAGTCCCGTAAATAGTCAGGCCCTAAGCCATGTAGGGCTGTATAAGTGATAACTAACACCTTGAATTGTGACTGGAGACTAATCGGCAGCCAGTGCAGCATGCGGAGTGTTGGTATTTTAGGGGCATACCGAGGTACACCCATAACAGCTTGCGCAGCTGCATTCTGGACTATCTGCAGTCTCCAAACACTCTTCAAGGGTAGCCCTATGTAGAGAGCATAGCAATAGTCAAGACGGGAGGTAATGAGGGCCTGAGTGACTGTATGCAAGGCCTCCTGGTCCAAATAGGGCCATAATTGGTACACCAGGCAAACCTGGGCAAAGGTCCCCCTGGCCACAACCGAAAGATGGTGCTCAAGATTTAGCTGTGGATCCAGGAGGAAATCCAAGTTACGAATCCTATCTGAGAGGTCAAAACCTCCCCCCCAGAGCAATGGACAGATACATGGAACAGTCCTTTGGAGGGAATGCCCAGAGCCACTCTGTCTTGTCTGGGTTGAGCTTAGCTTCTGCTCCAGTAATCTCACACTACTAATCAGAGCATACAAAACTTTCATCAGACCAATCCTTGAATACAGCTCATCTGTCTGGAACCCACACCGCATTTCGGACATAAACACTTTAGAAAATGTCCAGAGATACTTTACTAGAAGAGCCTTCCACTCCTCCACTCGCAACAGAATACTCTACGCAACCCTAGACTTACAATCCTAGGTTTAGAAAACTTAGAACTACGTCGCCTTAAACACGACCTAAGCATAGCCCATAAAATCATCTGCTACAATGTCCTTCTTGTCAATGACTACTTCAGATTCAACCACAACAACACACAAGCCCACAACAGATACAAACTTAAAGTAATCCGCTCCAAACTTGACTTCAGGAAATACAACTTTGGTAACCAAATAGTTAATGCATGGAACTCACTACCTGACTCTGTAGTATCATAATGTAACCCCCCCAACTTTACCTTTAGATTATCCACTGTTGATCTCAGCGTGCCTACCGGCCCCTGTCCTAATATTTCTCTCTTACTTGTATCATGTATATAAACATTGTTATCTTTGTATACTACTAATATGTACTTGACATAAATAAATAAATAAATAAATAAAAATAATAATAAATAGTATGTGTGTGGTGTGATGGACTAAGGTGAAATGGTATTTTCTCAGGAAGGAGGGGGTTGAGACAGGAAGTTAGAGACAGGAAACAATACACCCTGGAGATAAGTCAGAGAAAGAAGACTTAGGATAGCCCTCCCTAGAATCTCTCAGGATATATAGGTTAGGGAAGAGTAGCAAAAATTTAGTTTGCCAAGATTTTGAACTTTAGTTGGTTTGATCTCTGTCTTTCTAAGCTTGGCCTGAGAATTTCAAACCTTACAGAAAAAAAGTTTTAAATACAAATTTAAACTTAAAATAATATTTTGAATTAACAGCAAAAGGGTAATTAGATCTTTAAAAGTTACAAGCAGACTAAAATAGTTTTGAAATATGGTTTTGTAATTAATTATAAGAATCTTTCCAGTGGGAAAATGTTTGTTTTGAATTCTGTTAAGAAAATGATGATATTCAACAGCACAATCGTATAATTAGCAAATCCTTTAGTGCCCTAGATTCAATTAATTTGCCCCTAGAGATTTAAATTCATTCGGGCTAAATAGGTATTCCCTAGCTATGTTTTTTTCATTAATGTTAAACTCTAGTCCTACTCCCTTTCTCTTTCTCTTGAGTAGTTGTGTTTTTTATTTGGTGCCTGCTAACATTTTGCCATACTCATTAAGCAGCTGGTAAAATGATTTGTTTTCTTTATTCCTTCCTTTGTTTTCCTTTTATTTGAACACATCCAGACTTTTATTACAAATACTATTTTCTTACTATTAGCAAATTTTACGAAACTGAGTTCATTTTGAGCGTTAGACTAATATCATTTCTACAATTCTAGACTATTTTTTTTTTCTTCCTTCCATTTTCCTGTTTGTTTTTGTTACCAAATCTCCATTAAACTTTTTGCAGTCATATTGGGCTTTCTCTGCTAGTTTTTTCCTCCTTATCGAAATTGCTTGCACTTTTAGTGTATACTTTTGAAAGAGTTTTCTCCAATCTGAGGCTCCTTTCCCCAACAATTTATCATAATATGGATGGCATCACTTTCATTTTCTGAAGGCACAATGACATAACAATCTTATCCAACCTGGGTGCTTTCCAGTAACTCCTTTCAATTCCTAGACCTTTTTTTAAAGGTCTCTACAACAATATATATTTTTTAATGCTTTGCTATCTTTGAATAAAAACATCCACTGACTAGTATAAAATTAAAGATGGCACATTAATTCCTATGGATCATCTAATCTGAGATAGAAATACTAATTCATGCCAGGCAAAGAATTACAGATAAACCTGTTAGGAAATTGTGCTTTTGGAAGAGTCAAGGGGTCTGATTACTTTGTTAAGTGGCTCTTTACCTATATTAACCTAATTGCCATTGATATATAGCAAGGACAAAGTACGGTAAATCAATACTGTCTCAGAATCCAACCTGCCCACAGAATCCTTATAAGAAGCCTTTTATCTGGATTCAACTTGAAAAAGCAGCTGATCCTTGCTATTATCTGCCCAGGATAAATGTTCTAATGATGTTAAGAATCTTTGAAAGCTTGAAAGTACTAATTGGAGTTGTGATTATAAAATCGGGGTTTCCTAGTATCATCAAAAGAGGATAATTTTAATAATCCCCGTCTAAAAATAAAATGAAACACTATGGCATATAAAGTATAATGGCTAAGCAGCCTATTCTTAACTCTAGCTTATGATGGCATTAGTGCACAGCCCCAAGCTATTACAGTAATAATATTACTTTGCTCTTCTATAGAATCTTTTATATGAGGATCAAAATGTACTTTATAAGTGCTAGGACTTCTATACCACTTCAGGCAGGAACAACAGATAAACATAGCTTTTCTGCTTTTTGAGAAGAGACAACCAAGATGGTTAGCAATTTTGTGATTTGCCTAAAATAAATTAGGAACAAAATCTCCCACAATAGCTATATGTATCTACTGCTCCCTTGAGCCAGAATCCCTGAAATCATAAATTAAATTGTGAATATTTGGTAGGATTAGAGCTTTGGCCTCCAACTATTTCACTTACTTTTTCAGGCAAAAGGCAAGCAACGAAAAAAATCTAGGGTTTCTTCCTTCCATGACCTTATTATTAACTCCTCTATAATTATTAGCATTTAGCAATGATATTTTCTTTAATGTAGAATTGTTACAGCATGAAATCAAGTGTAGCAGAATAGAACAGAACAGAAAGAAAGAAAGGTAGATCAGATTTCCCCAAGAAAAAAAAGAAGTGTGTATTCATTTGTGTGGTAGCTATGGGAAAATGATACATTTCTCAGAAGAATGGAATCAACAATTTATAGAGCGAACAATCTATAAAAGGAGATATGCAACCTCCTAGGAGCAAAGATCAAAGATGTGACTGAGGGGCTTACTAAACTAATCATGGACCATTATCCCATTCTCCTCTTTCATGCAGGGAATTATATGCTACAATGTCCTTCCTGTCTACAACTACTTCAGCTTCAACCACAACGCATGAGCACACAACAGATACAAACTTAAAGTAAACTGCTCCAAACTTGACTGCAGCATATACGAATTGAGTAACTGTGTACTCAATGCATGGAATTCACTACCTGACACTGTAGTATCATCACCTTACCCCCAAAATTTTACCCTTAGACTATCCACTGTTGACCTCACCTGATTCCTAAGAGGTGAGTAAGGGGAGTGCATAAGTGCATCAGTGTGCCTACTCACCTGCCAAATCAACTAACCCTGAAAATAGATGGCGCTGTCCTACGAGTCTACGGAGAGGGGCGGCATACAAATCTAATAAATAATAATAATAATAATAATAATAATAATAATAATTAATAATTTTCTCTTCCTAGTATCATGTATATAAATCTTGTTATACTTTGTATACTACAAATACATACTTGACAAAATAAATCAATAAATAAACAAAATAATAAAAAGAATGATCCAACGAAGAGTCTTAGTGCCTTTGGAAGATGCCAAGAAAAAAGATGGGAAGACTGCATGGAAAGAGGTTCTAATACAAGAAAACAGAAGTATAAGCAGTGCATAGAGAAGGACAGTCTTCTGTCCAGTATGCCCTTTAGTGAAAAGCTCCAGGAGCTCTGGCATCCATGGGGTGAGGTGGTTTCATATCTGTCAAAAAAGTATAGCAGTGGTAGCAGCATAATCAAATCTCTGTCCCTTTGTATATGTATACAATTTAAGGAACAGGTTTAAGCCTCTCTGTGCTCCCTTTGACTTTCTCCTTGTCATAGATGTTATGATGTAAAAGGAAAGGCTAATTACTATGCAGATTACTATACATAGAGTATAGTATCGCTACAATTGTCATTTTTTACTTTCTAGCAGTACTCCTTTACCTTTTATTAATCTTTTCCCCTGTGGAACTGGTAAGATTACATTTCAGAAAGTGCCATAAATAAACAAGGAAAGTGCCATAAATAAACAAGGTACCTCTTTGCTTATGAGTTGTTGCCAGAGCAGCAGTAAGCTACTACAGAATACACAATTATTCTGTGGAAAACTCTGCCATGCCATTCTGTGATGGCCGCTATTATAAATAGCTCTCAGCAGATTTAACATTGACCATAAGAAATATCTCTGTTGGCCTTTAGAAACACAAAGGCAGAGCTTCTCTCTATTTACCGAGAGCACTTTCACTGGCACTGTTTCACTCCACTTTAATTCCAAAGTTTCTCACAAATCAATCTGCAACTGACCTTCTGTTATCTTTTCTTCTGCTGGAGTTGAATATAGTGAACAGGCAAGAGAACCCCACGAACTCCTCAGTTCTTTCTGCAACTGACTAATAGGAGTGTTCAAAACAGAACTCAAGCAGTGCCCAGCCCTTTGAGCTTCAAAAGTCTCACACTCTCACTCCACACAGTCTAAAAAGAATTGCATTGCCAGAACATATTCACAATGTTGGTACATGTTGCAATGAGTCTGCAATGGTACATGAGTCTTTGGAGAGGGGCGGCATACAAATCTAAGTAATAAATAAATAAATTTTAAAAAAATAACAAAAACAATAAATAATTGTTACAGAGAGGTTAAGTTATAGCGAATCATAGGATCATGGGACTGGATAACTCAAAAAGTTCTATAAGTAGTTCTCAAGTTTTGACTAGTTGCTTAGCGACCATTTGAAGTTACAACAGACACCCCCACGTATGACCCAGTTCTGAAGTTCCCCCCTCATAACTGGCCCACATTTATGGCTGTTTGCAGCATCCTGTGCCATGTGAATTAATGTATGTTATTGGCAAAAGCCAGTGTTTACTTCCAGTTTTCAGCAAAAATGCTTCATAGTGAACAATAGGTTCACTTTGTTCACAAGTCTACGGAGAGGGGCGGCATACCAATCTAATAAATAAATTAATTAATTAATTAACATATTGATAATATTTGTTTAATAACCACAGGCTCCATTAGGGTTGTAATTTGAACACTATCTATATTTAACCCTCTTTTGTTTTATGGAAAAGATTCTGCTAACTGTGAATGCCCACCCAACTACTTGCCAACCCTTCCCTCCTTGCACTCTGCATGTTACTGCTACTGCTGCTACTGCTATGTTTTTGGTACCTTCTGATTTATGTTCTGCATATTCTGAATACTCTAAAACTAGGCAAGCAATAGAAGAGGAGCACAACAGATGCCGAAGCTACTGCAAAGTTTAAGAAGAACCCCCCCCCCCTCTGTTCCAGTAACCTTCACTGATGGACATGGAAACGATGCCTACTGCATCCAAGGGTCCTATGACTGTCACGTGCCTGGGAAATGCCTGACCGGTATTGAACCATTCTATTGTTGTTCTTCGATTAATAGATTTTCTGTTATTCTGTTTTCTTTACGTAGCTGACACAAAAACAATGGCTGCAATGGCATGGTAAAAGTATAGATACATCTAGGATATATTTACTTCATGCTTAGAAAAGGAAAATGTAGGCAAAACAGCACAAATGTGAAGCACAAAAAGGACCCTTGAGTTAATTTATTCAGGTGCAAATTTCAGAGCCCCCCAGAAAGAAAGGAGAGAGAGAACTGATGAACCATCTCCTCCCATTTTGAGAATGGAACACGAGAATGGTTAAGATATTTTCTCTTAGCATACAGATGATAAACTGAGAGCAATATTTGCAGGGCAGAAAAGAAAGGAAATAACATTTCAAAAATAAAACCCATATTCCCCTTGCTGCCAAGAGAAGTGTGTCTCTGTAAAAAAAGAGAAAAAAAGATAGAGAAGAAGCTCACTAAAAAAATGTAGTTGGGTTGTTTATATTAGATGCATCTTTACCTTTACCTTTAGTTCAGATTCTGTAGGAATTCCATTTTGCAAGAATACATTTGAAAAAGTTAGGAAAAGACCAGTCCTATCCTAATGTTGCATAGAGCACCCAAATTCCTAAAATTGGCCCCAGTCAAGCCCATGCTTTCTGTGTCATTCCCCCCCCCCCATTTTTCGACATCCTGCCTGTAATAAAATGGATTTTAGTTCACAATTTTGCTACATAAACATAGAGTTTACAGTTCAAGAAATCCTTCGTTGTCTTTTGCCGACAGAGACTAACCCAGCTATGCTTCCGCTAATGCTTTTAGTTAATGCAAACACATCATACAGTAGTCTTTCTTTTCTTTCCTGCATAGATGAGCATAATCCTCCTTTCAATACGTTCACTCCCCCTTCCTCTCCCCACCCTGCCATGGAAAAAACAAATAAAATAAGGAACAAATACAAGGATACGTGTCACCGGGGAAGGGGTTATTTGCCTGTCTTTTGTTACACACCTGTTTTCTAATTTTTTTTAGCTGACATTTTTCTTAGGGAAATAAATGAATTGACTCCTGCAGAGGCCTATTTGGATTAAACTGCTGTCACTGCCTTGCATGCTTAACAAATGGATGCCTGCATCTGGCAGCATGGCTGGATGCATTCCAATCGGAGTGGGGAGGATAATGAACGTAAACCGCAAGGTTGTTCTGAAAGAAAGTGGCTTAGCAAAACAGGAGGCCAGACCTGGGCAGAAAATAAAATGCTGAATAAATAAACATTTTAAAGGTCCTTAAACTAAAAGTCCAGTTTTTTCCCACTCTGAGATGGGTATAACCTAGACCACTGGGGTGCCACTGAATTTATACTAGTCAAGAATCTGGCTCGACAAGTACAGGGTTCTCACTGTACAGTGCAGTGGAATAAGAAAGAAGGAAATGTCAGGAATTTAGAATCATGCGGATCGTTGTGCTGGAAGCTGCCTTCAGAAGTCATCCGGGAACTGATTAATCAAGGGTTAATTAAGCATAAACTATTGCTAACATATGCTTCCTCCACCCCAACCATGTGCCTTATGGGTCATGTTGGCACTTTGAAAAGAAGCAGAAGATTGTTAAGGATGTCTAGAAGCAAGAAAGAGAAGTAGAATGCCGCCAGGGAAACAGTAGCCCCGTTTCAAAATGGTCATGCACACTGAGATCACATCAAGTAGAATGCAGTAAACTAGAACAGTATATTAGTTTTAATATGCAGCAAAAGAGATGGGAAATTTCAGGCTCACATTGCTACACAAAGCAATGGTGCTAAAAGTATACCAGAACATTTCACTTTGCAGTAACATGCACGCATGTGTGCACATGTGCACACACCCAAAGGCACACTTATTTTAGAATTTTATTTGCAGAATTGCTTCCTATCCTGTGCATTCTATTAAAAGTCATTGGTTTTATTGTTTTGCATGTTAGATTTCATCTTGACATTCGTGCATACATCTTATATGAAAAAAAGAAAAGCTGCATTAAATCAGAGTAGGCATGCTTTTTTGAGCTAATGACTCAAAATTGGATATCCGTGGTAAAAAACTAAATGGATGAAAGCTGAACTTAACCAAAGAGAGGGAAAAATAATGTTGAACCAAATAAACAAATCAATAAATAAAATATCTTAGTATGTGGGTGGAAACAAGGCAAAAGCAATTATTGGCTAGTAGGAAAAGAAGAAACAACTTCGCTGGATCCATGAAAAGAACATCAGTCTTTCCTGGTTAATACATAACTTTTCTGAAAGAAAAGATGCCATAGTACTAACATTATGGAAATCTGTTCATATATAATTTATACTTTGTTTGATGGTTATAAGCATGGAACTTGTTTATGCCACTGTTAGTGATGAAGAGTTAAGCTTAGATTTCAAGTAGGGGTACAGTGATTCCTCGATTTTCGCGGGCTCGATCTTCGCGAAACGGCTATACCACGGTTTTTCAAAAAATAATAATTTAAAAATAGTCCGCGTTTTTTTTTCTACACCACGGTTTTTCCCGCCCGATGATGTCATACGTCATCACCAAACTGACGTCTGCCATTGCTGATTGGCCGAAATCTCGGCCAATCAGCTTTGCCATCGCAAAAAAAAGCAAAAATTTCACCCAACTGCTGATGGACAGAAATCTCGGACAATCAGTGTTGTTTGCCCAGCGTGCTTTGGAACTTTTGGAACTTGTTAAGACTTGTTGGAAGATTGCTCCTAAACGTTGCACGCGGAGCGGAGGCGGCGACGCTAAAAAGAGCAGGAAGATGCTGACAATTAAGGAGAAAATTGAACTTTTGGACATGCTGAAAGAAGGACGCTCTTATGCAGATGTTGGTCGGCATTATGGGATCAACGAATCGAGTGTGTGATACATTCGGAAAGACGAAAAGAAGATAAGGCAAACTTCTCTGATAACATTCAACAAGGCTGCAAAAAGAATGGTGACGCCTAGAAACAAACGCCTTATGAAGATGGAAGCTGCTTTGTCCGTGTGGGTACAAGACTGCCGCAAAAAGAGCATTGCTTTGGATACCAGCACCATACGGACAAAGGCACAGCAACTGTACACCCGTCTTGCAAACACAGAAGGAGGCGATGCAGATGAGGGAAACGCAGGTGAGGGCTGGGGTTTTTTATTCTGTCATTATTTAAGTGCTTTTACCATACAGTACTGTATGCTTTCATTCAAGAGTCACTTCTCTCTCCCTTTCCTGTCATTCTCTGCAGATGAAGGTGCTGGTGAAGGTGCTGATGACTCTGAAGACCCCCAGCCATCAACATCTTCTGCTTCTTCAGCCCCATCCACATTCACAGCAAGCAAAGGGTGGTTCGAGAAATTTCAACGGCGCTATGGCCTGAAGAGTGTGTCATTGCATGGAGAAGCTGCCTCAGCAGATACAGGTGCAGCCGAAAAGTACGTCCAGGGCACGTTTAAAGACCTAATTGAAGAAGGGAGCTACCTTCCAGAACAGGTGTTCAACATGGACGAAACAGGCCTGTTCTGGAAGAGGATGCCTTCATGGACTTTCTTGATGCAAGATGAAGCCAAAGCTCCTGGCTTTAAGGCCCAGAAAGATCGGGTAACTTTGATCATGTGTGGGAATGCAGCAGGCTTTTTAATGAAGCCAGGGCTAATTTATAAGTCACGAAATCCAAGAGCACTCAAGAACAGAAATAAGAATGCATTGCCAGTGTACTGGATGCATAATCCTAAAGCATGGATTACAAAAGCCCTCACGCGGGACTGGTTTCATCAGTGCTTCATCCCACAGGTGAAGGATTATTTGGCTGGCAAAGGACTCAATTTCAAAGTGCTTCTCCTAATGGACAATGCTGGAGGCCGTGATGACCTGGCACATGAACATGGTGGGGTACAAGTCAAATTTTTGCCACAAAACACCACATCGCTTATCCAGCCGATGGATTAAGGTGTTATCCGCGCATTTAAGGCACTGTACACGCGCAATTCCCTTGGAAGTATCGTGGAAGCAATGGATGCTGATGAAAACTTCACATTGAAGGCCTACTGGCGTCAGTACACGATTGCATCGTGTCTGAAGAACATTCAGAATGCCTTAATGGATATGAAGTCACAGACAATGAATGCCTGCTGGAAGAAATTGTGGCCAGAAGTGGTGCATGATTACAAGGGATTTGCTCCCGAAGAAATTCAACATGCTGCAGTCCAGAAATCTGTGAAGCTGGCACAGGCACTGGGTGGAGAAGGCTTCGTTGACATGACTCCAGATGAAGTCAATGGTTTGCTTGATGAGCATGGCCTACCGCTGACAGACAAAGATCTGGAGGAGCTGACCAGGTCAGTGAGTGAAGAAGAGGAGGAAGAGGAAGCTGAACAAGCTGAGGAAGAAGAAGATGTTGGCCTAACGCTTCAGCGGCTTGCAGAACTGAACAGAGCTGCTGCACATGTCCAACGCATGGTGGAACTTTGGGATCCCAACATGACTCGCTCTATACACTTTAAGGCCTCCCTTGACAACACCTTTGCACCATACAGAGCCATGTTAGCCCAGAAAAAGAAAATGCGCCAACAACTGCCCATAACTATGTTTGTCACGAAAACCAAGCGGTCTGTCACACCATCACCTGCAGCGTCCATTGTAGAAGTGCCCGATGAAATGGTGATAGAAGAAGATCCCGAGTTATCCTAGTTATGCTAACCCACCCACCCCCAAAAAATGTAAATAAATATTGTTATCATTTATAACTATCAGGATGACTAAGTGTCTTATTCAATGTGTACAGGTACAGGTAGAGGTAATGGGAAGGGGAAATGGTAATTTATGGGTTAAAAGTGTTGGGACTGATTGGCATACAGAAGAATGAATGAATGACTGAGTGAATGAAATTCAAACACAGGTGAGGGCTGGGGGGTTTTATTCTGTCATTATTTAAGTGCTTTTTAAGAAAGGAAGGAGGGAGGGAAGGAGGGAGGGAGGGAAGGAAGGAGGGAAGGAAGGAGGGAGGGAGGGAAGGAAGGAAGGAAGGAGGGAAGGAAGGAAGGAGGGAAGGAAGGAGGGAGGGAGGGAAGGAAGGAGGGAAGGAAGGAGGGAGGGGAGGGAGGGGAGGAAGGAGGGAAGGAAGGAAGGAGGGAAGGAAGGAAGGAGGGAAGGAAGGAGGGAAGGAGGGAGGGAAGGAAGGAGGGAAGGAAGGAGGGAAGAAGGGAGGGAGGGAGGGAAGGAAGGAGGGAAGGAAGGAGGGAAGGAAGGAAGGAGGGAAGGAAGGAGGGAGGGAGGGAGGGAAGGAAGGAGGGAAGGAAGGAGGGAGGGGAGGGAGGGGAGGAAGGAGGGAAGGAAGGAAGGAGGGAAGGAAGGAAGGAGGGAAGGAAGGAGGGAAGGAAGGAGGGAAGGAGGGAGGGAAGGAAGGAGGGAAGGAAGGAGGGAAGAAGGGAGGGAGGGAGGGAAGGAAGGAGGGAAGGAAGGAGGGAAGGAAGGAGGCAAGGAAGGAGGGAGGGAAGGAGGGAGGGAGGGAAGGAAGGAAGGAGGGAAGGAAGGAGGGAGGGAAGGAAGGAGGGAGGGAAGGAGGGAGGGAAGGAAGGAGGGAGGAAAGGAAGGAGAGAGGGAAGGAAGGAGGGAGGGAAGGAAGGAGGGAAGGAAGGAAGGAAGGAGGGAAGAAAGGAGGGAGGGAAGGAGGGAGGGAAGGAAGGAAGGAGAGAGGGAAGGAAGGAGGGAGGGAAGGAGGGAGGGAAGGAGGGAGGGAAGGAAGGAGGGAAGGAAGGAGGGAAGGAGGGAGGGAAGAAGGGAGGGAAGGAAGGAGGGAAAAAGGGAGGGAGGGAGGGAAGGAAGGAGGGAAGGAAGGAGGGAAGGAAGGAAGGAAGGAGGGAAGGAAGGAGGGAGGGAAGGAGGGAGGGAGGGAAGGAAGGAAGGAGGGAAGGAAGGAGGGAGGGAGGGAAGGAGGGAGGGAAGGAGGGAGGAAAGGAAGGAGAGAGGGAAGGAAGGAGGGAGGGAAGGAAGGAGGGAAGGAAGGAAGGAGGGAAGAAAGGAGGGAGGGAAGGAAGGAAGGAGGTAGGGAGGGAGGGAAGGAAGGAGGGAGGGAAGGAAGGAAGGAGAGAGGGAAGGAAGGAGGGAGGGAAGGAGGGAGGGAAGGAGGGAGGGAAGGAAGGAGGGAAGGAAGGAGGGAAGAAGGGAGGGAAGGAAGGAAGGAGGGAGGGAAGGAAGGAGGGAGGGAGGGAAGGAAGGAGGGAAGGAAGGAGGAAGGGAAGGAAGGAAGGAAGGAAGGAGGCGGCATTCTAAAAGCCGAGAAGCCGTTGCCGCCAGCGCTGCTGCAGGAGGACTCGTGCCCCAAGAAAGCCGGTGAGAGGGGCAAATTGGGCGGGCGGGGGGGTAGCGGCGAGGAGGTCGGAGGCGCTGGGTGGGTGGCCGACATTAAAAGCAATCATTGCCAGCCTCCGCACTTTCGTCGCTCCCCGCCTTCAACTTCAAGCCCTTGCGCGGCCATGGAAAAAGGGCGCGCATGCACAGATGGTGTTTTTACTTCTGCGCAGCTACTTCGCGGAAAATCGATTTTCGCGGGAGGTCTTGGAACGTAACCCCCGCGAAAATCGAGGGATCACTGTATTTCTAGATTCTCAGTTGGAGTCAGTTGAGGTTGATAGAGAAGGGCAATTGGGGAGATATTTGAACAGATATTAAATTGAAAGGTGAAATGGAATTGACTAAGGTTGAAAGGAAAGTTAGATTAGCTAGCAGTTCAGGAAGTTTAACGATAGTACTCTAAAATGAGCCAGGTTAAGGGAGAAACTGATATTTTATACTTACACAATTGTTTTAATATGAAACTGATTGCTTTTGTGATTGTCTCTCATTGCAAATAGACCTACAGAAGTCATCCCAACTACACTTAAAATATGTCATTACAAATGGTACAAATAATCATGACATTTGATAACTGTCACTTCTGCATTATCAGTAAAAGCTGCTTGTTGCTGAAAACTATATATTGGAATTCTATGCAACTGACTATATCTATAAAAAGAAAGAAATTCCATTAAAGAAGAAATATCATTTTACTGTAAAATCCTGTAAACAGAAAAAAACATATCTTGGAATATAACTAAGCAGTAACAGATAAGGATCTGGTTAAGAGAAAAAAACATTTACAACAAATAAAAGGGTAAGATCATCTGAGTTGCTATAGATTTTGCTGAAATAATAGCACCAAGAAGCTACTTTCTAGATCAGAGGTGTCAAACTGGCCGCCTGCAGGCTGGATGTGTCATGCTCAGGTCATTCCCATCCCAGCCCAACAAAGGGGAAAAAATTGTGAAACGTCATGGGACTGCAATGTGATGCCACAAGTTTAACACCCATGTTCTAGATCAAAGTTATTCATAAAATATAAACATTTAAATGTTTTAACATTAAATGGAAATACCAGGCGTATGTTGTATACATAACAACATTTCAAGAGCAAGGGCCAGGAATAAATGTTTTGGCATGGGGATTAAATGTTACATAAACATATGAAATACATTCCAGCATAAGAAAATATTCAAAACACCTGCCAGGTAAGGCTGTTAAGGATACAGGGTCTGTTGAACTGAGACCTGGAAAAAAATCACTATTGAAAACCCAATAGAAATATAACTTTATCCTCTTACAGTACTGTTACAATATCCTATAAGTGAGCTGATAAACTGAGTCACCCAAAATAGGGCCATTGTTAAGCTAAAATAATAGATAAAGGAATAGCATAGATGCAATTCTGATTATAATGTAAATAGATTAGCTGCTGCTTCTTAATCTCCCAACTGCAGAACTTCAGAAGATAAGGATTTAGGGGTAGTGATTTCTGATAGTCTCAAAATTGGTGAACAGTATGGTTAGACAGTAGGGAAAGCAAGTAGAATGCTTGGCTGCACAGCTAGAGGTATAACAAGCAGGAAGAGGGAGATTGTGATCCCCTTATATGGAGCGCTGGTGAGACTACATTTGGAATACTGTGTTCAGTTCTGGAGACATCCCCTACAAAAAGATATTGATACAATTGAACGGGTCCAAAGACGGGCTACAAAAATGGTGGAAGATTTTAAGCATAAAACTTATCAGGAAATACTTAATGAACTCAATCTGTACAGTATAGGAGGACAGAAGGGAAAGGGGGGGACATGATCAAAACAAAAAAGAGCTGGAGTGGCGCAGCAGGTAGAGTGCTGTACTGCAGGCCACTGAAGCTGACTATAGATCTGTAGGTCAGCGATTCATATCTCATCACCGGCCCAAGGTTGGCTCAGGTTTCCATCCTTCCGAGGTGGGTAAAATGGGGACCTGGATTGTGGGGGCAATACATTGGCTCTGTTAAAAAGTGCTATTGCTAACATGTTGCAAGATGCCCTGAGTCTAAGGAGAAGGGTGGCATAAAACTCAAACAAACAAACAAACAAAAATATGTTAAAGGGTTAAATAAGGTTCAGGAGGGAAGTGTATTTAATAGGAAAGTGAACAAAAGAACAATGGGGCACAATCTGAGGTTAGTTGGGGGAAAGATCAGAAGCAACGTGAGAAAATTTTATTTTACTGAAAGAGTAGTGGATGCTTGGAACAAACTTCTAGCAGATGTGGTTGGTAAATCCACAGTAACTGAATTTAAACATGCTTGGGATAAACATATATCCATCCTAAGATAAAATACAGGAAAAAGTATAAGGGCAGACTAGATGGACCATGATGTCTTTTTCTGCCGTCAATTTTCTATGTTTCTGTTTCTACTTGAAACTAATTATCTTTGGAATCTGGGTTCAATAAAAGTGGACATCATGTTTAGTGGGGCTAGAATGATCTAAAGACCCAAAGCTTCCTGGATTAGAAGTGGGAGATTGAGATCTTGTCTGTCAGAGGAGGATAGTCGAGATCTCAAACTCTCATTTTTAATCCAGGAAGCTTTGGGTTTTTAAATCTCATACATACTTGCCTCAGAGGTGGGTTCCTACCAGTTCAGACTGATTCTATAGAACCGTTAGTAACTTGGAGGCCTGGGTCGCTTGAACTGGCAGCAACCCAGGCCTGCAACACTCCCGTGCCAATTCTCTCAATGGTGCCATAGGCCAGTGATTTTCAAACTTTTTTGAGTCACAGCACATTTTTTACATTTACAAAATCCTGGAGCACACCACCAACCAAAATGACACAAAATGACATTCTAACACCATGCATATTATACATGTAGTTAATAATATAATTTCTAAATGTATTTATACTCACTTAGTGTGAAACCTGGGCCTGTTTTGATGAACAGAAAAGAGATATCCTGGCAGGAATGGTAGAAAGACACACACGAAGCTCTTCCTCAACAGTTCTCAGTCTCTCTATCTGTTTTTAGTTTTTATCGGAGTCAAGCTTGAGAAGCTCAGCTCACATAGATATGTGGTTGAAAACGGGAGCAACGTCAAAACAGCTTTGTTAGCCAGAATGGGGAACTCCTTGGAAACAGATAACCAAAAACTGTCCAAAGGAAGATCAGAAAACTTTAGCTTTAAACCACGATCTTGTTTCAGTTCAAAGAGTTCCCCTTGCTCCTTTAAAGTCATGTCCTTTCCAGACATAACCAGCTGAGGCTGAGGCTTTACCTAGTAGTGCAACATTTCCCTCCAGTCCTGACTAGGATTAGAAATCGGGACCATGGGGAGGAGTAGCAGCTTCAACTACTCGCCGCAGCCACACAATGACAAGTGTGCAGCAGCCTGAGCGGGGACCTTCCTGGGTATGGATGAGAGGCAGCGTTCCCTATAAGCTACACGCGTGTGCGCGCGCTCCAAAATACCCCCCCGTGCAGCCTTTTCCTCGGGCGCGCGCTCCCCATCCCCCTGCCAGCCTGCGGGGCGACGGGCGGGGAGGCGCGGGCAGTAGAAGGGAGCCGCGGCTGCCCTGCCTCTCCATGGTGCCTCCGGCTCCCTCGCGCTCCTGGCCTCTTGGCCCTGCCCCCCGCCCATCCGATCCATCCCCTCTCCTCCTCCACCACCTCCTGCCTTGGGCGAGACTTCTCTCGCGGCGGCGGTGGATGTGGCTTCGGCTTCTCGGGATGAAAGCACTCCCAGCCAGGGGGCTGCGAGAGGGGCGGGGCGGGCTTTCCCGAAACGGACGGAAAAAATCCTCTCTCGCAGCCCCCTGGCTTGGAGTGCTTTCGCTGCGAGAGAGGGCTTTCTCCATCTGTTTCTGGAATGCCTACCCCTCCCCTCTCGCAGCCCCTTCGCTGGGAGCGCTTTCGTCCCAGACTTCCAGCAAGGGGGCTGGATTTTGGTTTTGTTTTATTATTAATTTCTTTTAATAAAAAAAGAGAATGTTTTTCTTATTTATTTGTTTATTTATTTATGCTTCTATGCCGCCCAGTCCCAAAGGGACTGTCGTTCAGACACTATACTTTTCCGCTCACACCAAAAAAAAATTAGAGGGAACATTGATGAGAGGTGGCCTGTTATTGGTTCATCGCTAGTGGTCAGGATGAATCCTAGAAGGTGATTGGTCAGTGAGCGTTCCCTGTGCCTCCACTCTTCCTATCGCTGATAGCTGGAGGGATTGTGAGGGGAATGTTTATGTTTGGATGGAGGTGGCTGGCAATGGGCTGAATAAATAGCCTCCGCAGGTCGTATCCGGCATGCAGGCCATGGTTTGGGTTTCCCCATGGCACACCTGACCATGTTTCACGGCACACTAGTGTGCCACAGCACACTGGTTGAAAAACACTGCCATAGCCATTGCCATCTTGGGTTTGTTTGGGTATTTTTGCTTCTGCACATGCATAGAACCTTTTTTTTCAGTACAGTGTGTCCATGAGCAAAATGGAAGCGGCAAAATCCAGAACTCATTCCTGACTTGCCCTGCTAAACATGATGGACACTTTTATTGCACCCAGATTCCAAATATAATTATAGTTTGAACATAAGATACATGACTTAACTTTCTGCAAATTAGAGAAACAGCAGGAAGAGCATATAGGAGACCCTGGGGATATCTGATAGTCAATGCTGTGATTGCTTTTGTGGTTGATTGGCAATGCAAAAAACATCCACAAAGGGCATACTAAATTGAGTTGAAATGCTGCCAAAGACTACAGGACTCAGACTCTGCTATCTTGGATCTAGGTCCCACTGACTGATCCAACTTGTAAGTAAAATGAAATGAGCAGAAACTCACAATATTCTGCTGAAAGACTGATGACATGAAGGCTTGCCTGTCAATGCATCAGAGGAGCTGCCTGCGTCAGAAAAGGGATCTTGATCTTCCCTGATGTTGAAAATATGTTCTTATAGTTGTTTTGACTGTGCTTATGATAATGTGATGGATTAACGGAAGATGAAAACATGTAGGAACAAATGGCTCTGATAAACCAATTATGCCTAGGTTGCCAGTTTCTTAGCTGATCATAAGTCTTGAACCTGCTTTGTCTATAAGGTTTCCAGTGTTTTGGTGTCTACATCACATTTCTTCAGAGTGACCAAAGTATCATTTTTTCCATTCTGGTTAGTAATAACAAAATTTAATAAGTATTGAAACACATGTGGCTTTGAAAGGGAGAAGAACAAACTGAGAACAGGGTGTTGCCCATGGCATTAAAGTTATGCAAGTCAACACATATCCTGAAGCCTCACTACAGACTTTAGATCAATCATGGCAGGACTAATCTGACAAATTGTCTCCTTAACTCTGGAAGAAAAAAAGCATAGGTTGCTCCATACTAAAAATCTCCTTTAGGTATTGTAAGCAATTTTAAAAAGATAGATAGTTAAGATAAGACAGTTGAGATAAGAACTGCAGGGGTTGCAAACATGTCAATTTGCCTACATATTTCTCAGTTCATATTTGTAGAAAATCAAATTACTATCCCAATAATGATATGTGACCCTGTTGACTCTGAATATAGCCCATCATAATCAAATCCAGATTGCAGAAGGTAAAATAATAGCATGAGATCTTCATATTAGAAATAGTTTTTGCCTCTCCAGGTTTATTGATTTTCTGTCTAATTTTATCAAGAACCATGTGTATGAGCTCCAACCATTGCTTTAATTAGCAAAACTAGAGTTAGTAGTAGCAGCCTTGAAAGTATAAGAGCTAAAGCTAGTAGGGACAAAGGTAGAGTTAAGCTAAGGTTTCATTTTTGTCTGTAGCTTAACTGTACTTGACACTGTTTTTCCCCCCAAATTAAGCCAGGTATTTTAAGAATCTTGATTAATAATTGTTAGTTTAGAAAATCATAAGATTTCCTGAGAAGATTCTCTTTTCTAGTATCCTCTGAATGTTTTGGCACCCTTCTCTATTCTTATTCTTTATTGGCCAAATGTGATTGAACACCCAAGGAATTTGTCTTTGGTGCATATACTCTCAGTGTGCATAAAAGAAAAGATACATTTGTCAAGAATCATGAGGTAGAACACTTAATGATTGTCATAATAATATCTCCAAAGTTAAAGCAACTACACTAAGGACCCTGAGACTCTAAAACATCTTTTGAGGAACAACTCAATCTTTATTAATAAAAGAGAACCACCCTTTAGTCTTGGAATTATCCGTTATATTTAACACACTATTAAAAATATCCAGAAAAAGAAATATAGCAGAGGAAAACTACTCCATGGGTGACTTTTGGGAATCTTCTGAGGCAACTTTGGGACAAAGATTAACTTCTGCTATTTTTCAGACTTTTTAAAGAGAACAGTAAAATCAGCTTTTCTTTCCCACCTGCCAATTACATATCTCTCTTCTGTTTCAAGATGTGGAAGGCAGGAACATCAGAAGAGCCTGACAAGAGAGACATATACTGACTGAATAGGCTAATACGTGAAAAGGTCAACTTTATTGGCTTTTTTTCTTGGTAGTTGAGAAGCCAGGGAGTGATTCTGTTTCAGATTATTTGGGTTTGGGGAGGAACACTAGGAAGCTGGACAAGAGTCAGCCTTTTCATCCAGGAGCACAAGTTGGTTGTAAAGCCAAAAGAGAGAAAAAATTGGCATTTTATAGGTCAAAGTCATGAGCATCAGAAGCTCACTCAACGTTTTAAAACTTACTTACTTTCTTACTTATTTGTTTACTTATTTGTTTACTTATTTATTTAATTATTTACTCAACTCAGTCAGTCACTCAGTTACTCAGTTACTCAGTCACTAGCTCACTCACTCACTCACTCAAATTTATAAGCCACCCTTCTGCAGTGGAATCAATTAGGAAAAACGACAACAGAGTTGAGAATGGTGGATTGGAGAGTTCATTCAAAATTTCTTAAAATTTTCAAAATATAGAACAAGATACCATTAGCCACAACATAAGCGCCTAAAAAGAATAAAATTAACCTATTTGATAATAAACTGCATTTGGTACAAATTAAAATATGCATATTTTCATCTTAGGAAATGGCAAAAATGATACCTATTTTAGGCCTTTTCTATTCATATACAAGTATGTTTTACAAAAGCATGTAATTTTCCCCGTTACATCTCCCTTATAACAAATATAACTGAAGGAAATATATATTCTCACATGAAGAAGGACTGTTTCCAATTTATTGTGATAGCTATATACAGTGATCCCCCGCTCGTTGCGAGGGTTCCGTTCCAGGAACCCCCGCAACGAGCGGGTTTTCGCGAAGTAGCGCTGCGGAAGTACAAACACCATCTGCGCATGTGCAGATGGTATTTTTACTTCCGCAGCGCTAGCGAGGAGCCGAAGATTGAGGACTCAGCTCGGAAGCTGCACGGGTGTTTTAAAAGGTCTCCGCCGGCATGGGGGGCTTCTTAGCACCCCCCCAAACCCGAGTTGGGGGTTCGGGAGGTGGTAGGAAGCCCCCCATGCCGGCGGAGACCTTTTAAAACACCCGTGCAGCTTCCGAGCTGAGTCCTCAAGCCAAGCGCAGAAGTTAGCCTTGAATCCCTTTGAATCCCGCCGCTTCTGCTGGATACGGGCGATGGGGGGGCGAGCTGCCACAGCCCCTGGCTTCCGCGCTGCTTGTCCCACCCACCGCCCGTATCCAGCAGAAGCTGCTGGATTCAAAGTGCTGCTGGGAGCCGCAGGCGAAAGGAGCTCGGGCATCGGAGCGCGGCGCCAGGCATTGTTCTCCGGACCCCGCCCGCTCAGCCCCGCGGCGGCCCTTTCCCTCTCCAGGCTGCGGGCGGGGTCCGGAGAACAATGCCCGAGCTCCTTTCGCCTGCGGCTCCCAGCCCACCGCCTGTCCCCTGCTGCCTGGTTTAGCCAGGACACGAGCGGCGAAATGACTTGGAGGAATGTGAAGCTGAAACCATTCCTCCAAGTCATTTCGCCGCTCGTGTCCTGGCTAAACCGGGCAGCAGGAGACAGCCTTTGAGTTTTGGCTGCGGGGGGAGAAGTAGGACTTTCCTAACTCCCTCGCCCCGCAGCCAAAACTCAAAGCCTGTCTCCAACGCGCGCTACGATCTTCCGGGCGAGCCAGGCTCAGCGGATCAAGGCAGCCGCTTGGGCCGAGAGGAGCCGGCCTTGATCCGCTGAGCCTGGCTGGCCCGGAAGATCGTAGCGCGCGTTGGCGGATCAAGGCCGGCTCCTCTCGGCCCAAGCGGCTGCCTTGATCCGCTGAGCCTGGCTCGCCCGGAAGATCGTAGCGTGCGTTGGCTGCACCGGCGGCGAAATCGCTCGCCGCTGCAGCCAACGCGCGCTACGATCTTCCGGGCGAGCCAGGCTCAGCGGATCAAGGCAGCCGCTTGGGCCGAGAGGAGCCGGCCTTGATCCGCTGAGCCTGGCTGGCCCGGAAGATCGTAGCGCGCGTTGGCTGCACCGGCGGCGAAATCGCTCGCCGCTGCAGCCAACGCGCGCTACGAACTTCCGGGCGAGCCAGGCTCAGTGACGGAAGGCAGCCGCTTGGGCCGAGAGGAGCCGGCCTTGATCCGCTGAGCCTGGCTGGCCCGGAAGATCGTAGCGCGCGTTGGCGGATCAAGGCCGGCTCCTCTCGGCCCAAGCGGCTGCCTTCCGTCACCTGATTGCTCTTCGCCGGCGGGATGCAAAGTGCTGGGGTGGGGGAGTGTCCTGACAGCCCCCCCACCCAATGCTTCACCTCCCGCCGGGCAAGAGTGCTCGGGTGGCAGCTTCTTCTAGATACGGACAATGGGCGGGACAGAGAAGCGGGGAGAATCAGGAGGCTCCTTTGGCAGCTGGGGGCTGCCCTGCTTTGTTGTTTTGGCTGCAGCGGGTGACAGGCAGCCTCCAGCCGCCAAAGGAACCTCCTGATTCTCCCCGCTTCTCTGTCCCGCCCATCGCCCGTATCTAGAAGAAGTTGCCACCCGAGCGCTCTTGCCCGGCGGGAGGCGAAGCATATGGGTGGGGGGGCTGTCAGGACACCCTCCCACCCCAGCACTTTGCATCCCGCCGGCAAAGAGCAATAAGGCAGCAGCTTCTGCTGGACACGGGCAATGGGCGGGACAGAGAAGCGGGAAGAATCAGGAGGTTCCTTTGGCGGCTGGAGGCTGCCTGGCACCCGCTGCAGCCAAAACAACAAAGCCAGGCAGCCCCCAGCTGCCAAAGGAGCCTCCTGATTCTCCCCGCTTCTCTGTCCCGCCCATTGCCCATGTCCGGCAGAAGCTGCCTCCCGTGCCGATGTTCCCCGCCAAGCCCAGTTCGGCTTCCCTGGCTGCTTGGCCGGAGGGGGGGGGCTCGGCCAAAAGGGGCTGGAGACGCAGCAATTTGCCTCCCGCCCCTCGCCCCTGTGCCACCGGCACGTCATCTTCCCTCCCAGACAAAAAGGCCGGCCTTTGGGGATGAAGGGGTGTGTTCAGCTCTGCGTCTCCAGCTCCTTTCGGCCGAGCCCCCCCCCCCCGGCCAAGCAGCCAGGGAATCCGAGCCAGGCTTGGCAGGGAACATCGGCACGGGAGGCAGGAGACGATCGGGCGACCGGAGCAGCAGCCAGAGAAGCCGAGCCGCGTATGGCGGTGACGGCGGCCGTCTCCTGCCTCCCGCGCCGATGTTCCCCGCCACGCCCGGCTCGGCTTTCCTGGCTGCTTGGCCGGGAGCTGGATGCTGGTGGTGGCGGAGGAAGGCGAATGCGGCTTGGAAGCTGGGAGGGGGGCAGAATATGGGAGGAGAGAGGCTTGCAATAGAGGGTGGAGGAAGCGGCCATGGGAGGGCGAGCTGCCTCAGGGAGGAGGATCGGGCGGGACCAGGTGGGGGCTGGAATTTCTCCGCCAGGGCGAAGGGCGGGCGAGCGGGTGCTGGGGAGGGCTTCTCGCCCTCCCGACAGCAAGAGGGGGGAGCGAACGGCGTGGGCAGGCGAAGGGCGGGCGAGCGGCAGCGAGGAGTTTGCGTGGGCGGTGGGGAAACTCCTCGCTGACGCCAGCAAGAGGGGGAAGACCCAGGGAAGCCGCTGCCATCTACGCATGCGTGCCCGGCACGCATGCGTAGATGGTATTTTGACTTCCGGGTTGAAAAATCGTGAATTACCCTGTTCGCAATGGTCGGGGACGCAATAACCGGGGGATCACTGTATAGATATTCGTTTATAATAACTGATGAAACTGTAACACAATAACCAATGTATTTTACAAGTGTTTAATAAAAATCCAATTACATGGTTAGCAGTATCTGGTCCTGCAGAGAGATCCAGTGGCCACTGCTAGTATAAGGAACCTTCTCTATAGCTGTTCATTCTTTATTACTAGATAAAGAGATGTTTTTCACAGTTATAGGTAATGAAAAGATCAGTTTTCACTACATCTGCCCAGTATTCTGGCCCTTTGATACCCAGAGGAATGGAGAAAATGATGGCTCTGTCTGAAGAAGACACATACAGGGGTCTCTGCAGATTCATCTGTAAATTAAATCTTCTGAGCAGAGAAAGAAAAAGATATATTATGTTGGAGTCTACCCATTTCTTTTGTAACTCTGAATTCAGAGTTTTTGTGGTGTTCCAAAATACCAGAAATATTCCAATGCAATAGCCAAAGTTAAGACTGTTTCCATTTTCAGTAATTTTTCTATTGAAACTATTGGGAGAGCAAAGGCAAAAGTTTTGTGAAGCAAGCTAGACATAATTGGAAATGGACAATGGCTTCTTCCTCATAGTAAGAATCAATTAAAATTACACTAAACAATTCAGTTCATTGAAAAATAATATTTTGTCATAATGATTTACCTAGTCTTATAACTTTATTTATACAAATTAGTGTCTCAAATCACAATATTCTTAGCATTGGTATATTCAGTTGAATTATTGACTTCATTCTGAGATAAAATATTATTTACATTACCGTTAGTGCTGTTATTTGATTATCTGCTCACATAGAGTTCATATACTGTAGGTGGAGGGAAGAGTATTAGGCATGTTCACCACCTTATTTATAAAAATAACAAAGTTGGTATATAAACAAACAAACAAACTCACTGTTCAGCAATAATGTATTGGTCCTCTAGTGGAACACATTCCACACCAGCTACTTGTATATTGTGGGCTATCTCAGAGAAATCCAGCCCCAAGTTGACACCACGAATAGTGACTCGTGTTCCTCCTTCTGGGGGACCTGACAGTGTTAGGATCTGGGAAAGTAGAAAAACAAACATTGAGAATGGACAAAAAACCTTTAGTTTTATAAAACAAGAACATTGATGATAAAAATAAACATCGTTCTAAAAATGGTTCTGAGAAAGATCTGGGTTCTTTTAAAAAATATTAAAAGTTATAAAGAGAACATAACAATTAATACAAAATAGAAAAAAAGCATAGAAGAAAAAGGGAAAAGTGCAATGAGAAAGAATGAAAAATAGAATCAGCTGCCAATTTCTTACACTGCAAATATAAATATGGTTACAAAATTATTCTCCTATTCTATGATTACAAACAAGCTTCTATTTTTCTATTATCCATTTCATAATAATCAAAATCATAAGTTGTAAGAACATTATTTTTTGTTTAATGCAAAAGTTCTAAAGGAGTTTCCAGTCAACTATAAATGGAAATATTTAAATTTAATTTTAATTAAGACAGTTACTCAACAATAATTCACAATGGTTCTGCCGTTTGCTTATTGCCCCTTATATTTATAAATCAATGAGCAAAAGAAAATGATTACTGATATTGCTTTTAATTTGTTTTAGCAAAATATTAAGATTACAACCTTCATTAATTTTGCTTATAAATATTTTGTTCCCTGCTTCACTTTGGTTAAAGAATCAATACAATGGAGAACCTTGATGAAACCCCCATCATAATTAAGAATGAATTTATTTAGCACTGATTCACCATTCAATAGCTTTATCACAATATTTTCTTAGTTGATAAACTTAATCTGAACAAAACTTCATTTTGAAATGATGAATATAGATGATTCCATTACTCTTTAGGATCACATAGGTTCTGTTTTGTTAACGAGTTTCTATTAACTTTCCTTTCTTTTATTTATTTTCCCCCATTGTTATACTGTTTTTATTACTGGGGTTTTTTTGTTTTTTTTTTATTAAAATATATACAAAACATAAAAGTTGATCAAAACAGAAAACAATTAAGTCTTAGCATAGTATAACAATTTGTGAACATAGAAATTTATAGAGAGAAAAAAGAGGAGTGAGAAAGAAGGTAATAGAAAAAAGAGGGGAGAGGGTAAAGAGAACAAAGGAAATAGAGAAAATAGAGAAAGTAAAGGGGTTGGCGAATATCCAGGGAAGCTGTATTGAAAACGGGAACCAGTTCCTAATTTATTAGCTCATTCCCTAGTATCAGGTTAGTCGTCTAGGTATTTAAGTGCTAGCGTTGAATTAATCTAAATATAGAGATTATAAAATTTAGTAGTAAGTATTCTGTCAATATATATCTAAAGTCTCTTATCACTATAGCCAAAAATATGAGAAAACTATATATCGGATTTGTATCTGGTCGAGTTTGTAACCATCATTTCAATTATGTAACGTGGTGTTCTCTTTTTTCTCTAACCAACTGTAGAAAGGATCCCAACAATTATTAAATGAGGACGTTTTCATAAAAAAAACAATATAATAAGGTACAAGAACATAATAAATCCCAATGGTGAAATCAGGTCTAGGACAGAACTAGAAAATCTCGGTCAAAAAACGGAATAGTGGGAATACGTACAGATATAAACTAAATTTAATAAGGATAAAAGCAAACCTGGAATAGTTAAAAATGCTCCACTAGACAAATTATGCACAGGACCCCAGGAACAATTAATCAAGAAATTTTATTCCTACTTAAATTTTAACGAATTGGGTAATATTAATACAAAAATTAATGTAAAACAGTGGAATCTGGACCTTAAAAAAGAGATCAAAGAAGATGAATGGCAATTACTCTGGAGCAGAAATTTCAAACTAACCATAGCCACGTCTTACAAAGAGAACTTAGTTAAAATGTTCTACAGGTGGCACATTACTCTGATAAAACTAACAAAACTAAACAATAAACTTTCACCATACTGTTGGAAGTGTCACCAAGAGATAGGCACTTATTTCCACCTATGGTGGCAATGCATAAAAGCACAGAAGTATTGGAATATAATTGGACTCTGGATCGATGAAATATTAAATTTGAAAATTGAAAAAAAACCCCGAATGTTTCCTTTTGGGTATTTTTAGACAAAATCTGCCTAAAACCCAAATACATTTAATTGTCCATTTAGTTACAGCAGCCAGACTAACCTTTGCACAGTGGTGGAAAAACGAGGATATACCTCCGAAAGACGCAATAATTAAAAAAATTAAATACTGTGCAGAGATGACAAAATTAACTATACTAGTTAGGAATGAAACAACTTTCCTTTCTTTTACATGGTGCTTTTCTTTTGTTCTTGGTTCATCTTCTCTATTAACTCTTTATTTCTACTAAAGTTGACTCAATTTTAACAGGGACTGTAGGGGAAAATAGCAAACTTTTGCTTATTTTTTAAGTAGAACTCCTCTGTCTAGGAGTTGCTAGACAAAGAATCTAATAATTGTTAACTCCCATTCTGAAAATACAAAATCCAGTAATATTATAGAATAGGGGTGTCAAACTAATGTCAGCACGGCAATGTTACATGATGTATTGGGACTTTCCCTTTTACTAAACCAAGTGGGGGTGGGTTCAGCACATGACACAATTGGCCCGTGGGCTACGAGTTTGACACCTTGCTCTAGAACCATTATCATGTCTAAGTAAAAATAATACATTTGTTTTGAGAAAGAAAAAAGATTCTAGCAGGATTTTATTTCTTTTATAAGAAACAAATTGAAGGTGCACTGAAAACCATTATTAAGGTATAGAGAGTACATAATCCTGAGAAAGTATTAGTCTAAGGGTAAAGTGTTGGGGTTTGGGGATGACACTACAGAGTCCGGCAATGAGTTCCATGCATCAATAACTCTGTTACTGAAGTCGTATTTTTTACAGTCAAGTTTGGAGCGGTTAATATTAAGTTTAAATCTGTTGTGAGCTCTTGTGCTGTTGTGGTTGAAGCTGAAGTAGTTGCCGACAGGCAGGACGTTGCAGCATATAATTTTGTGGGCAATACTTAGATCATGTTTAAGGCGTCTTAGTTCTAAGCTTTCTAGACCCAGGGTTGAAAGTCTAGTCTCGTAGGGTATTCTGTTTCGAGTGGAGGAGTGAAGGGCTCTTCTTGTGAAGTATCTTTGAACATTTTCAAGGGTGTTAATGTCTGAGATGCGATATGAGTTCCAAACAGATGAGCTGTATTCAAGGATGGGTCTGGCAAAAGTTTTGTAAGCTCTGGTGAGTAATGAGAGATTGCCAGAGCAGAAGCTACATAGGATTAGGTTTACAACTCTTGAAGCCTTCTTGGCTATGTTGTTACAGTTGGCTTTGGCACTTAAGTCTTTTGTTATTAATATACAGATTATTATTATTATACTTATTATTATTAATAAGTAGTAACAGTTTAGCTTCTCCTTTAAAGGGACTTCTTAACTCTAGATTTAGAAACATTTCAAATGGAATATCTTGGCTTCTCTTCTCTTTTTCTATAAAAATAATTCTCATCACTGAAAGAATTCTAATGGGAAATGAGTTTAATTATAATTCACAATAATGAAAACACTACATATAATAGATTAAAAACAAACCTGAATTGTCCCATCAAAATACCAATGTTTGAGTCTGATGCATGTTAAAGACCTGAATACTTCAAATCTTAATTGCTTTCTAAGTTTTAATCTTTAAAAAAAATACTGCCTTAAACATTGTGATAAAGTTCCATATTTACATTTTTCCCCACATTTTTGAGGTGATAAAAGTTATTTATTGAGAAAGGAAAACTGAGAATCTCATATTTTAACACAACAGTATTTATAACAATGCTTTGGAAAACTAAAGAGAGTCAGTTTGGTCTATTGGTTAAGGCACTAGGTTAGAAAGCAAGAGACTATGAGTTTTAATCCTGTTTTAGACATAAAAACTGATTGGCTGACTTTAGCCCTGCCACCCTTTCTCAGCCAACCCACCTCACAAGCTTGTTGTTCTGGGCAAAATAGGAGGAGGGAGCATTAGATACATTCACTGCCTTGAGTTAGTCATAAATATATTAAAGGTAAATTGAAGGTATTGCATTTTCAGTAAAACAAGCATTTGGATTCATGTTGCAGTAATAAGCTGTTTGACATTTTACTGCATTATCTTGACAGAGTGTTCACTGATACATTCTGTCTTCCTTACATACTCATCTCTTTCATTTCCTTTCATTTCTTCCCTTTGTAGCAGGGTGTGAAATATCACCAAAAAGATTCATCTACTTCATTAGAGGTGCTCATTAAACACTCTGATTCTTATATTCTATCTGCTGCACTCCAGGGTTCCACAAATACCCAATATGTGATTTTCATTCATATTGAATATAGTGCACTTGATTTATCTTTCAAAATTCATTTTAATGTACCTATTTATATGAGTTATATAACCAAATTATTACTGAGAGGGAGAGGCTATTTCTTAGAGAGATATGTTTGTTTATTGACTTCCACAGGCTTATAAGACAAGACATTTACTTTTTTTATCCCACTCAATGTAGTGTAACCTCACCACATAGCAGCACTATTGAAAAATCATATCGGAAGAAACAAAACATCTTTACCTTTTTCATTCAGGCTTCTAAACAGCAATAATGTTGACAACATAATAATGGCTCCAACTCTAAATATTTTTTTAAAATTTAAATTACAACAGAAAGAATTGGAGTTGATGAGGAGATGAAGTCTACCCATAAGACCATATTCAATAATAGTTAACATAGAAATATCAGGTTATCTGCAGCCTGCTGTTTGGTTTGAATGAAATAATGGATATTGCTGATAATTTTTTTTAAAAAAATATTAGAATTACAACTACATAACCTGATATATGATTGCCACAGCTTTTTATGGTACCATAGAGTTAAAGTTCATGTACACTTTAAAAATCCTTAGGAAAGAAGTATCATATTAAAAGTACCTTTAATAATGGTCTCATCACAAGAAACATTTAATAGAATAGAAGAACCGTTGTACATACCTGAACGGTCTTCTCGATGCACTGGAAGGAGAGTCCAACATGGGTAATTACCAATCCTATTGGTAGAGACTGAGTTAATTTAAATATTTAAATGCGAGGTAGTCACCGCCCCTTAGCAGCCCCCAATACCTCAGTTTTAAAAACGAAGACAGTATAGAGGTAACACAATTTATTGAATTCCAACCATATAACAATTAACATAGAAACCTCGCAACCCAAATACTCCGGCGACCTGGCCACTACGCCGGGTGGGTTTGGACTCTCCTTCCAGTGCATCGAGAAGACCGTTCAGGTATGTACAACGGTTCTTCTCCACTGCACTGGGAAGGAGAGTCCAACATGGGATATACCAAAGTTCACATCCCTTGGGAGGGAAAAGGCTGTGCCACGGTCGACGGAGAGGAACAAACCCTCTGCAACACACGCCTCCCAAAGGAAGCTTCAGCCGAAGCAACCGAGTCAAGTTTATAATGACGAATGAAGGTTGTAGATGAAGCCCAAGTCGCTGCCCTACAGATGTCATCGATAGAAGCTTGGGTATGCCATGCTGCAGACGCCGCCGCACTTCTGGTGGAATGCGCAGTTATGCCAGTCGGAGGCGACTGAGACCTAGCTTTGTACGCTTCCGCAATACAATCCCTAAGCCAGCGACTAATGGATTTGGATGATACCCCAAGTCCCATAGATCTTTGTGCAAATGAAACAAACATTCTGTCAGTTTTCCGAAATAGAGCAGTCCTTCTGATATAAATCTTTAAGGCCCTCCTAACATCCACCTTGTGCCACCTTAACTCCAAAGGATGTTGGCCATGTGTACAAAAGTCAGGAAGGACCAATTCCTGCGATCTGTGGAATCCAGAGTTGACCTTGGGAATAAAGGCCGGGTCCAGTCTCAACACCACTCTATCTGAGTGGAACACACACAAATCCTCACGAGTAGACAGGGCTGACAATTCGGACACTCGGCGCGCCGAAGTAATTGCCACAAGAAATGCCGTCTTAAAGGTGAGCAGTCGAAGTGGAATAGATCTTAACGGCTCAAAGGGAGGTGCAGTGAGAGCCTTCAGCACGAGAGACAAATCCCAAGTAGGGAACCTATGTATCTGAGGTGAGTGAGAGTTGACCGCTCCTTTAATAAAGTCTCGCACCCAAGGGTGTTGTGCTAGTGAACGAGATTGAGGCACGTGCACAATGGTCGCGAGAGCCGCTAATTGTCTTCTCAAAGTATTTGGTGCCAGACCTCTATCCACTCCTGCTTGCAGGAACTGTAACACCAGAATAACTGAGGCTTGCTGCGGATTAGCACGCTGTGTTAAACAAAATTTACAAAATGCCGCCCAGGTAGCTTGATAGATTCGCACCGTAGACGGACGACGAGCAGCTTGCATAGTAGATACAACATTGTCCGGGATACATTGGTTTACCAATCTCAGCCTCTCAAGTGCCAGGCGGTCAGCTGGAACCATTGAGGGTTCGGATGACATACTGACCCCTGGCTCAACGCTATCTCGCAATCTGGAATCCTCCACGGGGGAGACACAGAAAAGGCTGTTAGATCTGCAAACCAAGGGCGTCTCGGCCAATGGGGAGCCATAAGTATCAGCTCCGCTCTCTCCTGCACCATCTTGTCCACTGTTCGTTGAATAAGGCATGTTGGTGGAAATGCGTAAAGTAGACCTTTGGGCCATGGAGACAGAAGAGCGTTGACCCCTTCCGCTCCTGGCGTTGTGAACCTGGAATAGAACCTGGGCAATTGGGCGTTTTCCGGAGTTGCAAAAAGATCCACCGATGGAACTCCGAAGCGGCGGGCTATGTCGTTGAAAAGAACCGGGGCGAGTCGCCATTCTGATGGATCCAGGGTCGCCCTTGATTGAGGTGGGCCCTGGTCGCTACGTTGTCTGTTAGGACCAGGATATCTCTGCCTTGAACCCAGCAAGCAAAGGCTCGAAGTGCCAGGAACACAGCCCTGAGCTCCAGGAAATTGATGTTGATAGGGGTTAGGTCGTCCTGAGACCATAGGCCCTGGGCCATATGAGGACCCATGTGAGCCCCCCAACCCGACAGACTCGCATCTGTGGTCAGGACCAAACTCTCGTGGCTGTGGAGAGGGGAACCCCGGAATAATGCTGGGGACAACCACCATTTCAGTGAATGTTTGACGTAAGCGGGAAGCCTCACCTGCCGTTGAGAATGGCTCACCTTGCCCTTTTGGTACGGCAATAGGAACCATTGGAAGCTCCTGATGTGGTGTCGAGCCCATGGTACGATCCCTATGGATGAGACGAGAGTTCCAAGTACCCGGGACAACAGGGCCAGCGATACCTGATGTTGACGACACAGATTGCTGACCAGTCGCCGTATGTTGAGGATCCTCTCCGGAGTCAAGGATACCGTATCCTGAACAGTATCTATAATCGACCCCAAATGTTGGATGCTTGTGGAAGGAACAAGATGGCTCTTTTCCTCGTTGATGGTATAGCCATGTCGCTCCAGGACGGTTCGTGTAAGAGTCAAATCCTGTTGCGCTTGGGGCAGTGACTTGGACATGACGATGATGTCGTCCAAGTATGCCATCACCCGTACAGACTGGGCCCTGATATGCGCCGTCAAAATGTCCATCAGCTTTGTAAATGACCGAGGTGCCGAGGACAGGCCGAAGGGCATCGCCCTGTACTGGTAGTGTGTACCGTGCAGGCAAAACCTGAGAAAACGACGATGGGCCGGCCAAACGGGAACGTGTAGGTAAGCATCCTTCAGGTCTATCGACGTCAGAAGGTCTTGATGACGAATAGAGGAGAGAATCGATTGGAGAGAGTGCATTCGGAATCTCCGATACCGGATGAAGGCATTCAGGGACTTTAGATTTAAGATCATCCTGAAGCCTCCGGACGCCTTTGGCACGAGAAAAACCATGGAATAGAACCCCGTGCCTTTGGCATGCTCGGGCACTCTCTCTATCGCCTTGATGTCCAAAAGATGGTCTATCTCCTGCTGCAAATGATGTCTTTTCAACGGATCTCGTGTTGATGGGCATTGGACAAATCGTTGCGGTGGGGGCTGAAGAAACTCCAGACGCAACCCTTGAGAAATTGTGGCTAGCGCCCATTTGTCGGTGGAGATACTTCTCCAGGAGACACTGAAAAGTTGTAGCCTGCCTCCTATGGGCGCTAACAGATGCAAGTCACTTGGAGTTGCGCTTGAAGCCCCTTTGGTTTCCCCTGAAGGGTCGTCTCGCTTGTTGATATCCCCTCGGACGGTCCTGAAAGGCCGCCCGGTCACTTCGAAATCCTGATTGACCATACTGGGCTTGTTGGAAAGGCCTAGTCTGACCCCCCGAGGAGGAAGAGTCCCAACGAAATGGCTGGCGACGAGTATAGGGGGTAGCGCGACGCTCCTGTCGCCTGTATGCTCTGGGAAGGGACTTCCGTTTGTCCTTGTCCTCAATGAGGACCGGATCCAAGGCTTCCCCAAACAGTTTCTCTCCTTGGTATGGAGAGGAAGCCAGGTTCCATTTGGACTTAAGGTCAGCTGGCCAGTTCCTTAGCCAAAGGAGTCTCCTGGAAGCCAGTGAAGTTGCCATTCCTCGCGCCGAAAACTTTGCTGCATTGAGGGTAGCATCTGCAGAGAATTCCGCCGCAGCCAATAACTTGCTGATGTCCTGGCATAAACGGCCATCCTCTGGGCCTAAACGGGCCTGCACCTCTTGCAGCCAGATTATGGAGGCCCGAGTGAAAAAGGAAGCAGCCGTGGCTGCCCTAAACCCCCAACTGGCCATTTGATGCGACTTGCGCAATAAAATCTCCGCCTTTCTGTCCTCTGGCTTTAAGCTATCGCCAGTTTCAGATGGGACCAAAGCCTTTGAAATAAGAGTCATTACAGGCTGGTCAATGGGCGGAAACTCCAACAGCTTCTCCATATCCTCATCCAGAGTATAGAATTTCCTCTCCATGACCGAAGGTCCTTGGGCCGCTGCTGGAGTCTGCCAGGGGCGCTTGATGCTTTGAAGAAAAATATCCGAGGATGGCACATGGTCAGTCTCGGGCTGAGGCTCCTTGAAGAGTACAGTAGACGGTTTAGGTTCCTCAGTAGAATCGGTAGTCTTAGTAGAACCTGGCAAGTTAGCTGTTTGCTTTGCCTTATGGAGTAGAACCTTGAAATAAGAGGCCTTAAAAAGACCAGCCACCACCGGGTGTTCAGGAGTGGTCTCGTCATCTGAGAAATCATAGTCTTTCTCAGTCTCCTCAAACTGGGAAGGCTCTTCAACCCAGGACCCCATACCCGAGAGGGGCGGTACTGACCAAGGATTTCTTGTTGGGCAAGGATGACGTGTGTTCTGGACTTTTGCTGCCATCCCCTGGGAATATGCATCAGTGACAAGCTCCTGCAACGCTGGAGACATCTGTTGCCATGTGTCAGGGTGCACTCTAAGCCCAGCTGCAGTGGGTGTGAAGGTTGCTGAAGGCCCACTTTTCATAGAATGAGGTGCTGAAGGAGGCCTGGCTTGACTAAGGCCTGAGGCAGATTGACCAGCTGCAGGCAGAAATGGCCCCTGCCTCTCTGGGGACCAATCCCTTTCTGACAGGGTGTCAGTTGGTCTCAACCCAGGATAAGGAGCTAGTGGATCCCTGGCCTGGAACACAACCTGCGCAGGGAGAGGCGAGGCAATTCTTGGTGTTAAAATGGCTGCCTCCAGCCTCTGCTCCAATGCTTTAATTCGCCTCTCTGCCTCTTTGAGAGAGGAAGAAGAGGCCTGCGCCTTGGATTTTTCTTTGGGCTTTGACTTGCCCTTATCTTTGGACACCAAGGTGGGAGAGGATGCCTTTTCAGTCATTTTCTCCTCCATTATTACTCACAAGTACAGTTGTTAACAATAGATCTGCCAATCCACGCTGCTCGGAACGAGAGCTAACAGCCAAAATGGAGATTTTAGGCTCCTTAGGGAATGACCCTGTGTAAGCCCAACGTTGGTCGCGCCCACAAAGTGGGCGGAGAGCAACACTTTCCCGCTTCAAAATGGCGGGCGCTGTTAATAGGCAACCAATTTGGCGGGCGCGGTGCGGCAACTGCCCAAAATGGCGGGCGCGGTCATTAGCGCTCCCCGCAAACCCTTGCCGCTTGTCTTCTTCCCGGGGACCTGTCTCCCCACCTGGAAGGATCCTGCCGAGCCCGCCCAACATCCCTTCTGCCGTTCCAGCGGCTTATAGGGGCTTTCTGACAGCAAAAAGACAGGCGGCGGCTACGGCGGCGGCGGCGGCTTTTCTTCTCAGCGCCGAACAGCTGAGAGGCGCTGGCGCGAAGCCAGGTAATCTTCTTCAAGGGGAAAGCGATCCCCGAGCCTCCCAGTGAGGGGGGCGGACCCCCTCACCTTCGGCTCTCAGCCGGGTATGGCCTCTGAGGCCAGTGACCCAAGGCTGAGTTGCTCCCCGCTCAGGATATGCCCGCTGAGGGAAGGGATCCCCGAGGAGAGAAACGGTGGGGGAAATGCCCACGGAGGGCAGAAACCCCTTTCCAAGAAGTCCTCTTCATTCTGAAACGAGAAGGGAACAAAGGAAAAAAATTAAACAAATCAATTTATTATTAAACATTATGAAACATTAAAACTTCAACAGAAGCAACACTAAAAACAGTCTCTACACTTAGACTGAGTTTTTAAAACTGAGGTATTGGGGGCTGCTAAGGGGCGGTGACTACCTCGCATTTAAATATTTAAATTAACTCAGTCTCTACCAATAGGATTGGTAATTACCCATGTTGGACTCTCCTTCCCAGTGCAGTGGAGAAACAGTCGGTAAAAAGAAATGGCTAACATACCAAAATTTATTAGTACAAGCAAATGGAAAACTTAAAATGAATTGAGGAGAATATTTTACTGTAGAAAAATATAATTATCAATGGTTTTCATATAATTGAGAGGAAAAAATATAAATAAAAAGTTTAATGGAATTGAACAACATATGGTGAAATGTGAAACTGAATTACATACAGATAATGAACATACAATTGTATTTTTGCCAAGAGTTGAAATGTAAGAAGAAAAATTGAAGATTGTATAATAAAATGGACTAAAACCTCATAAGAGAAATATGATCATTAGAAAGGAATATGATTAAATATTAAATATTAAACATTGTGTTTTAAGACAGGTTTTTAAAAAAATAAAATGATGTACCATTGATACATGACAGCAGAAAATTATATAGAGTGTATAAAGTAAGTTTGGTTTACCTTTATGTTTAAAATATGAAAAACAGAGGGACATTTTATCATGCATGGTGGATTTATGAAAAAATGGATACAAGTTTACATGATGATGCAAATAATTTTAAATATTAATATTAAGATGAAACTGGAACTATTCTTACTTATGACAATCAACTGGAAAAGATTGGTTTCATATATGGTAAATTTAACAAGATGAATATATGCATAATAATGGAGAAACTCTTTAAAAAGCCCAATGGAATGGAGTGTAAAACTGGCAAATTTAGCAAAAATGGCAAAAAGCGACCGATTTGATCAGGAATGCAGCGGTGGACTACGAGCCGGAACATTAAATTGTGCTTGACTCCCCAGCTCATAAGTTCTTGCAGGACCAGCGCGATTTTGCTGCTACACCTGTGGAGGAAGCAAAATCGTGCACGGAGCCACCGGTAAAATCTTGCCAAAACACAGGCGCAATTTTCTACCTCCACAGGTGCAGCAGCAAAATCGCGCTGGTCCTGCAAGAACTTACGAGCTACGGCCGTGAGCACAATTTAGTGCTCACCGCCGTAGCTCGTAAGTTCTTGCAATTTAGTGTTCCGGCTCGTAGCCCACCGCTGCAGGAATGAAACAAGGAATACTTTTATAAAGTCTGGAAAACCTTTCTGGCCTTTTTGCTGAAAATGGAAAAGATGATTTCTGGATCTGCTGACTAAAGGGATTTCTGTAAGGGGATCTTAAAAAGACCAGCAAACAGAAGGAGCAAGGGTGACATGATAACAGTGTTCCAATACTTCAGGGGGCTACCACAAGCTGTTTTCCAAAGTACCAGAAGGCCAGACAAGGAATAACTGATGGAAGCTGACCAAGGACAGATTCAACCTGGAAATAAGGAGAAACCTTCTCACAGTGAGAGCAATCAACCAGTGGAACAGCTTGCCTGAGGGGGTTGGGAGAGCTCCAACACTTGTGACTTTCAAGGGGAGATTTGATTGCATTTGTCCAAAATGGTGTATGGAATCCTGCTTGAGCAAGTGGGGAAGAGGTTGGACTAGATGACCCTCAAGGGCCTTCCAACTCTAATAATCTAATCTTTTAAAAAATGAAGTAAGGATAGTTGCTCTTTGTAGTTGCTGCAGAGAATATCAGAATTTACTTTATACAGTGTATATTTTTTCTTTTTATAAATGCATTGGTTTTGACCTTTTTAACTTTTTTCTAACTTTTCTTGATACATTTTCATGTTTATCTTTTATCTGTCAAAATAAAGAAGACATGTCAGGTAAATCAACTACTTCGTTTACTTTATAAAGCAATCTACTTTGATCTAAATCTAACAAACCATTATTCAAATATAGATTTGGGGGTAATTTCCCAGCAACTGCATCAACTTCTTTCTGCACAGATGCCTTAAAACCAGATGTGAGTTTGCATAACAGATTGTTTAAAGGCACTACCAGCGAACTCAATTCTCTTTTAAGCATCCACTAGACCTCAAACTGCATTTTATTATGCAATGTTTTCCTCTGTTCTTTCTACTATGAACTAAGTTCTATTCCACTCTCAAGGCTAGAAACAATGATATTAAATCCAGCATATGCATTCTACTCCTTCAGCTTCTGAATCATGCCAGACAACCAAAAATTGTGGAGGCAGCTGCTATGCCAAGTATGGTAGAACATAAGAAAACTTGTGGGAGACTGCAGCTGGTGACAGAAACTTCTGCTGAGAAATTAGCCTTCCTTTTTATAGACTTTTATAAAAGCCAGTAACCTTAAATGGCTTGACAGTTACTTTGGAGAACTTTATTAAGTTCCATTTTGGACAAGCTCTGAATGTTAAATATCACTTTTTATTAGGGAGCAGTCACACCTCCTTAAATGTCTTTTTTAAGAACTAAAAGCTACTTATTTATAGTACATTTCTGACATAGCCATTTTCATTCCTAAATGTAGAAGAGAGTACCTTTGCAACCACCTCCCAGTATGTATGAGGTGAAGAAAAAGATGGGAATTATTTACCGGTATGTGTTTATAATTTCTCATTCCAGCGAGGGCTTGAAATATAACTTGGGTAAATGCTGTCTTTAAAATTGGCCACTAGATTCTGGAACAATCATAATAATGTATTGACTCAAATCATAGGCACATAATGGTCTGGAATAAGCAACATTGCAATTCATTTTGCGATGGACGCCGAATGACACACGGACATATGAAATGAGTAAAAGGGTCACTTTATTAAGACATAAACATAAAGACCTGCAGAGGTCGCTAGATGGGGCGGAAAACCCTATGAATAACATACTTGGGCAACTAAATGGGCGTAACTCCTTGCCTGGGCAGTGCGAGGCTATCCAAAGCCTACGTCCAACCCTGAAAGCCACACCCAGCGTGTGGGAGGGCTCACCACTATGACCCGGAACCGGAAATGACGTGAGTGAGCCCCAAAGGCACCCCCTCTCCACTGCTCTGGTCGCATATGGCAGCTTGAGTTGTGGAAAAATGGGAGCCAATCACCTTGCAAAAGATGCTAAAGGGAGAACACACAGTTGCTATTGATACCCTTTTCTACCCCATTATTGCCTAAACAGTGACCAAATGAAAAGATTAACAAAATATTAGAAATTGTCTATTTAAAAACTTTAGACACCCAATAACCCTGAACTCACTTCTCCAACCCCCTGCAGGGTGGAGTAGGCAAAAAAACAATTGCAACTAAAAGGGCTCAGTGATTGCAAAGAATTCCTACTCGGCCCCCGATCGGGTGATCCTTTTAACACCCTGGATTGAGCGGAGGGTGGGTGGGTGTCTGCTCTCCCTTGCAGCAAGCAGGAAAAAGTCGCTCTGAGTCCACGGAGAGGGGCAGCATACAAATCTAATCTAAATAATAATAATAATGATAATAATGATGATAATGATGATAATGATGATGATAATAATAATAATAATAATAATAATAATAATAATAATAATAATAATAATAGCTGGGCAGCAGTGAGTCTTTAAAAAGACCGCTCACCCCGCCCAGCTGGCTTCCCGATCTTGGGGCTGCGTAGGAATGCTGGGAGGTCTTGTGCTGCAGCATGAGACCTTCCAGCAATAACAGGAAGTCGGTGCCATGCTATTGGCACTGACGCAAATGTCGCCCTGGCGCTGAAAAGCGCCCGGTCTCTCAAATCTTTTTAAAAACTTTCAGTGGGTAAACTAAGTCACAATCTTAATGTGTGTTTGAATATCTGATGACACCCTTTTTGTCAATCTGCTCAAACAGCAGGTTCCTGCAGATGCTTCTTGTTGGCAAAAAACATTAATTTATCTTCCACCAAATGTGTATTTTGTGACTGGCTACACCTATCATGGCAGTTATTTTCTGAAAACAAATCCATTCCCCATGATTATCATTTTATGAAAATGCTCACATGTCTTCTAATTCCAGATGTAGCCCTCACACTTTTGAAATCTAAAATGAATGATGTGCTGCACTGCCACAGGGAGGCAAACATCTCAGATTAGCTGTGAACATAGCCCAGCCTAAACTTTTATTCCATGTGACTAAATAAGAACCTTATTTGCTTTGTTTCACTCTCTATTCCCACAATGAGCGGGGTGGTGCAGTGGTTAGAGTGCAGCCCTGCAGACTATTTCAGCTAATTGCTAGCTGTAGTTCAGCAATTCAAATCTCATCACCGGCTCAAGGTTGACTTAGACTTCCATCCTTCTGAAATGGGGATCCAGATTCTTGGGGGCAATATGCTAACTCTGCAAACCACTTAGAGAGAGCTGTAAAGCACTCCGAAGTGGTATATAAGTCTAAATTCTATTGCTAATTGATAGCTAGTAATAACCTTCCAATTTTTTCTAAGTTCTTAAGTCAGTTCCTTTGCTCTCATTCCTTCCCCTCTAATGTGCCTTGACCTTTTTCCACTTTTTTTCTGATTCCATTTATTTTAGAATTTAAAAGCCATATTACTTAATATCAATCCCCATTTAAAGAGACTATTAATCATACACTTTCCATTTCATTTAGACTTAGTTGTGTTCTAAAAACACTTATTTCATTCTCCTGTCTTTGCTTCAGTTCCCATTTTCTTTCGTGCATTCAGCCTGGGGATTAAAAGCTTTAATCTATTCATCATGTAGTGTCGATTAGAGTCTGCTTTCTGTAGCTCACACTCCGCAGTGTGTCTTGTATCATTTTTCTCTGCAAAGCATCATGTGTCTACAAAAGACATAATACCAAAATCAAATTGCATTATATTAGACTATGCACTCTAAGGTTTGCTACTGTTAATGTTTACAAATCACCTATATGCAATGGTTCCTGGTTCTTGACAGTTATTTCCCTTACAACAGTATGCTTTTTTTTAAAAAAAAAATGCTTTTACTGAAGCAATTGCATGACAAATTGAGGTATTTTACCTTCTCTCAGTAAACCCACAGCTTGCCTTTTTCTTTTTCTTTGAGGGGCTGCTTGAGGTTGTTGGTTGTTTTTTTAAAACCAAACTGGAGATAACAAAACCTGACTACAGTGTCAAAGGCTGTGTTGCCTTTTTATTTTCTAAATGTCTTGACCTGGAAAATATCCAAACCAGATATCCAATCTGACCTAGATTTAACTGCCACTAATTGAACAGTTCTGAAGGAACTGTGTCAAAATGTTGCTGCTGGGTTAGAACAGATGCATTCAATTAATTACAGCTGGAGAACTTCAGTCATGATAATTGAAGGTAGCAACATTTGAAAGATCCTATTTGTATAGAGCTCTTTAAATAAAAGTGGATCAGACCTGAAATCAAGGCAGCTGCCTTATCTGTGAATATAGATCAGGACCCTAAACAAACAAGAAAGTTATACTATGGAAGTTTAATAAAAATTGGCTATGTGGAGTCCTTGGTACTTTCTTGAGTTTAGTTGTTTGCTTGTTTATTTCCAGCTGTTTATTCAACTAGGAAACATATTTATTTCTTTTATTTATGTGTTTGTTTGTTTGTTTGTTTGTTTGATTGTTTGTTTGATTTGTATGCCGCCCCTCTCCGTAGACTTTAGTGACTGTAGAGTTTTCTTCCTGTTTACAGATAATAGCTTGCCCCATCAATTTTGGTGTGCATGTGACTTTACTCCTTGGTAGTACCTTGATTAGGATACTTGTTGGCTGCTTGATTTCTTGGCAGTTTCTTGATTAGGCTATATGTTTGTCTACTTGTTTGCCTCCTTGGTAATTTCTTGATTATGGTCTCTTTTTTTGGTTTGCCTGGTGTTAATCCCTGCTTATTTTTTTATTTATTTATTCATTTGTCTAATATACAAATACATAGGAATAAAAATAGACATGTGTTGATATAAATGAGGGTGAGAGTGGACTTAGAGGAGAGGATATATGAGAATATATAAGATAGAGGATATATGAGAATATATAAGATAGAGGATATATGAGAATATATAAGATAGGAGGAAGGAAAAAAAAGACAATTGGACAGGGGACAAAAGGCACATCAGTGCACTTATGTACGCCCCTTACTGCCCTCTTAGGAACCTGCAGAGGTCAATCGTGGAGAGTCTAAGGGAGAAGTGTTGGGGGTTAGGGGTTGACAGTTGACACAATTGAATCCAGTAATGAGTTCCACGCTTCGATAACTCGATAGTTGAAATCGTATTTTTTACAGTCAAGTTTGGAGCGGTTCGTATTAAGTTTCAATCTGTTGCGTGCTCTTGTGTTATTGCGGTTGAAGCTGAAGTAGTCATTTACCGGTAGGACGTTGCAGCATATGATCTTGTGGGCAGTACACAAATCGTGTTTTAGTTCTAGGTCTTTTTGTTTAATTCTGAAATTTTTTTTGCCCCTTTTGAATGGTGTATAAATGTAGTTTATCTCTATATGTCTCTTGTTGGCTGATTTTTCTGAATACCAAGCTTTCATGAACTCTCTAGCGGTTTTGGGTTTAGCTTCATCTACAATGCTTAGGTTCCCAATTTCATCTGTGTTTTTTATTCATGTATTTGAAATTAAGGAATTTTCTGAAGTTGGTTATATTTGGATAGTTGAAATCCCCCCTCCCTAAATAATACTGTAGTTGTGCTTTTTCAAAATAATTTGATTTATGGAAGTGTAATCTAAGACTTTTTAAGGATCTGTTGGTTTGAAGTAGACTTTCAAATTGAAATTGCCATTGTTTCCTTCTCCTTTCATTTTTATTATAAAGCTTGAAGCTATAAACCAAACTGAAATATTATTTAATCTCTCTGGACTCAAGTAGGTACCTAATGAAAATAGGAACAGCATATAAGTAATCTCTCCCCCACCTCTCCATACTCCAAGTATTTTGCTGCCTCATTTTGGCAGGGTTACGGTTTTAGTGTCTGAGAGGAATGAGTGAATAATGGGAGTATATGTAGGGTCACACAAAACGGAAAGGTCATTTCAGCTGCCCAGACAGGCACAGATAGGGCAGAAGAAGTATAGGAAAATGCTGGAGGCAGATAGTTAGTTCAGTGACAATAGTAATGGCATCAATTCGTATCACATAGGAGAAGTCAGTGGTAAAGCATTCCTGCGTTTTTACTAAGAAAACCATATAGTTTTCTTAGTAAGAGCACATAAAACAATTAATATTATAGTATCACATGGTGGGTTACTGACATGCTACTGTGGAAGAACTGGGGATATTTCAGTTTATTGTAGTGGTTATGGCACCAGTTAGAAACTGAAAGACCATAGATTATATTCCCACCTTAGGAGTGAAACTAGTTGACAACCTTGGACCGGCCACTCTCAGCTCTAAAAAAAGGAGACAATGACAAGCTACTTCTGAAATCTTTCCAAGCATGCATGGTACAGAGATTTTTCCAGTAAAACACCAGGAGTCCAGATTGACATATGTACACAATTATGTTCATGGTGTGGTTAAATTTAGGATATCTAGTTGCTAATGTTTCCATACAGGAAAATAAATTTGAAAACAGAATAGGATAATGGAATGTAAATAGCATGAACACCAGAAACATTTAACAAAGTGAAAGATGAAATGAATCAATTGAAATTTGGCATTAGAGAATTGTGATTGATTGAGATTGGACACTTTTAGTGAGAGGTTCATGCTGTTTACTACTCAATGCACGAAAAACAAAGAAGGAACAGCATAACTTTTAGGAAGAGTATAGCAAAAACAGTACTTGGCTGCAATGCAATCAGTGATTGAATAATATTGATGAAACTTCATAGACAACCTTTTAATATGACAATCATTGTTCTAACCACTGATATGGAAGAAGAGGACACTGATACATTTTATAATCAAGTTCATTTTTAAATTGACAGAATATGCAAGCATGATGTGCTGCTTGTGACAGAAAATGTGACTGGAGATGGCAAAGTTGGTAACATGAAACTGTGGTTAGATGATTTGGCTTAGAAAACCAATTTGCCTATTAAACCCTTGTGGGTGGCACTGGTGGGGGCATGAGGAATTTTGGGGGATGACTATTTGGGGCTAGGGAACCTTAATAAAGACTTCTTCTTTTTTTGTATTATTTTGCCTCATTTATTTCATTGTCTGGGTATTTGGGGGGTTTATTCAATTTTTTTTAAAAGTATATTCTGACTCTTTACTCTTTACTCATTATTGTTCATAAATCACGTTACATTAAATATTTTTATTGCGTATTTTCATCAATCCAAACCCAATCTATCTATTTTTCATAAAAGTATCACTTCAAATAGTGTAAATTTAATGGGACCTTTTTTTGTGGGATTCATGAACCTTAATAAAGACTTCTAAGACCCATGTGTGCATGTGTGTGTGACGGATAGGACAAGAACCAATCTAGAACTGAAATGTTCCGACAGAACAATTAATCAGTGGAACAAGTTGCCTCCCGAAGTTGTGGTGCTCCAACACTCGAAGATTTTAAGAAGAGATTGGACAGCCATTTATCCCAAATGGTATAGGGCTTCTTGCTTAAACAGGGGATTGAATGAAAAGACCTCTAAGGTCCCTTCTAACTTTCTTATTCTGTTAAGTCTGTTAAAAGCCCCCAAAATATGGCAAACAACAGAAGGAAAATCAGGTTCTAAACAACCTATGTCAGCAAATATGAAGAATGATACAGTGGAACCCTGCAAGGGTTCCTCAACTCCTCCCTGGTTAAGGAGGGAGCGAGTTACCCTGAACAGGGAAGCTAATGATACGCTCATCTTGCTGCCTTGAGCACCACTTTAGTCTCAATATGAGCTCTTAAAAGTGTTTGGTTGGATTCAGTTTTACTTTTCCTCCAACGCATCTCTAGATGTCTCTTCTGGCGTTTCAGCCCTTGGAGTTTCTTGGTAAACCAAGGAGCTCTCTGAGGTCTACTGCCACAGAGAGGTAGCAAAGGTGCAATTTGGTCTAGAGCCCCCCTTGTGGCTGTATTCCAGGCCAATACCAGGGATGCTGCCGAACTGTGCACAGTGATCCCCCGGTTATTGCGTCCCCGACCATTGCGAACAGGGTAATTTGCGATTTTTGAACCCGGAAGTCAAAACACCATCTGCGCATGCGTGCCCTTTTTTTCCTATGGGCACACATGCGTAGATGGCGCCGGGCAGATCAGCTGCTGGGCGGCTTCCCTGGGTCTTCCCCCTCTTGCTGGCGGGAGGGCGAAGCCCCCCCCAGCACCCGCTCGCCGGCCCTTCGCCCGGGAAGTTCGCCAGGAGTCAGCGGAGAACGGCGCGCCTGCTTTAAAATGATCGGAGCTTTCCAATGAGTCCCGAAGACAACCGTCAAACTTCCGCGTTTGTCTTCGGGACTCATTGGAAAGCCGCGCAGGTGTTTTAAAACGTCTCCGCCGACATGGGGGGCTTGCTAGCACCCCCCCAAACCCGGGTTGGGGGTTCGGGGGGGTGATAGCGAGCCCCCCATGTCGGCGGCGACATTTTAAAACACCCGCACGGCTTTCCAATGAGTCCCGAAGACAAACGCGGAAGTTTGACGTTTGTCTTCGGGACTCATTGGAAAGCTCCGATCGTTTTAAAGCAGGCGCGCCGTTCTCCGCTGACTCCTGGCGAACTTCCCCGCTTTAGGAGTCAGCGGAGAACGGCGCGCCTGCTTTAAAACGATCGGAGCTTTCCAATGAGTCCCGAAGACAAACGTCAAACTTCCGCGTTTGTCTTCGGGACTCATTGGAAAGCCGCGCGGGTGTTTTAAAACGTCGCCGCCGACATGGGGGGCTTGCTAGCACCCCCCCAAACCCGGGCTGGGGGTTCGGGGGGGTGCTAGCGAGCCCCCCATGTCGGCGGCGACGTTTTAAAACACCCGCGCCACCCCCAATCTTCGGCTCCTCGCTAGCGCTGCGGAAGTTAAAAACACCATCTGCACATGCGCAGATGGTGTTTTTACTTCCGCAGCGCTACTTCGCGAAAACCCGCTCGTTGCGGGGGGGGGTCCTGGAACGGAACCCTCGCAACGAGCGGGGGATCACTGTATAAGCAAATGCGGTAAAATCCCAAGCACCCTCTGAAAGCCTTCAGAGCATACTTGATTAACTTCTAAGTGACGCAATATGGCATCTTTTCCTTAATATAAACATAAAGCACCATATTCTGTTGGCCAAAATCTGGCAAATGCTAAACCAAAATACAGTGGTACCTTTACTTATAAACTTAATTCGTTCTTTGACCAGGTTCTTAAGTAGAAAAGTTTGTAAGAAGAAGCAATTTTTCCCATATGAATCAATGCAAAAGCAAATAATGCGTGCGATTGGGGAAAACCCAGGGAGGTTGGGGGGCCTGTTTCCTCCCAGGAGATTCCTAAAGAGGCCCCATGGAGGCTTCTCCCTGCCTTTTCCGGATCTGTTTCCTCCCAGGATTTTCCTAGAGAGGCCTCATGGTGCTTCTCTCTTCCTTTTCCAGTAAAGGTTTTGGAGACTTAGGTTTGTAAGTGGAAAACGGTTCTTGAGAAGAAGCAAAAAAATCTTGAACACCCGGTTCTTATCTAGAAAAGTTTGTAAGTAGAGGTGTTCTTAGGTAGAGGTATCACTGTACAGTAGTACCTCTAATTATGAACTTAATTCGTTCCGTGACCAAGTTCTTAAGTAGAAAAGTTTGTAAGAAGCAGCAATTTTTCCCATAGGTATCAATGTAAAAGCAAATAATGCATGCAATTGGGGAAACCACAGGGAGGGTGGAAGCCCTGTTTCCTCCCAAGAGATTCCTAGAGAGGCCCCATGGAGGTTTCTCCCCACCTTTTCCAGCCTTGTTTACTCCCAGGAGATTCCTGGAGAGGCCCCACAGAGGCTTCTCCCTGCCTTTTCCCGTTACAGTTTCAGAGGCTCAGATGTGTAAGTGGAAAATGGTTCTTGAGAAGAGGCAAAAAAATCTTGCACACCTGGTTCTTATCTAGAAAAGTTCGTAAGTAGAGGTGTTCTTAGGTAGAGTGACCACCATATATCAATTTTGTTTTACAGTTTTATTTGTATCTGGCTGTATACCAGTGAACAAGCCCAGCAAGATCTCAGCACATCCACAGTGCTAGTTAATCTACCTGGCACATTATTCCTTGTGTCTGTCTTAGTTGATAGCACACTCCAAACCTAATTGTTATCTCCTCAAAGCAACTCTATTATTCAGCCTGACACTGCTCCCCCCACTCCCTTTAGCTGTTTGTTGCAGTAATGTTATATTAATGAGTACTGAAGATAAACGAATTGGAGATCAGAGTGCTGCTTGTTCATAAGGAAGTTGATTTTTTATTTATTTAATCACTGAGGCTGTAGGCAACAAGGGAAGATTTATGCTATCAAGGGGAACATAGAATGGATCCCAATGACATGCTGTATGAATGGAAAAGATTTTGTATTAACATGCATGCTATTATTGATTTTCTTTTTATATCAACAAAGATCCCTCTTATCTCTATTCCCTCTTGACATTATAATTTTAAAAGCTTACCTCTTCACTGAACTGCTTAAACTTTTCATGAAACAATCTATTTCTGGCAAATATCACCCCCTTTCTCCAAATGTTCATTTGCAATTCAATATTTAAGAGTTGCTGCAGAAATGTATTTTTTTAAATAATCAGACATGGAATCTCTCCTTGTATACTATCCTTTTCAAGTACAATTCTTTATCTTTGCTAAGTTTAGCTATGATTAACTACAAAATGTGTAGTGACACTGGTCATCCTTATAGCTTGGTAGACTTTTACTCAGCTCAGAATCTGAATACAACTTAAATAGTATATGCAAATCATGGGTTAATTGCCAATCATGCATAGCTGTAACCATGGTTGCTGCTGTTTAAACTCTGATTAGACTGAGGTAAAATTTATACTTCAGAATTCAGTAGATTGGGGAAAGATTTGGAAGATCTCAAGCAGGTAAAAAGAATACAAAATACTGTACTGGGGAAAGACAAAAATATTATACAATATTAATTAAAAAAAGCTTCTAGGAATTAATCAAAAAGAAAAAAAAGAATAGTTAAGCTAGAACAGGGATAGGCAAAGTTGGCTCTTCTATGACATGTGGACTTCAACTCCCAGGATTCTTAAGCTTCACTCAGGAATTCTGGGAGTTGTAGTCCACAATTCATAGAAGAGCGAACTTTGCCTATCCCTAAGCTAGAATGATGAAAATATGAAAAGAAACTTAGATGGAAATTTTAAAAAATCTTTGGAATTTTTTTCCCATTAATTTGATCAAAATTTCAACTATAAAAATGTTACAAAAATGAAGAAAAATATAAAAATTAAAGAAAAGAAACAAAAGTAGAAAGAAATAAAAAACAAAGAAAAGAAATAAAAATATAAAATATGACTCTCCCTCTCCGGAGACATGTATAAACAAGTTAACTAAGTTAACATATTCTCTATTTCATTAAAAAAAAACTTTTCCCCCTATCTCATCTCTTATTAATAATCAAATTATTATTTGATTATCATTTATTCCTATAAAGCAGAAGTCTATTAAGAGCTACCAGAAACATTAATATATATATTTTAAACTTAATCAAAAAATCATTTTTATAATACAAACACATCTTTTTCTCTAAGAAATAGAACAGAAAATAATCTGTTCCCATTTATAAACAAATCTTTAAAACTTTGTCATACAATCCTGATAAAAAAGAAGCCACTAGAAATCATAACACACGCACACACACACACATATACGAAATCTACGAAAACAAATATATATTCAAGTCCCAGTGAGGGTATGGCTAGCTGAAGGCCGAAATAAGGCCGAAATAGATCTATCCTAGTCTCCCTTAATTATACCAAAACATGTGATACACACACACACACACACACACACACATACATATATATGTCACATGTTTTTTTGCTGAATTTGACATATATATATATATGTGTGTGTGTGTGTGTGTGTGTGTGTGTGTTTTCGTAGATTTTCACATATATATATATATATATATATATATATATATATATATATATATATATATACCCATGAAAATCTACAAAAACAAATATATATATGTGTGTGAATGATGAGGCAGCAGCCATCTCGATCACCGGAACATAGAAACTTTAATAAAACCACTTAGCTTTCGTTAGCGTGCTGCTAACTTCGTCAGAGTATTAAAAATGCCATGGGAGACAATCACCTTTATAAAGCATTATTCAGTCTGCTCATTGCCTGCGTCATAGGGCCACACCCTTCCCTCCCCTCTGCGGCAAGCCTAATTGTGGGCTTGCTCATGCTGGCTAAAGGGGGATCTACCGCTTTTACTCGTGTCTGTTGCCTCTTTCCCTCCCCAAGGGAGGAGGTGGAGTTATGAGGCAATACTTCGGAGGTGTTTGGTATTACTTTTTCCCCCCCATTATCGTTGTTACTTTTCATTAAAATGAAAATTCTTTAAATAGACATATTGATATGCCATCGGCATACCAGGCTTTAAGGCACCAGCAACGACTTAAAGGGGATAGGTCATTAGGATTGGATAAAGCCCCTAACAGAATTCCCCAGACCGGGCATAGAAACCAGCTAAATGAGGGTAGAGCAACCCCCAACGGGAAGCAAGGGAACATACTGGAGCAACATGGAGGTAGAGGGGGAGGGGCACAATGCAGTTCCAACACAGGGGACAAGGGGGGATTAGAACAGTGCAGACCTAAGACGAGGGCATGGGCAAAAAAATTGCAAGAGCAGACATGTACCACTATAGAAAGTAACAACGATAATGGGGGGGAAAAAGTAATACCGAACACCTCCGAAGTATTGCCTCATAACTCCACCTCCTCCCTTGGGGAGGGAAAGAGGCAACAGACACGAGTAAAAGCGGTAGATCCCCCTTTAGCCAGCATGAGCAAGCCCACAATTAGGCTTGCCGCAGAGGGGAGGGAAGGGTGTGGCCCTATGACGCGGGCAATGAGCAGACTGAATAATGCTTTATAAAGGTGATTGTCTCCCATGGCATTTTTAATACTCTGACGAAGTTAGCAGCACGCTAACGAAAGCTAAGTGGTTTTATTAAAGTTTCTATGTTCCGGTGATCGAGATGGCTGCTGCCTCATCATTCACACACATACCTGGAACTCGCATTTTTAGGACTATTCTTGATATATGTGTGTATACACACACATACTTACGAACTTAATTCGTTCCATGACCAAGTTCGTAAATAGAAACATTCGTAAGTAGAAGCAATTTTCCCCATAGAAATCAATGTAAAGGCAAATAATGTGTGCAAACCTATCTCAAAACTCACCCCTTTTGCCTTTTTACCGCTGACATTCTGATCCTTGTTCGGGAACGGGTGGAGGAATCGGTGGGGAAAGCCAGCGGAGGCTGACCGGAGGAAGCCCCGTGGGTGGATTAACACACACAGGAAGCTGCCTGGTGGCTTGTCAGCTCACGGGGCTTCCACCCTCCTTGAAAGTGTTTTCGGTGGTGGTGGCAGGCAAAAGGGGATGCCGGGGGTTCGGCCCCAAACAAGGCTCCTTGGCTCTCACTCCAAGCCTGGCACCTGCTTCCTCCAGGGGAGTCCCTTCAAGGCCTCCCAAACCAAACAGCTGGCTTTAACTCCCCACTCCCCCCGCAGGCTCGAAAACTCTCTTAATTGGAAGGAGCGGCGGAAGAAGAAGCGGAAGCTAGGAGGAGAGACATGCCCTCCTCCTCCTCCTCTTATTGATCCAGCTCCCCAGGGAACAAACAAGAGGCCAAAAAAAGTGAAAAGGCTTCTTGATCAGCAGGAGGGAGCGTAGCTGCCAGGGATGAGGGTGCACGCAAGCAGGTGGGGAGAAGAAGAAGGAGGAGGTGGAATGAACGCCGGCAGCCAGGACCATGGTGCTGTCCCCCAAACCCAGTTCTGCAGCGGACCTCCCCTTCCTACTTGCGTGGCAGAGAGCAGAAAAGAGAGCAGAGTTTCGTGACCTTGCCTGCATCTCTTTCCCTCTCCTCCCTTGTCTTCAGAGGGAGAAGAAAAAGGGGGAGGCACTGGCTGCAGCACCCCAGGGACCCCTCCTGCTCCGTGCATGTGTCTGCCTGCCTCTTGCACCCCCATTCCCCCCCCACCCTGGGTATGCAAGGTGTGTGTGCTCTCTGCCTCTCTTGCCCCCTGCTTTGCACCGATGTCTGCACACCCCGCAGGCTGCAACCCGAGTAGGCGATGATGTTAAAACCCGCCCCTTGGCACAGGATATACAGGAGATGCCATGTAGGTCATATGAAAATGACATGGGTCAAAAGCACATGTTTGGGAAAAGCAGTGCTGGGAAAAGTTCTTTCCTCCTTGTTTCTCCCACTCTCCCATCTTTTCCTCCCTCTCTATTCCTCTCTTCCTTCTCCCTCCCCAACCCTCCCCTTCCTTTTCCATCCCACTAATAAATGGCTGCTAAATGGGGAAAGGATGAGGGATTACAAGAGTGACTGGGAAACTATCATGAAACATTGAAAAGGAGGATCACAGGACTGCAGTAGTCTGATCAGAGCAATAGCCTCGAGAAGCCATAACTTTCCAAATTTTCATTCTGTAAATTAGCCTATTTGAAGTAACTTGATTCAAAAATTGTTGTTCTGTGATGCATTGTTCATAATGAATTCATTTAAAAGTTATTTAAAAGGAGAGCTTTTGTAGTATATAGATATATATTTTAAATGGGGTTCTTTTTTTTAGACAGAGAAGAGTATTCATGAGCCATTTTGCTTCTGGTGATTTGCAACTCCCACTTTCAATTCTATACATATTAACACTTAGATTTCTGTGAGAAGAACAAACTTGAAATGCCGCGAAGGCAATTTTATTTATTTATGGAAGGCTCTGGGTTTTGATTAAAAGTTGAAAAAAATGGAAGCAACCCCCTTGGGATGAAAGTAAACTCTATTGAGACTATTAGACTAGAAGAGTGGGTGGATCCAACTGTCAAAGAGAATCAAGCTGAAAGAAAGATGTATTACTAGGTTTCCAGTGGCTATAAATGAGAATGAAATATTCAGTGCTAGGTCGCAAGCCACCTCAGTGTATGTGATTTATTGAAATAGAGCTCATTTTGTAGTTAACAAGGTACTGAAAGCACAGTGAACATCATTGCCAGAATTAGTGGATACACCTTAAAGCTCACCTGTGCATGGTAATTTGGAAATGACTATGGAAAAAATAGGCTATTATAAATCATTTACTGTTTTCAGTGGCTGAAATTTATGGACATGTCCATGCTTGCCATAGAAAAGGATTACTGGTTTTTGGACCGAGATGGTGTTGACTGTGATATGAACTGTTATTAAACAAACACAGTTATTTTATCACATAATTTATTTATAAGAACAACAGATATCACAGGGTACCAATTTTCCAGAATTTACAGCCAGCTCAGATACTGGAATAACCCCACTACACCTGAATCCACAATACATCTGAAGTTCCTGGATTAGGGAAAGTATTATACTGTATTTTGATCTTGCTATTACATGAATGGACTCAGGATGACCCTCCTTCTCAATTTTTATTTTTATTGAGAGGTAGCAAAAGTTCCAGGTAAGCTCTTCTGGAATGATCTTAATAATTTAATAATAATAATAATAATAATAATAATAATAATAATAATAATAATAATAATTGTAGCGCTTTGTGGTTATTATTATTATTATCATCATTATTATCATTATTATCATCATTATCATTATTATTATTATTAATTAGATTTGTATGCCGCCTCTCTCCGAGGACTCTTCCCCAAGGCATAAGGTTGCTTCAACTCTATAAGCCTTAATTTGCTTTAATGAAGACATTATTTTGTATATTGATGTACCAATGCTCCATCAAATACTTATAAGCATTAAGTCTTTATTTAGAGAATATTTGATCATCTCTTTTCTGGCTCTTTTTTTCCTTTGCATGCAAGAAATAAAAGAAAAAATAGTCCTTCAAGTTTATCATTTTTTTAAAAAAAATCTAGGCAAAGCAAACTCATCTGGAAACTTTCTAAAAATTCTAAGACCACAGTCCGTTCTAGAAGATATACTGTATCTGAGATGCAAACACTGAGAAAACCACTAGACAATGGCAAATAATTACAGGTAGTCTTTGATTTACAAGCACAATTAAGCCTGGAATTTTGATTCTACAGTTTTGAGGTTGACCACATGACTGGACTTGATTTTATAAACCATTTTTACAACAGTCTTCAAGGACAGGGTGCATTCCAAAAGTAATGCAATTTAAAAAAAAAGTAATTTATTGAACATATTTGCACAAAAACTTAAAATTCTTCAAAGTACTGTCGTTGGGCCTCTACACATTTTTTTCCAGCAACTCTGCCATGACTGCTACGTGCCTTGGAAGGCGTCTTCGGGGACCTCTCGCAAGGTCTTCATCACGGCTGATTGGATCTCTTCTATGGACAAAAACGTGCCTTGCCACAACGAGCTACAATTCTGCGAGTCCCTGGCCAAACACCAGGTGCCAATGCTGCCCCACCCTCCTATAGTCCTGATGTCGCCCCAGCAGACTTCTTTTTGTTCCCAGCCCTGAAAGGAACCCAGTTTTGTCCATAGAAGAGATCCAATCAGCCGTGATGAAGACCTTGCGAGAGGTCCCCGAAGACGCCTTCCAAGGCACGTACCAGTCATGGCAGAGTCACTGGAAAAAATGTGTAGAGGCCCAAGGACAGTACTTTGAAGAATTTTAAGTGTTTGTGCAAATCTGTTCAATAAATTACTTTTAAAAATAATAATTGCATTACGTTTGGAACTCACCCTGTAATTTGCTGTGGTTAAACATATCATGTGGTTGTAAGTCCAAATCCAGCTTAATGCAGTATTGTAGGCTAACTGTGCCTACTACCAGAAGTTTGATCTTAACCCGCTCTAGGTTGACTCATCCTTTCAAGGTTAGTAAAATGAGGACCCAGATTGTTGGGGACAATATGCTGACTCTATAAACTGCTTAGAGAGTGCTATAAAGCACAATAAAACAGGATACAAGTATTAAGTACTAGCAGTATATAAGTACTAATACTAAGTGCTATTGCTATTATCCAATGGACACTTTTTACATTTTCTGATGGAAAATAGCAAAAACATTGCAAGATGCAATCACATGACCATGGGAGGTTGCAAATGATGGCAAATATGAGCTGGTTACCAAAAGCCTGAGATATAATAATGTGACTGTAGGCCATAACTTCAAGGATGGGCCATAAATAACTTTTTTTAGTCCATTGAAACTTTGAAGAGTTCAGCAACTGGTCAAAGGTCACCTGTAATATTCTCTGTTTCTTAACACCTGGTGAGTTGTCTGAATGTTTGCAAATACAGTATGTGCCCTTGTCTATCTTCCATGAAGATGTCTAATCTCTTATTTATACTATGTCTGTCTGTCTGTGTTTGTTTGTCTGACTCTTTCTCTGTCACTCTTCCAAGTATCTTGACCTAATGTAAATCATTAGAAGGGACATAATGTGGATCATATTGAAATATCATACTTAACCCTCACCCTTAAGACTTTTTTCATAAATAAAATAACTGCTTTATGAAGCGACAATTTAGATTAAAGAAACAGAATAGCAAAGAAAAGTTAATCTCAATGACATAGTGGTTACATAGTTTCTTAGTCTTAATCTGGCATTTTAACTAAACTATTTGAAGTGACTGCTATTTTAAATGTGATATTTAAAGCTACTGCTAGCAGTTTCTATCAGTGATAGCTGTTGACTGAACAAAGTTTTCTTGACTATTGCCCCTATAATAGC